>NW_027142452.1:1571332-1991484 GCF_026170545.1 Melanerpes formicivorus
TCAGCTGCCAAGGCAGCCCAGGGATGGGGGGATGCAGCCCACACAGGTTGGGGGCTCTGTGGGGCTGGGCAGAGGGTCAGACCAGCTCACTGCCCCGGGTGCATGCCCTGGTAAGGGTAGGACCCAGCTGGGCTTTTGGTGTGTGAGGGGCACAACCCAGATGCCTGATGCTCAGTGGAGGATGGAAAGGGCATCAGAAGGGTGTCATTTGGACTGGACCTCACCCCTGTTCCATTGGTAGGGAATTTGGAGCTAGGCCTGGGTGGAGCCTGAGCTTGCTTGGAACTGGGGACTTTAGGGTCCCCTACTTGCCCCCAAATTCACCTTCAAGGTGCTGAAGAAGCAGGGAGGGGAGGATGGTGCCAGACAGGACTTGCAGGGGCTGAAGCCACAGGCAGTGAGCTGAAAGGGATGGGGACTCCCTGGTCCCTATCATGGCTCAGCACATCCCTGGGACACCCCAGCACTACCTTCCCCCCATCTCCATGGCCCAGGGTGGCCCCTGCTGATGGCCTCCAGCTGCTGCCGAGCTGTGGCTGCATATTTCCAGGCGCTCCTTGTCCCCGGGGAAGGGGAATGTGAGGAACGCGGCCCCATGCACCCTGCCTGCTCCTGCCCAGCCACACCAGCTAAGAATAGACCTGGCTTGGCTGGGCCCCCACCAGCAGTGAGGGGCCACGGAGTGGGGGACACCCCCCACCCCCAGCCACCTTTCTGCAAACCTCAAAAAAAAGGAACAGTGGGTTTCTGATGTGCCTGAGCTGCAGCAGGGGACCCAGGGTGTTTCTTACTTTGAATTCATGAGATTTTGAAGCAAATCCTTTTTCCCAGAGCCTGGTCCAAGGGCAAGGTGGTGCAGGGCAGACCCCCCCACCCCCAGCCTGGGGTACCTGCTGCTCTTCATCAAGGAGTTCTGTGATCAAGGGGGAATCTCTTCCTTTTTTCTGCTTTTACTTTTTCCCCCCTCCTCCTCCTTTTTATTTTCACCCCCCTCCTTAGGGAGTAATTTTGCTAAGCCTCCTAATTTCAGCAGAAAGCATGATGCAGGAGCCAGAAGGCAGCAAAATCTCTCCAGATGTTATCACAGCAGGGAAGGGAACTCATCCTCGGTTTAGAGGTGTCTCCTGAAACATTGCTGGGGCTTGGCAGAGCCCTCAGGGCACCAGCTCCTCATTGCCCAGAAAAGCCTCACTGGGCCACCCCCCTCATGGCCCAGCAGCTCCAAGGTGGGACTCTGATCCTCCCCCCCAGGCTGAACTGGGCATAATGTCGTGTCCAGCCCCATCTCCATCCCTGGAGGTGTTCAAGAGGGGACTGGATGTGGCACTTGGTGCCATGGTTTAGTAGTCAGGAGGTGTTGGGTGACAGGTTGGACTTGATGATCCTTGAGGTCATTTCCAACCTTTTCTATGATTCTATGATCTCCTGGGTGAATTTTGGACCTGTGTAGAAGGCAACCTGGTATCCAAGCCCATTCCATCTGCTGCATGGACTCTGCACCTGTGTTGAAGGTAGCCTGGTGTCCAGCCCCAGCCCATCTGCTTCAGGAAGCTTGAACTTGTGTTGAAGGTCTCTTGGTGTCCAGTCTCATATGTTGCATGCATCTTGAACCTGTGTTGAGGGTAGCCTGGTGTTCAGCCCCAGCCCATCTGCTGCATGGACCTTGAACCTGTGTTGAAGGTAACCTGGTATCCAACAGCATCCCATCTGTCACATGCACCTTGAACCTGTGTTGGAGGGGGACTGGTATCCAGCTCCATCTTATCTACTGCATAGACCTTGGACCTGTGGTGAAGCTAACCTGGTGTCCACTTCTGTTTTCTGGATGAGCTGTGGGCTTGGGTTGTTTGTCTGAGCAGGAGGCCACAGCTCATTGCACCTCTGTAGCTGTGTCCAGCATCCAGCCCAGCACAGGGTCAGCTCCTGTGAGGATTCTCTGATGTTTAGTTAGGGCTGAGCTTGTGGTGCAGCCCCTGGGTGAGAGTGTGCAGTGTGGCTTCTTCAGTTTTATCCTCCAGGAAGCAATTCTCATGAAACTTGTAGGATCTTCATGATCTTGGAGACCTCTTTTCCTCTCATAGGACAGAAGGGAGGGAGTGGGCTCAAAATCACATGTGAGGAGCTGATCTGGATGGAGCACACCTGCACCAGCCTGCTTTCCCAGGCTGAAAATACACTTGGCTTCCAACCCAGCTCTCAGCAGGCCAGGTCTGTGCTGCTGGGGAGGGGGGAGAGCAGCGTGCCCGGCGTGCTGAGATGTAAAGCAGACACCTCAGGATGTGGCCGTGGGAAGGACACAGGGTGAGTGCAGGCGTCTGGGGTGGCTGCTCCAGGCTCTGGGGTCTGACAAGCAGTTGGGGTTTCACCTCCCTCTGAGCATGCTGTGCTTGGAGGAGGATTGAAAGCAAACAAAAACCTGAGCGTGGGCGGGCAGGCACCTGCCTTCTGTTCCTCTCTGGGGAGCAATGAGCCTCTTCCAGGCCTCAGTTTCCTCATGTCAGGCATGACCAAGGGCAGAGGCTGTTGGATAGGAGGGGGACAAGTGGATCATCCCAGATCCCCTCATTTCCCCTGCTGCTCCTGGCTGCGGCAGATCACGGCTCGTTAAGGCTGCAATAATCCCCAGCCTGGGATTAGTTTTGCACCTAATCACTGCAGAACAAATGCAAAGTTTTATTTACAGAAGCAGAAGAAAGATGGGGAGGGGGGGAAGCCTCGAGCATGGCTGTTCCCAAGATAATCAGGAGGTGGAGGGCAGGAAGTGATCGATGACCTTGGAGCGCCCCCCCCCCCGCTGTTACATAAACAGAGGTCATTGCTCACAGTGGGGGCTCCAGCCCTGTCCCAGCCCGGGCTTGGTGGCCTCCCCAGCCCTTTGGACAGTTCAAGCCTGGATTAGGGGTGTTCCTGGCCCCAGTTCAGCCCCTTCCTCAGGCACAAGCGGCATGGTGAGCTGTCATCTGTGGTGGGAACCATGGTTGAGGGGAGGATGGAGATGCTGCAAGGGGATGCTGAGCTGTCATAGAGTCATAGACTCACAGAATGGTTTTGTTTGGAAAAGACTCTTGAGATCATCAAGTTCAACCATTTTCTAGCTCTGCCAAGGCTGGTGCTAAACCAGGTCCCCCAGCACCACATCTCTGCATCTTTCAGACAGCTCCAGGGACAGGGATTCAACCACCTCCCTGGGCAGCCTGCTCCAATGTTTGAGGACCTACCTTTTCAGTGAAGAAGTTTCTTCTAACATCCACTCTAAATCTTCGCCTGGGAGGTTGAGTGTCACAGGTGAGTTGCCCCAGAGCCAGGCTGATCCCTAGGGATTGTGTTTGCAACTGGGTGGTGGCTCTCCTGCTTGAGAGCCCTGTCCCATAGAGATCCAGCCCAGCCCACCTGCAAGAAGGAGCTGAGCTGCTGCTCTGAGGGTGACAAGACACAGGTTTATTTTTCATCCATGCAAGCAATCAGCCTGGCAGCAGGCAGCCCAGGGTAGGAACTTGCTGCATCCCTCCCCAGACTGTCCTTTGTGACTTGAAGGCTCTGTGGCTTTGCCCACGGGTGGCAGGTGGCCAGTGGGTGCCCAGGCTGGACCGGCTCCTGTCCCCTGGGTGCAGGGGCAGCTCCTGGTGGCTCCGTGCCTGCCGGTGCCTGAATTCCTCTTTCCCCTGATGCAGACGTTGACAAATAAATAGTTCTGTTCTGCTTTGGCTCTTGCATAGTGGAAAAAAACCCCAAACATCTGACCTGATTGGAGAGAGGAGTCCTGGGCTGTGGAAGCCCATGGCTTCCTTGGCAAACGTGCCCATGGCATAGCTGCCAGCCTGGCCCAATGCCCATGCTTGCACCCTGTCCGTGCTCTTCTGCTGAGGCCTTCCTTATTTCAGTTCCATTTCTGAGCTGGATTTGAAGGTCTTCCTCTTGGCTGAGGAGAACTTGATGCCAAAGAAGATGGTAGTGACCAGGAAGATGAGTGCCAGGGCGAGCAGGACCCAGCCACCGGCTGTGGCTTGATTCTTGGTCAAGGACATGCCCAGGAAATCAGCTTGGTCTTGAACTGGCGTGGCTGGGAAATGGAGAAATGAGAGACATGGTTGATGCTGATGGCTCTGGGCTGGGCTGGGCTGGGTGATCAGCTCTCCCTTTGCTGGTCTCTTGGATGCCCTGTTCCCTTTAGATTCAGCTCCAGGAGAAATCAAGGAGAAGCCCTCAAACACTTTTTGAGTGGCGAAGTGTCACTGAGAGTGTTCCACCTGCTCCATGTGCCCCATCCTGGCCCTACTGAGGGCTGAGCCCTGACCCATCACGGCCCTGCTGTGCTTGGCTGAGCCCTGCATACCTGTGTAAGGAGTCCAGCCGTACTCAGGCCAGCCCAAGACTTCCTTGTTCTTCTCATTCTCCTTCACCAACCATGTCATGAGTGGCTCAAAGTAGCTCATCAGGGCTTCAGCTGACATGTTGGGCTGCCCAGTGATGAGCTTCATGGCTTCAGGCCAGGGTTTGCTGAAACCCAGCTTCAGGGCATCCCTGTGGCAGGAGAAATCAGGATCAGTGGATTCTCCATTGCCCTCTTGGCCACTACCCCTTAACTTTTCCTCAGGGCTTGGGGTTTTTGGTGTCAGTGACCCTGGGTACAGTCTGTGCCTGCTGCCAGCCCAGAGCACAGGAAAGGAGGTTTGGCACGGAGGATAGGAGAGCTCTACATGGATGAAAGCCCTCCAGTGAATCCAGCCTGGTGCAGAGCAGTTCCTGGGTGAAAGGGTTAATTCTGCAGGTGTTTTCCTTGAAGCAAGGGGGTTGATGTCGAGAAGGAACAGGGGGAGGAGGAAGAGGAGGAGGGAGCCTTCCACCTGCCAGGGTCCCAGTTACCATCTAGTGGCTGCTTTTGCAATCACAGCCCCAGTACCCAGCCCAAGGTGCCCCTGCCCAGGGTCCCCCCCTGCCCACACCACAGAGCCAGGGTCCAGAGCACCCCGTGGGCAGGGAGGGGATGAGTGGCCAGAGGTTGTGTAATCTCCTGCCTTCCTGGGATGGCTTTAAGATATTTGGGGACATCAGTATCTTGGGTAGCCCTGCCCAAACACTTACCCCAAGATCTTCCCAGCCTCCTTGGACTGGTAGATGTCACACTTGTGCAGGGCACCGCTGTGGCCAGCCGCTGCACAGAGCGCCTGGTGGAACTGGAACTGGATCACGAAGCTGACAAAGTACCTGGTGAGGGGTGGAGAGGGATGAGCACATGGGAATGGACTGTGCAAGAGAGGATGTGGCCCCTCCATATTCCCTGGTTACACCCCCCCCAGTCAGGAGGAGCGTCACTGGCTTTGGAGTTCCACCTGCACCAACTCAGGCTGATCTGCTGATGCCAGTCCTGCGGTCTGTGCTTTGTGGCTGCCTGGGTGCATGAGCCCATCCCTGGAGAGGGAGGAATGCCCCCAAATCCAGTTGTCCTCTCTAAGACTCTCTCAGAGCTGCTCAGCACCCTCAGGATGATATGACCAAGTATCCCACCAGCCATGAAACAAGGTACTGTCACTGGCATCTGAACTGGAGATTTGCTTCTGTGTCCATGTGGTGCCCCTCCTGCCCCAGACCTGCTTGCTCACCTGATGTAGGGGACGTTGGCAGGGATGTGAAACTTTGCCCCAGGGTCAAAGTCATCTTCAGATCTTGGTACTGGTGGGCACAAGCCTTGGTACTTCAACCTGGGCCAGAGGGGCAGAGTTAGCCCAGCATGGAGAGGAGAAGGTGGGGTAGGCTGGGAGGGGACACACTGGGCTGTGAGGACACCGTGAAGGGTGATGTACCCATCCCACCAGGTCCCATTGCAGCCAGCTGGGCCACAGGGAGAACACTCCCAGCAGGGAGGTGACCAAAGCCCTTGCACCAAAGAGAGGTTTGAGTTTGAGCACACCTGAGGTTCCACCACTGCTGGTTGTACTCATCCTCCTTGATCCGCCCATCAAACACCTTCCAGCGCCACTGGTCCATGAGGTACCCAAAGGGCAGGAAGGCAATTTTGTCCAGGGCAATGCTCATCAGGTAGTTGATGTCACTTTCTGCCAAGGGGAGGAAGATGGGAGCAGTGCAGGGCTGTACCCACCACCTCTTCACCCTGTGTGGCTCATTCTGCCCAGGAGCAGGCTGTCCTCCCCCCAGGTCCTGTCCCCTCCATCTGTGCAAATCCATCTGGCATGTCCCTGAGCCCTTCCACCTTGCCCAGCCCAACTTGAGCTTCTACACCTCCAGCTGCCCCCTCCTCGCCCCTTTCCTGTGTGATGCTCCCCTGGCAGCTCACCTTCATTGTCAGTGACCTCATCCAGCAGCTGGATGCTGTGCAGATGTTTAGGGGTAGAGACAGACAAAGCCATGACGTCCCCAACAGCCTCGTGGAAGCCAGGGTTGGCCCCATCACGGAAGGAGATGGGCTGGTCCATGTACTGCAGGAAGTACTGGACGTGGCCCATCTCGTGGTGCACCGTGATTAGGTCGTCCATGTTCACCACAGTGCACTGCTTGATCCTGGACCAGGATATGTGGCGTGGGGGGAGAAGGGAAGACAGTGCTGGGGTGAAAAGCTCCAGGAGTGGCCACGCTCCCTTGAGCTACTTTCCCCTTTCGCCTCCCTTTCCACGTGCCCTCAGCCCACATCTGATGCCAAGCTGAGCTTGTCCTACTCTGTTGGCTTGCTGTTTGTAATTTCTCCTACCTCTCCAGCTGTCCCTGTCCCTTCCCTGTCCCTGTTCATTGGCTTCTCCATTTGCCATGGCAGGGAAGGCACTGACTGCCCTTACCCAGCACGTGGGCTCCTGCCAGCCGTGCCAGAGTGGGGCTGCCATAGCCACAGGGCAAGAGACACTGAGGTGGCATCGGCCCTTGTTCTACCAAACCATCGCTGTCTGCCCCAGCGCCCTGCCAGCTGGGGCCACCGCTTGCTCCCCGCGGGCACCTGAAGTCCTTGCGGTTGTAGAAGTCCCAGGCTGAGGCGTGGCACACCACCTCCCGCCCGTCTGCTGGCTTCTCAAGCATGGACTTGTCCCAGAACTCCTGGGGCATGGCGATGAGGCCCAGAGAGGTGAAGAAACGATTCGATTCTTCAAACATCCTCCTGGGTGTCCAGTGCTGGGGACACAGCAGAGAGAGGACCTGGTGAGGCGCAGCAGGGGGTGCTAGGGGTGCTTGGGGCTGTGGGAAGGATGGCAGGCCAGGAACAGCCTTGTTCCTCTGGCAAGTGGAGGTCTTTTGGTGGCAGCTAGAGGTGAAGCCAGCCCTTGGCAGACCCAAGCAGGTAGAGAATATGGATGAAACATGATGGGTTTTGTCAGCGCTTGGCCACAGGGGTGGTGATGATGGCCAAAGGGTGCTGAGTCCCAAAGGGCTTCCTCAGAGCAGCCTGGAAAACCACTGACCTGTTCTTTCATGGCTGGGGTGGCATCCACCTTGGTAGCATCTGGATAAGGCACCACTAGGTCAAAAATGTTGGACCATGACTGGGCCCACATGTTGCCTGGGAAGCACAAGAGGAGAAGACATGGAAGGAGTGAGACAGGGAGAGAAGAGCAAAGGCAACCCGTTACTCCACACTGCTGTGCTTGGTGGGTCCCTCTGCCCTGCCTGCTCCCTGCCCTGCCTGCTCCCTGCCCTGCCTGCACAAGGATGATGCAGCTGGAGCCTGTCCGTGCAGGAGAGGTCACATCCTGCTGGGTGTTGCCCTTTCCTGGGGCAGACTGGCCTCTGCAGCCCCATCTCACAGCTCCTTGGCTCTTCAGCCAGAGCTGAACAGAGACCAACTTCAACTCTTGGCATGGCTTGGAGCAAGCCATGGCAGAACCCTTACCTAGCAGGTGAGCAGGGATGGGACCCTTCAGGTTTATGTGCTCTGCACCATACTTTTTGTACAGGGCTCGGCGGACGTAGGCGTGCAGGTTGAGGTACAGGGGCTGCAGCTGCAGGTACAGGTTCTCCAGATCCTCCTCAAAGGTGGGTGTCTCATACAGGGATCTCCAGAAGGCTCCATTGTCTGTATAACCTGTGGGGGGACAAGAAGCAGAAGCTGTCAGACACTGCCCTTCTTGGACAACAGTCTTCTCTTGCTGCCCAGGTACTCCAGCTCCCTGGGCAAGGGATCTCATGTCAGTTGGTGGGATCTCCCTGGAGTTGGTGGGATCTTCTCAGCTGCACCCTGGGATAGGGGTGTAACAAGGGGCAGTGGATATAAACTACAGCACAGGAGGTTCCACCTCAATGTGAGGAAGAAATTCTTCACTGTGGGGGTCACAGAGCCCTGGAGCAGGCTGCCCAGAGAGGTTGTGGAGTCTCCTTCTCTGGGGACTTTCAAGACTCATCTGGATGTGTTCCTGTGTGACCTGTGCTGGATTCTGTGGTCCTGCTCCAGCAGGGAGGTTGGACTCAATGATCTTTGGAGGTCCCTTCTAACCCCTAAGACCCTGTGAGCCTGAGATCTCCACACTCCCAGTATTTTGGCCCAGGGCTGGATGATCAGCCCAATCCTTGCTCCCAGGGTGCTAAGGCCACAGTCTGGCTCTGGGGTGGGGCACTGACCGTTGAGCTCAGCTGCCTTGTTGCTCAGCTCCACGTATCGCTTGTAGCTGCTCCTGATCTGCTTCCCAGAGGCATCCCTCCAGCCCTTCCAGGCAAAGAGCAGCTTGTCATAGTCCCGAGAGCTGGCCATGATGTCCGTGAGGTCTGAAGGGAGAGCAATGAGGCCGGAGTGTCGGGGGGTTGGACTGATACCGTAGCGCTAGACCCAGTGTGCAGCTCAGGGGCCATCAGAGGCGGTGGGAAGGCTCCTTCGTGGTCTTTCTCCACGTCCCTGTTAAAAATCCCTCCCTTCTGGGCCTTACACCCTGACACAGCAGGTCTTACCAGGATCCAGGGGCAGACAATTTTCCTCGTCTTCGCAGACCTTGGCTACGCTGTATGTGGTCTCCATGTCTGAGAGGAGGCTGTTGTACTGCAAAGAAAATCAGACGCTGTGAGCTGATTGTCCTTGCCCCTGCTCTTGGTCAGTGCCACAGCCCACTGAGACATTCTCAGTGTTTTCCTCTGGCCAAGTGTGACCCCAAAGGGAGGCAAAGTGAAGCCAATCTCAGAAGGCCTGGGGCCAACAAGCAGTGTGCCACTGTCACCTGCAGCCAGACCCCGCTGCAGCCTAGGACAGGCAGCCTTTGGGAGGGGAATCCTGGAGCCAAGGATCATGGCTTTGTGTAGAAGGCACCAAACTATCGTCGCGCTCAAGGGCGGGGGTGGCTGCCCCGTGGCACTGCCTAAAAGCTGGGGGACACCTGTGTCTGCAGAGAGGGGCACCCCTTGCTGCTCTGTCCCCTTGCAGCTCACCTCCTTCAGCTCCTCCTCAGGCAGAGCTGCCCTCTCCAAGACGCTCAGCTTCTTGAGGATGCGAGTGACACTTTGGTCCTGGAACTCGGTGGGGTCGAACTGCCTGGCCTTCATGCCGTACTCAAGGGTGTGCTTGGACATGGCCAAGTTCTTCTCCAGCTGCAAGGACAGGAGGGGACAGAAGTTACTCTGAAGAGATCCCTGGGGCACAGGGCATCGCTAGAAACATCACTTGGCCTGCCATGATTGACAACCTCCCCATAGTTGCCCTTGTGGGTACCTCCTGGGAAGGTTTTGATGGAAGAGGCACCTCCCAGGTAAGAACATTACTGCTTGGCTAGAGGCAGAGGCTGCTCTGCTTTCAGAGCTCATCTGAAACATGTCCCTGGTGCCAGCTGCCTGCCTTGGGTGGTGGCTCCCCCTGCACAGCCCCAGGGTCGTTCCCATACCATGATCTCCTTGTTGTGGTCGGTGATGTTGGTGTTGTAGGCCCAGGACGCCTCGGTGTAGGCATTCCACACTGTCTCCCCTGTTCTGTTGTACTCAGCCAAGAACTCTTTAGCTTGTCCTTCATCTGCTATTTTGTCTAGAGGAGGAGGGAAATGGGGGAAGAGGGCAGTAGGTCAGGAGAGTCCTGCTCTTTGCAAGAGCACCACCCCATGGAGAAGCCATGGTCGTGGTTGAGCTTTCCCCAGACCTGCAGGTTGGGTTGAAGGATGCCACAAACAAGTTGAGCCAAGAAATGGGGGCAGAGGCACACTGCTGGTGTGTCCCATTGGACAGGGAGTGGATAATAGGACAAGCTTCAAGCCCTCAATGGCACCTGCTTCATGGGAAGTAACACCCTGTGGGACTCCACATGGATCTGGCTACTTCTCACTCCTGGCACGGAGATCTCCCCCCACCCACAGCAGAGACCTCCCTCCGCTCTGAGGGTTAGGGATGTCCCCTGGAAGACCTCTTTCTGCCCTTCCCCACACCCAGATTAGAACTGCAGCCTTACCAATGCCCTCAGGGTAACCCTCAGGGACAGGGGGACGCCAGTCAAACTCAGGCCAGCCCAGCACCTCATTGGTCTTGTTGTTCTGCTCTTGAAGCCACTTGGTGACAGGGCTGAAGTACTCCAGGAGGGCTGTAGCATCCATATTGCTTGTGCCAGTGAGGTTGAACAGGATTTCCTGCCAGGACTTGGAAGACCCAGCTTTCAACACTTCCCTGTGGAGATGTGGGACAGCAAGAGCCAGCATGAGGCCAGGGGATGGATGGGAGAAAAGCAGTGATGGTATCTCAGCATCACAGGGGTTGAAGGAGCCATTCCTGAGTGGGACATGAACCTGGGAACTGCCTCTGAAGCCCCCATCTGTGCTGCCTATGGGGCCTGAGGACACCTCGTCACTTACTCATGCATTTGTTAGCACCTAGGGAGTCAATAGGAACCAAAAGTGCTTTAGTGACCTCTTGCCTGAGTGGGAGGTCATGACAGGGACAATAGCAGGACTCTGGTGAGAACCACTCACCCCACCCCAGTGCTTCCATGTATTTCCATCCATCCATCCATCCATCCATCCCTCTGCAAAGCTACTCCTCCAGCCATCTCCACAGCCACTTTTCCTTCCTTTCTTCTTTCCTTCCTTTGCACACCATCAGCTTCCATGCACACATCTGCCCGTGGCGACCGGCCCGACCCTCCTCTGTCCCCACCTGAGTTTGGCTCCAGCCTCTTTGGACATGTAGATGTCACAGGTGTGCAGGGGACCGCTGTGGTTGGCCGCCCGGCACAGCGCCTGGTGAAACTGGAACTGGAGGATGAAGCTCACAAAGTACCTGCCAAGGAAGCCCACCAAGGTGAGTGCTGGGGGGCAAAGGGAGGCAGGCAAGCCCCAGGGGGTGGGGGAAGGCACCTGGCCACGCATCAGCTCCCCACCAGTTATGGTCCCAAGCATTGGATGGTCTCTGTGTCTTCAGCAGGAGCAATGTGCCCCAGGCCCTGCCCACAGAGCTGAGTCCCCATCCCCTCTGCTCAGCCAAGCTCCATCCCTTCGCCAGCACCTCTCTACCTGATGTAAGGAGTGTTGCCAGGGATGTGGTACTTTGCTCCAGGGTCAAAGTTGCTTTCATTCCTTGGAACTGGAGCACAGATCCCCTGGTATTTGGTTCTGTAGACAACAGAGCACAAGAGCATGAGCATGGAAATGAGGGGGCTGAAGAGTCAAGGCAGGGAATGGGAAGGGAAGGTGCAGTGCTGAAGAAATCTGCACAATCAGAGCATGCTTCCATGTATTTCCATCCATCCATCCATCCATCCATCCATCCATCCATCCATCCTGCTCACTTATCTACCCATCCACCCACTCCTCTGTTCACTGTTCTCCTGTCATCTCCATCACTACTCCTTCCTTCCTTCCTTCCTTCCTTCCTTCCTTCCTTCCTTCCTTCCTTCCTTCCTTCCTTCCTTCCTTCCTTCCTTCCTTCCTTCCTTCCTTCCTTCCTTCCTTCCTTCCTTCCTTCCTTCCTTCCTTCCTTCCTTCCTTCCTTCCTTCCTTCCTTCCTTCCTTCCTTCCTTCCTTCCTTCCTTCCTTCCTTCCTTCCTTCCTTCCTTCCTTCCTTCCTTCCTTCCTTCCTTCCTTCCTTCCTTCCTTCCTTCCTTCCTTCCTTCCTTCCTTCCTTCCTTCCTTCCTTCCTTCCCTCCTTCCCTCCTTCCCTCCTTCCCTCCTTCCTTCCCTCCTTCCTCCCTCCCTCCCTCTCTCCCTTCTCTTCTGCCTTCCTTCCTTGCACATCCCCAGCTCCCATGCCCTGGGTGGCCATGCCCCACCTCAGGTACCACCAGTCGTAGTTGTAGCGGCTGGGGGGCGTGTGGCCGTTGAAGACGTTCCAGCGCCACTGGTCGATGAGGTAGCCGAAGGGCAGGAAGGCAATCTTCTCTAGGGCCATCTTCAGCAGGTAGTTGATGTTGCTCTCTGCAAGAAGCAGAGCCTGAGCCAGGTGTGGAAGGATTCTGGCTGGGCAGCACCATGGCCACTAGGGTTTTTGTGGCAGGTGTGGATGAGAGCCAGGGGCAGCATTCCAAGACATCATCCTGCTCCGTAGAGAAGGGTGGGTAGGACCTGGGAGGTTTCTCTAGGTACAGCTCCTGCTTGGGACAGAGTGACTCCTCACTGAGTGGGGACAATGGGAGTGGCAAGCATGATGTCCCCTTGCCTTCAGCCTGGCTCTCAGAGTGAGGAGGTCTCTGCTGAGTGTAACTCTTGGACATTAGGAGGAAGTTCTTCACAGTGAGGGTAGTGAAATACCAGAAGAGGTTGTCCAGACATGTGCTGGAGGAGCATGTCACCCTCACATGTGGTGGAGGAGCATGTCACCATCACATGTGCTGGAGGAGCATGTCACCCTCACATGTGCTGGAGGAGCATGTCACCCTCACATGTGCTGGAGGAGCATGTCACCCTCACATGTGCTGGAGGAGCATGTCACCATCACATGTGGTGGAGGAGCATGTCACCCTCACATGTGGGGATGGAAGCATCCCTGGAGATATTCATGGTCAAACCTGATGGGGCCCTGAGCAATTTGACCTAGTTAAAGATGTCCCTGCTCACTGCAGGGGTGTTGGACAAGATCATCTTTGATGCATTGTATGATTCTAATGGTTCCTTCTTCACACAGTCACCCTGGGGCCTCAGGCTGAGGGGGCTTTGATCTGCAGGGCTGTCACAACAGTGTAGATGGTCCCTGACCTAGGTCCAGGTTTAGATCCAGAACTGGAATTAACTCTGAGGCAATCATGGGGACCACAAAGGATGGTGACACCTGCTCTCCCTGTTGCCACAAGGGAAGGGGGAGGGAAGACTGGAAAAGCACCTGCTGGAGACCCAGCTGAAGCTGTGGGGTCAGAGAGCAGTTGGCAGCACTGCCCTGAGGGGCTGTTGGCTGCCATCTCTATGGTGGCACAGCTGCCAAGGGCTGGTTAGTTGGGCAGCAATGCCTTGAGGCAGGGACCATCTGCTCCGTGGTGTTTATGGCTCTTGGCTGCTGAGATGGTTTCTCATCCAAGGTGGTTAATGACACCGCAGGAGGAGGACCCCGGGACTGCCCCTCCTCCACAAAGCAGCCCTGAGGCAGCAGTCTGCCAGCACTTGGTCTCCTCAGCCAGCCTCTGCCCTGGCACCTCACTGAGAGACTGGGCGGGGGGAGAGGCTCCTGCCAAGCCGGGCAGTGCCCTGTGGTGACAAATCCTCCTCTGCTGGCAGCAGACCTGTCCCCTGCTGCCTGGCCTTGTGACTCTGCACGTGAGAGCTCAGTGCCACCCCCACAGAGCTGCACAGGGAGCTCCTGGGCTGGATGGTTGCTGGGGAGGGAGGGGGGAACCTTGGAAAGGTCAAAGCTGATCAAGAACAAAGATGCTGTTTTCAGGTTTGGATCTTTGATGGAGAAGGGAAGGGCATAGGCAAGCTCTGCAGAGCTTCTCTCCTGCCCTTAGGGGTGATGAGGATGGAGCCATGAAGGGTCCTACATGGACCCATGGAGCCAAGAACAGGTTGTGCATGGACCCATGGAGAGAAGACAGCTCCTGCATGGGCTCAAGGAGACAAGATAGCTCCTACATGGACCCATGGAGAGAAGAAAGCTCCTACAGGGTCTCATGGAGACAAAAAGGGGCTGTGCATGGACCTGTGGAGACAATGTGTGAAGCTGGTGGGTTCTGAACAACGATCTCACGAGGAGCTGAGGGCGCTGGGATTGTTTAGTCCGGAGGAGGCCGAGGGGAGACCCCATTGCTCCCTACAACTCCCTGAAAGGAGTCTGGGGTGGGGTGGGGATTGGTCTTTTCTCTCAAGTAACTAACAGTAGGACCAGTGAAAGTTTAGCTTGGCCATGAGGAACAATTTCTTTGCTGCAGGAGTGGTCAGGCATTGGAACAGGCTGCCCAGGGAGGTGGTGGAGGTGCTCAAGAAACCTGTGGCCATGGCACTTCAGGACATGATTTAGTGGTCATGGTAGTGCTGGGTCCAAAGTTGGACTTGATCTTAAAGGTCTTTTCCAACCTCAATGATTCTGTGATTCCAAGATAGCTCCTACAGGGACCCATGGAGATGAGAAGAGGTTGTGCATGGAACCAAGCACAGGTGGAAAGCACACATCAGCCGTGGGGCCTTGTCTGCTCTGGGCTGCATTGCTAGGCTGCAGCCCACTTGGGCAGTGCCTGAGACCTCCAGGCTGCCCAGCTCCTCAGGGGCTGCCATACCTGTGTCCTCTGTGGCACTGCTGAGGAGGCCAAGCTTCTGGAGGTGGCTGGGGGTGGAGACAGACAGGGACATGACGTCGCCAATGGCCTCGTGGAAGCCGGGGTTGGCCCCGCTGCGGAAGGACACAGGCAGGTCCTTGTACTGCAGGTAGTACTGGACGTGGCCCATCTCGTGGTGCACTGTGAACAGCTGCTCCATGGTCACTGCTGTGCACTGCTTGATCCTGCCAGGTGGAAGCAGAACGTCGTCCCAGCTGAGCGAGGCACCTCAGCACCCTGGGCACCTCAGCACCCTGGGCACCTCCTCCATGGAAAGGACAGCCCCTGAGGAAGTGGTAGCACCCCGGGGTGGGGTAAAGGAAAGACCTGGTGGAGGGGAAGACAGGGCAGTGTGGTGCCCCAAGACCTCACCCCAGAAGGTGACAGAATGGGCTGCACAGACAGGCTGGTGGTGCCCAAAAGGGTGCCCAGCAAGAGAGCTGGAGCAGGGTCTGCCCCTGGGCCCCTGCATGCCATGGTGTCTTCTCCCAGGCAACCAGCACGAGAACAAGAGGACACAGTCTCAAACTGTGCCAGGGGAAGTTTAGGCTCGGGGTGAGGAAGAAGTTTTTCACAGAGAGAGTTGTTGGCCACTGGGATGTGCTGCCCAGGGAGGTGGTGGAGTCCCCATCCCTGGAGGGGTTCAAAAAGGGGTTGGAGGTGGCACTTGGAGCCGTGGTTTAGTTGTCAGGAGGTGTTGGGTGAGAGGTTGGACTTGATGATCTCTGATCTTTCCCACCCTCACTGAGTCTGTGGCTCTGTGCCCACACACACCTGAAGTCCTTGCGGTTGTAGAAGTCCCAGGCTGAGGCGTGGCACACCACCTCCCGCCCGTCTGCTGGCTTCTCGAGCATGGACTTCTCCCAGAACTCAGGGGGCATCTCCAGCAGCCCCAGGGAGGTGAAGAACTCTTCAGAGACCCGGAACATGTGGGTGGCATTCCAGCCCTGGTGGACAGCAGGAAGTAGGTTACGGCTGAGGAAGGAACTGCTCATGCCCTGGACATTGTCCCTGCTGCTCTCCCAGCGCTGTGAGGTGAGTCCCTCCAAGGGACCAAGGTCCTGCCTTTCTCACCATGATGGGGAGCCCTGGCCACAGAAATGGGGTGAATGTTCCTAAGGACCACTGGCCAGGGGTGCTGGTGTTCAGCACTAACAGGAAAGCAGAGTAGGGCTGATGCACCAGGAGGGAGGACCTGGAGCTGTGTGATGGTGTGGATGCAGCCCCCAACCCAAGGCCTGCTGTGTCTTTGCCAGAGGGGAAGTGGGATCTGGGTGGGGTGCTTGGTGCCATGGCTTAGTTGATTAGATAGTCTTGGCTGGTAGCTTGGACTTGATGATCACAAAGGTCTCTTCCAACTTGGTTAATTCTATTCTATTCTATTCTATTCTATTCTATTCTATTCTATTCTATTCTATTCTATTCTATTCTATTCTACTCTACTCTACTCTACTCTACTCTACTCTACTCTACTCTACTCCTATTCTATTCTATTCTACTCTGTTTCCTTGTCCCTTCAACCCCCAGACATGGCTTTCTGCTGTTCCCTGTGTGGGTATAAGAAACCACTTGTAAGGGGACACTATCATGTGTGAGTCTTGGACAACACCTCCCATTTTTGTCCTACTTATGCCACCAGGAAGTCTCTCAGCTCATCACCTGCTGCACCATGGTGCTTGTGACATCAAGGTTGGGCTTGTCAGGGTAGGGGATCATCAGGTCATAGATGTTGTTCCACTGCTGAGCCCACATGTTGCCTGAGGAGAGAAAACAGCTGGAGCAGTGCTGCAGGTAGGTTGGGAGGAAGGGAAACACAGTGCTAACTGGGACCTCCCTGTCCCATTCTGGCCTTTGTGGCCCCACCAGCACCCTTCTGCACAGGTTGGGGGTGCTTCCTCTTACCCAGGAGGTGAGCAGGGATGGGACCCTTCAGGTTGATGTACTTGGGGCCGTAGTAGTCATAGAGCTTCCTCCGGACAAAGGCGTGCAGGTTGAGGTAGAGTGGCTCCAGCTGGTTGTAGATCTTCTCCAGGTCATCCTCAAAGGAGGCTGAGTCATACCAGGAGCGCCAGTAGCTGCCTGTGTCATTAAATCCTGCCAGGGAGGCAGCGATGAGCCCTGGCACCAGCTCCCACCCAGCCCCAAGAGCTGATACCAGGGACCAGAGGTCGGACTTTTGCCCCTTCTCTGACGCGGTGGTGCCAGCGAAGGCAAGCAAGGTGCCCACTGCCCCGGCCCCCACCCCTGTCCCTGGCCACCTCTGCATGCCCCCAGCCCCCTCATACCATCCATCTTGTAGGCCTCGTTGCTGAGCTTCACGAACTCCTCGTAGGGGGCACGCAGAGGGTTGCCCGCGGCGTTGTGCCAACCCTCCCAGGCGTACAGCAGCCTCTTGTAGCTGCGGGAGCTGGCCATGATGTCCGAGAGGTCTGCACAGAGGGGACAAGCAGGATGTGAGAGAGGGGCAAGAGGAGGCCACATCCCACAGCAGCTCTGCAGAGCAGCCACCACCATCAAGCCAGACCCAAGTGTCCATCCTGATCCTGCCAGTCCCAACCTGCCTGGGGATGTGAGCACCAGGACAAGGTCATGGCCATGAGGGGGACAAGGAGCAGGGGGACGAGGACCATACCTGGCTCCAGGTCCCAGCAGGTGCTGTTGGGCAGGCACACCTTGGCTGTGGAGTAGATTTTGTCCATGTTGCTCAGGATGGTGTTGTACTGTGGGGAAGGAGAAGACACTGGGGTAGGAAGGGGATGGGATGGCTCTCCAGGAGGGATCTACAGACATCCCAGCTGGGGTGTGTGTGTGTTTGGAGGGCTGTGGAGGAGGGTCAGGGTGTTTACACAGCGTGGGTTTGGTGGGATGAGTGGTGTCATAGAATCACAGAACTGCCAGGGTTGGAAGGGACCTCAAGGCTCAGCCAGTTCCAGCCACCTGCCATGGGCAGGGACATCCCACATAGCATCAGGTTGCTCACAGCCACCTCCAGCCTGCCTTAAAACCTCCAGGGATGAGGCTCCCACCACCTCTCTGGGCAACCTGTGCCAGTGTCTCACCACCCTCATGGTGAACAACTTCTTCCTAACATCCAATCTGAATCTACCCACTTCTAGTGTTGCTCCATCCCCCCCAGTCCTATCCCTCCCTGACACCCTCCAAAGTCCCTCCCCAGCTTTCCTGTAGCCCCCTTCAGACACTGGAAGGCCACAATTAGGTCTCCTCAGAGCCTTCTCTTCTCCAGACTGAACAGCCCCAACTCTCTCAGTCTGTCCTTGCAGGAGAGGGGCTCCAGCTCATCACCCAGAGTTTCACACCCTCCTCATGGGGGCAGCAGGGGAGCTCTCTGGGACAGGCAGCCCCTGCCCGGCCACTCGCCACCCCCGGGACGCGGTGTCCCGGCACAGGGCTGTTTATAAAGCTCTTTGTCAGCAGGGCTGTGCCACAGGCTGTTTATCTAAGTGGGGAAAAGAAACCACCAAGAAAAGCGGCAGGAGGAGGGGGATTTATTTCTGTGAGCTTCCAGAACAGCAAACAATAGCAACAGGAGGTTTCCTGGAACATGCTCAGGGAGCCCATTCCCAGGGAAGGAAATTCCTCTGCTCCGTCCTTCTCTCAAACCTCTGCTCCGTCCTTCTCTCAACCCTCTGCTCCAGCCAAGCCCAGGGATGAAGACATGGGATGGTGATGGCTGTGGGGTGGAGCTGCTGGGATGGAGACAGGGGGTGGGGGCTGTGGGGTGGAGCTGCTGGGGTGGAGACAGGGGGTGGGGGCTGTGGGATAGGGCTGCTGGGGTGGAGATAGGGGGTGGGGGTGGTGGCTGTGGGGTGGAGCTGGTGGGATGGAGACAGGGGGTGGGGGCTGTGGGGTGGAGCTGCTGGGGACAGGCGAGACGTGGCAGATGTGCAGGGAGGGGATGTGATGTAGGGGATGCTATGTGATGCTATCTGCTCTCTGGGAAGGGGCAGGGATGGGTTTCCTGGAAGGAACTGGGGCCAAGACTTCTCCGGAAGGAGCTGTATCGCTAGGGCTCTGCTGGGGTTTGCAGGGGAGGGCTGCCAGGGAGCCATGGGCTGGGCTGGAGGCCATGGCAGTGCCAGCATCCCTGCGCTCCTGGCAGGGGCACCAGCCTGGGGAAGATTTTGGAGGGCAAAATCTCCTCTCATTTAGGTAAAGCTGCCCTGAGAGCTCAGGCCTGTGGTGGGGAAGTCTGAGGATGTCCTGATGTCCCTAGGGCAGAGCTGTGTCACCAAGGCACAGCATTTCTAGGCTTGCAGGGAGGGCTCAGGGGCTGGGTGGCTGCTGCAGCCCTCCTTTGCAGTGGGCTGCACCCCCAAGGAACCCCAGGGTGAGGGGTTGAACCAGCTGGCCCCTGGCCATGGGCACAGCCTGGCTGGTCTCCAGGTGACGCCCAAGGTTGTTTTGTGTAAGCAGGAAATCTCCAGTTCCCACTGGGATAGCTCCCAGCCGGTGTTAGGGCTGGAGAACAAGGCCAACAGGCACCCACATGCCCCAGAGGTAGCAGCCCATCTCCTCCCTCCATCACTGGCCTCCCTGTGCAGAAGAACCCTTCAAAACCTTGTGGTGGGGTAAATGGGCCAGCAGCAGAGCCTGGAGTCTTGGGGGAAATCCCTTTAGAGGCTTTCACAGCACCCCAGCGGTGCCAGGGCTGTGCTGGCACCTCCCCTACCTGCTCTCTCTTCTCCAGGGGCAGGTTGGAGGGTCCCAGGGTCTGGATGGAGCCAATGATTTTCCTCAGCTGTGGGTCACTGAAGTTGTTCCAGATGCTGCCATAGAGCTCCTTGGCTTTCTTGCCCCACAGCTCTGTGAAGTTTTGCTCCTCCAGCGATGCCTCCACCTGCACAGCCAGAGGGGACACAGGGACTCAGAACCAGCCCTGGGACACGTTGCCACCCTGGCAATGGTTTGGAGGCCAGGCTCAGAGCGACAAAGGTTTGTGGGAGCCAGAGGCAACAGGGCAGGAGGTGACAGACAGGGCTGTCCCCAGCCTCTGACATTCATAGACAGAGACATCCACTTCCAGATGACTTGGCAAGGGCTGCAGCCCTTGCTTGCCTGCAGCACTCCTGGCAAGCACTTGCCAAGGTGGCCTTTGAGGATGTTTTGGAGGTGGCTCCAGGGTGTCAGGGCCAGGATGGGGTGAGGATGCTGGGAGGGTCTCCATGCCCTGTGGGCAGGGTATCTCTGTGGTCCTGGATTGACTCTGGCAGCTGCCAGACCCCAGTTTCAGAAGGAGCTTTGAAGTCTGGTTTCATTTTGTCCCTGTTCCTGCTGCTCCTCACCCTTGCAGAACCACAGAGATGTCACATCCCCTTTTCTCTTTCCTTTACCTAGGTCTGCACTCACCTCCCTTGGCCATCTGCAGCTCTCTAAGTGCCATATCTGGGTTTCAACATGCAGGGGGGCACCCATTTGCACAGAGCCCCTGCTTTTGGGTCTCTCACTGTCACTCATTTCCTGCTGTCTCTGGTGTCCCTTCCCAGGGCCATGGGACAGCCAGGAGCTGCCTGCACCGTGATGGGGGGGTGGGGATGGGGGTGGTTTAGGCAGCTGGAGCTGCAGCCAGTGGCTGGTTTGGGGACAGGGTGTGTTGCAGGTGGTTGCAGCCCAGCCCAGGCAGTATTTTTGGGGAACACTGCTCCTCTGAGAGTGTCCTGACCTGAGCCACGTGCAGGATGGGGCATTACCCACGTCCACTGCCCAAGTGTGTCCCTGGTGTGATTTATGGAGCTCATTAGCAGTTATTTGTGGCATTTCCAGCCTGGCTCAAGCAAGGCTGGTTTGTTTTATTTTAATCTTCACATTCCCAGCAGGGAGGGAAGGGAGTGATGGGCTGGAGGCTGCCCAGGGCAGGCACCCATGTGGGGGTGGCAATACGGAAAGCACCAGATGTCCCTGCCTGCCCAGTGCTGGGCACCCACCACCTCCTTTGACATCCCAGCACCCACAGCATCACTCTGGCCTGATCCCCCAGCATACCAGGGTGTGCTAGCCCCATGGATACCCTGTGCTGGAGCAAGATGCTGCAACCTGGGGAGCTCTTCACCATTGCCCTGACCCCACTGTGGAGCCAGGGGAGCTGTGGGAAGCAGAGTCCAGCTGTGTTTTGACTTCTGTTTCTGCAAGCTCCTGTGCTTGGTCAGGCAAATCGTACCCTAAACTCTCCTGACAGCTCTGGCAGAGTGAGACGAGGATGATGGCACTGCCCAAGACCCCCTTACCATGGCCAGCCCTGGCCCTTCACCTTCACTCCCTGTGCAGGGGCCCCTTTGTAGGGCTCAGAGAACCCCTGGGTGCCCACCTGCCCCCAGCTCTCCCTGTCAACCTCCCCACACTGTGTCTGCTCTGCTCCACACACCCAGAGATGTCCCTCACCCATGAGCAGGCTCCAGACCCCAAAGACCACTTCCAGCCTCTCACCCAGAGCCCCAGCTTGCAGGAGATGGCCCATCTGCCTCTCCTGTGGCCAAGCTCCCTGTCTGTCACTGCAGTGTCCCTCTGTCCATCCCTGTATGACCAGGGTCTGCTGCCCTGCCTTTGGCCTTCTGCTCCCCAAGTCACTGTGTCCTGGGGCCACCTCCCACAGCAGCTTCTGGAGAAGCCCAGCCCGTGGTGGCCTGGCTCAGGTGTTACAGATGTTTGTGGGGCATTGCCTAGCCCACAGTTTCCCCAGATGCCCCAGAGTCCAACCTTCTGGGTCATGCTGTCCAGCTGTTAACCCTTCAGCAGCCAGTGCCTGCCCATCCCAGCACACACCTCCCTGTTGCTGATGGACTAATCTCAAGGGCCAGATCCCCTCCCCTTCCTGGGCTGGCTTGGGAGCCTGGGAGCTCCTGGCCCTGCTCCTTGGGTATTTATTAACACAGGAAATGATGAAAGCTGCCTTGGAATTGCCTCTTGAGACAAGACCATGCAAGGTGCTTTCCTGACCCTACCCTTGAACTTGGCTGGCCTGGGATGCTCCACTCTGTGCCAGGGTCCTTGACCATACCACAACATCTGCAGCAGACGCTGGACACCTGCCCAGACATCACATCAGCTCACCAAAAAGAGGACTGAAGGGGCACTTGGGTGCTCTGGGCTGTCCTGCCAAGTTGGCAGCAGCTGGACCTGGTGGTGAACTTCTCCCTGTGCAGGAAGCTGCGTTTCCTTCCTGCCACAGGGCACACCGAGTGCCCCTCCCCATGGCATCCAGAGGCATTCAGGGCTGTGTGGCACTCCTTGGGCTGCAGGGGTGCTGCTGGGGTCCCACAGCACACATAAAAGCTGCACCAAGCCCTGTTCACCACTATCTACACGGGGTGGCAGTGGGGTGGCTCATGCTCCCCATGCCCGGGCAGCCAGCATCTCCCTGGGCACAGCAAGGGCTGCGCAGACCTCTGCAGCCCACCCAGGCACCACGATTTCTAAGTCCACACCAGGCCTTGCTGCAGCTCATCCAAGCAAAAGCAACCCCCAGGCTGCTCCAACTCTCTGTCCCACTAAATGTAGCCTAAAGGCACACAACCCCCCGGCCAAACACGCAGCTGCCCGCGGGGCACAGGCAGCATCGCTGCCCGCAGGGCTCTGCCCGCACATTGCCTGCCTGATGGCAAATGCCTCCAAGCCTGGAGTGCTTCCCAAAGCCGGCTTCACCCTCGTGGGATGGGGGCACAGGGACAGGGGGTGTCAGTCTCCAGCCCAATGCCACCCCATTGCTCGTGCACACTATGGGCTCCTGGCATCTGCCCCACATCACAGTCCCCCAGCACTGGCATGCAGCACAGCACTGGGATGTGTTGGCACGGGGCAGGGGCAGGGACACTTGACACCTGACCCTGGTTGGGAAGGGGTGGAAGGTGCTGGGAAGGGAGAATCACCTCTAAAAATAACCCAGGCTCTGCTCCAGGTCCGGGGTTGCTGTTTTGGGGCAAAACCTCTCTGAGGGCAAATCTGGGGCAAAATCCTGTGGTTCCCAGACTCCAAGTCCCAGCCCTGGTTTGCCATCCCGGGAGTGCAGAGACAGAAACCCATGGGGAGGAAGGTGTCTACACCAAGTGTCCCTATCATACCCCAGTGTCGTTCCCCCCCCCTCCCCCGCCTCCCAGCCCCCCGTGCTGGGGACACCCCCATGGTGGCACTGCCCCTGCTCCAGCACCAACCTGCAGCGCAGCGTTCTCGGCCGTCAGGTTGGTGTTGTAATTCCAGCTGGCCAAGACGCTCTCGTAGAGGACGAGCTCGGCCGTGGTGTTGTAGTCTCTGGCGAAGAGGATGGCCCCTTCCTCATCGGAGGTATGCTCGGGGGGCTCCAGGCCAGGCCGAAGGGCACCCACCAGGCTCAGCCCCAGCAGCAGCCCCAGCGCCGGGGTCATCGCGACGGGAACGGTGCAGGGATGCGGGCGGGGGGGGCCGCTCGGTGCCTTGCGAGACGCCTTTGCCTCCGCTGCCGGCTGCTTATAAAGCAGCAGCCTTGGCGCAAACCCTGCCCACAGAGCCTGCCTCCCCGAGCCGATCAGCCCCGAGCGTGCCGCCAGCCCCGCGGCAGCTCCCGGGCGTGCGGGGAGAGCCAGCAACGAGCCCTTCCTCGGGGGGCAAAGTCCCTTTGGAGCTCGGTGCGATCGGAGGGAAGGGGCTGGGACAGGAGGGAAGCAAGGAGAATGGAGGGAAAGGCAGATAAAAGAGAAAGGAGGAGAAAGGCAAGGATGGACAGGGTGGGTGGGAGCCAGCGCCATCCATGCAGGGTCCTGGTCCCCTCCTGGCTTGGCGAAGGGGGATTCAGCTCAACCAGCCCGTGGTGCCTGGCAGGACATCCCCTCCATACACCGGCATCACGAGGAGAAGGTCCCTCAGCAGCATCCTGGCCACCCACCGCGGGGCACAAGGGTGAGCACAGCAGGGGAAACACTCCCTTGGAGGGCAGCCAAGGTCCATCTCCTGCTGCTTCTTGCCAGCCTGACCCCCTCCCCCCTTCCCCATACAACCTCTTCTTCTTTTTTTCCCTCCAGAGGAATGGGAGTATCTCTGCTGGCAGGGAAGGAAATCCCATCACATCACACCAAGTGTTTTGGACTTGGAGGAATTAGATTCTTGACAAATAAGTAACACAAAGTTCCCTCCAAATGAAAACCAGACCCATGCCAGTGGGCTTGAGAGAGTTCCTTGCCTCTTTTTCCTCTCTTTTTCTTGGTTTGTTCTTTTTTTTGGTTGTTCTTATTTTTTCCCCTATTTATTTAAGTAAATCTCTTTTCCCCCAGGGCCTGGACCCTGCCCTGGGAATCATGCCTGGCCTGAGCTTAGGCCTTGAGTTGGCTGAACCCATCACCCTTGGTCAGGGCCACCACGTCTTGGGGACACAGCAAACACTTGCAACAGGGGGAAGAGGTTTTCTGGGGGGGGCGACACAGAAGGAACCTCTGTGACTTGCTCACCCTGTTGAGTGCTGCAGCACAGCTGGGCACCACCACAGCCCCTTGGTGTGAGCTCTTGGGGTCAGGATGGCCCCCAACAAAGCATGAGTCCTCCTGCCAGGGCTGGGGGCCCTAGGTGGTGTGCAGAGTCATTTCCAAAACAATCCCCTCAGGGATTAGGAGCTTGTGGCCCTCTCACGTGTGTTAAACCTCCCTCCCAAAATCACAGCTTCCCACTCTGCCCTACCACCCACCACCTGTGTGGGCTGGTGAGGCCACTGGAGTAGTCTTCATCCTCTGACCCCAAACCCTTGTGTCCATGCAAACAGCACTGGCACTGCCTGTGAGCCTGGACAGCATGGAGCCAGGGGTGAAGCCAGTATCTGTCTGCAGCCCTCTTGCTGAGCCCTTTTCCCACCAGCCACAGGCCTCTGGGAACTCCACTTTCCTGGGAAGGTGGAAGAAAATAGTTGGTTTGGCTCCAGTCTGGCTGGAGGCAAAGCACTGATGAATGGAGATTTCCTGCACACCCCCCAGCTGCACTGGGGAGGGCTTCTCCCTGCTCTGAGGTGTTGTGGCACAGCCTCCAGCACTGGTGGGGGTCTTGGGTGAGAGGCTTGGCTGAAATGTGCTCAGCAATCCCAGCATGGTGCTGGTATCCAGAAGTCCCAGCAGGAGAGGCCTTTCCCAAGGCTGGCATTTCCCATGGGCAGTCCTGAGGGGAAGGGAAGCTCTCCATCATTTTGCACAGGAGCATCTTCCAAGGCTGATGCTGCCGAGGGACTTTGTGTTGGACAAGAGGTCCTCCCGACAGCTGCATCTCCAAGGCCAACTGCAGCTCTGTGACATCCCATCCCAGAAAGATCCAGCTGGGACTAAGCAGAACAACATCCTACATACAGGAGAGTGCTGGCAGGTAAAGCAGTTATTGGCCCAGGAAGGCAGATGAGATGCCTTCAAGCTTAGAGGTGCTGTGCCCCAGCACCCTTCATGGATGGGCTCAGAGACACCCATGGGACACCCAGCAGAGCAAGGGGACCAGTCCCAGCCGGCCCCACCCCTCCCAGGGCCGTTGGGGTGGGTGATGGACACTCATCTGTTCCCAGCACACAGGGTACCCAGGGCTGCCAGCACCACAGACCAGAGGGACAGGAGATACGGAAGGATGTGAAAAATGTGTTGCCACGGAGACGGATGCTGAGCCGCTCCCGGGGCCGTGGGCTCAGGGGACGCTGGCTGAGCTGTGGTGTCCCCAGCAGCTGCCCCGGGCTGGGAGGATGCTTCCCATCGGCTTGCATCGCCATCACCAGCTGCGTGGGGATGAGGTCCTCCCCCTCCCTGGAGCCTGTGTGCAGGGACACGTGTGCCATGGCTGGACTGGCACTGCAGCACGGCGATGTCTCCCTCGAGAAGGGGCACGACTTGCTCTCAGTGTCTTGGAGGAGCCCCTTGGCTTACCAGACCTGCAAAATCTCCAGGCACTGGGAGATAGGAGAGACTCCAGCCCCAGAGTCCCCAGAATAAAGAAAGAATTTGTCTGACAGCAAATGGTTCTTGGGGGAAGCTGTAAAGCACCAGCGGTGGGAGAGGGTGAAGGGTGGTGGTTGTGTGAAGGAGGAGGCATTGGGGGTGACCTGGGAAGACTTGGTGGTTTTCCTGGGAGCATCCCAGCCCTACAGCCTCTGGCAGGGGTGCTCAAGCCCACTCCCCCTTTATTTTATTCCATTTCCCCCTTATTTTATTCTATTTTCCCCTTATTTTTATTCCACTTCCCCCCCCCCCCCCCTATTTTATTTAATTCCCTCCCCTTATTTTATCCCAAATCTCATTTTTACCTTTCCCATCCCATTTCTCCAGGGTGCTTCAAAACTCCTGTCCTGATTCATCTCTCTCTAAGCAACCAAAGTGCTTCCAGAGGGGAGAGAAAGGATTCCCTCCTGATTTAAACCTCAAAAAGAGCTTTGTTTGGTCAGGTGTGCAGCCTGGTGTGTTACTTGTCCTGGTGGTTTCATGGGGCACAGAGGCTCTTGAACCAGTTGATACAGATTACTACATGGAGAATTTTCCCCCCCCTCCTTCTCTGGACGCTGAGTTTAGAGGTTCCTGCTTCATTTACTGCTGAATTCAATCAATTATCACAGTGTATAATTCGCTAAGCTGCTTTCCCAGATGTGGTGACGTTGCTGGGAGGCAGAAAGGAAAAACCACCTCCTGGGGCCAGATTGTTTCATCTAAACAAACAGCTTGTTTTCCCTTTCTTTTTTCCTTCCCTAATCCTCCCCCAAAAATAATAATAAAATACAAGGGAAACACCCCAAGCAAATGGAGTTTTTGGCACTTATTCCAGACCTGTGACTGCTAAAGTGATTGGGAAACCACTACAGTGAGGGCTGTGGCCATTGCGGCCACAGGATGTCACCAGGATGGCAAGAGGGACTCAGGGGTCACAGAACCATCACCAGGGTTGGAAGAGACCTCAAAGATCATCGAGTCCAACCTGTCACCACAGAGCTCATGACTAGACCATGGCACCAAGTGCCACATCCAATCCCCTCTTGAACACCTCCAGGGACGGGGACTCCACCACCTCCCTGGGCAGCACATTCCAATGGCCAATGACTCTCTTGGTGAAGAACTTTCTCCTCACCTCCAGCCTAAACTTCCCCTGGCACAGCTTGAGACTGTGTCCTCTTGTTCTGGTGCTGCTTGCCTGGCAGAAGAGACCAACCCCTTCCTGGCTACAACCTCCCTTCAGGTAGTTGTAGGTAGAAATAAGGTCTCCCCTGAGCCTCCTCTTCTGCAGGCTAAGCAATCCCAGCTCCCTCAGCCTCTCCTTGTAGGACTTGTGCTCGAGGCCTCTCCCCAGCCTCATTGCCCTTCTCTGGACACGTCCTCACTGTTTGACTGCAAAATGTCTCTGCTGAGGGGGTTTGGCAGCACCATGGGGCCATTTCCAGCTTTTTCCTGGATAAAGGAGATTATTTAGTGCCTGGCATGTCCTCTACATGGGGAGAAGGTGCAATGGCAGGGAGCTCACCCCCGGTCCTGCAGCAGTCGTTGCTGGTTTATGACCACAAGTGCACACTCAGCTCTTGCCAGAGGCTGAACGCAGCAGAAATGTTCCTTATCAGCACCATTTCCACCCTGCCCTGCAAAAAAAATGCTTCCCAGCAGGCACCTGCCCTAGGATAAGGGTTTATGGCCCTGAGGAAGCTTGTCCTGAACTTGGCATGAGGGGCATGAGGGGCTGGGGTGGGTGCATGGGGCAGCCCAAGCAGCCCAGCATGTGTTTCCTCAAACTTCAGTGCTGGATGATTCAGTGGGGCCAGAGGTAGATGGGAAGGGGATGGAGATGTGGTTTCCACCACAGGATCTCTTCAATATTCATCCCCTGGGCTGGGACCAGCACCAGCAGCCTGAGGATGTGCTCTGAGACTCCAAGGCCCTGAAAATGCAGCGTGCTGAAGGCAGCCATCAGCTCAGGGCACCTAAATGCTGCCCATATCCAGGGAGGGTCATAAATAAATGCAAGAGTCCTGAAAGTCAACCTGCCCTGGGCCACAGAGCAAGGAGATGCTCCTGGTGCCAGACACAGGGCTGGGAGAATCACAGGACAAGCAAAAGCCTGGCCAGAAGTCATCCTTCTTCTTTCATCCCTCATCCTTTGCCCTTCATCCCTTACCCTTCCTCCTTCATTTCTCATCCTTCATCCCTCCAACCCCTTCCTTCCTTACCAGCCGGCCAGATCTAGGCACCGATACAGGGTGAGCAGAGAGGCCAACGTGTTCCCTCTGCACTCATCAGCCAATAAAACATGGCAAAGTCCATTATTTCACCTTTATTTTTGGTCTTTCTCTAATAACTGAAAACAATCCCAGCCCTGGGGCGGGCAAGCGTGACTGCTGGGGGAGCATTAATCACCGGCTGCGAGCCCAGCGCGGGTTATCGCCGCTCTTTATCCAGGCTGCTATTAACAACCCACCATAAACTCGCCTTCAGCCTCTTCTCAGAGAGATTATTAAGTGTTTGCTCTGGCTGCACTGATCCTATCACTCCCTTGGCTCAGCAAAGTTGTGTTCCTGCTGAGGAGGAGGAGGAGGAGAAGGAGGAGGAGGAGAAGGAGGCTTAATTGCTGCCAGGAGGAGAAGCGGCGTCTTTTCCAGCCAGGCTGCTCTGATCCCTGCCTGCTAAGGAGCTGGGTTCCCAAGGGAGCTTTGGCCCAGCTGGGAATCAACCCTTTGTCAGCTTCCACAGGACTCCAGGGAATTGGGGAGCGACACTGGGCCATTGGAATGTGCTGCCCAGGGAGGTGGTGGAGTCACCATCACTGGAAGTGGCCTGGATGAGGCCCTTGGTGCCAGGGTTTAGTTGATCAGATGGTGTTGGGTGATAGGTTGGACTTGTTGATCTTGAAGGTCTTTTCCAACCTGGTTAATTCTATTCTATTCTATTCTATTCTATTCTATTCTATTCTATTCTATTCTATTCTATTCTATTCTATTCCATTCCATTCCATTCCATTCCATTCCATTCCATTCCATTCCATTCCATTCCATTCTCATTCTCTTCCCCTGATGTGATCCAGCAGGACAATTTGTGTTTAATCCCAAGACACCCCTTGGCAGTCAGAACCTCCCAACACCTCAAATTCTGGGTTCAGTTTTGGGTCCCTCATTCCAGGAAGGACATTGAGGGGTTGGAGAAGGGAAACACAGCTGGTGCTGGGTCTGGAGAAGAGGTCCCTTGAGGAGCAGCTGAGGGAGCTGGGGGTGTTTAGTCTGGAGGAAAGAGGCACAGGGGAGACCTCACTGCTCTCTACAGCTTCCTGAAAGGAGGTTGGAGCCAGGTGGGGGTTGGTGTCGCCTCCCTAGTATCAAGTGATAGAATGAGAGGAAATGGATGCAAATTGCAGCAGGGAAGGTTTAGGTTGGAGATTAGGAACAATTTCCTCATTGCAAGAGTGATCAGGCATTGGAACAGGCTGGCCAGGGAAGTGGTGGAGTCACCATGCCTGGAAGTGGCCGTGGCACTTGGGGCCATAGTTTAACAGCCATGGTGGTGTTAGGTCAGCAGTTGGACTCGATGAGTAACAGTTGGACTCAATCATCTTAGAGGTCTTTTCCAACTGAAACTATCCTGTGCTTCTCTGAACACAGCTTTCCTTTTTGGTTTGCTTGGTGGCTTTGGTTTTGTTCCTCCCCACCCCCACCCCTCACATTTAGTGCAAATGTGTTATTTTTGCCCCAGATTTGGGGCTTTGCAGGGAACTGCAGGGGCTGGGGTTGTTCCAGGCAGCAGCTTGGCTCCTCGGAGGCAGCTGGGCTCTCGACTCGCAAGCCTCTGGGGAGGCATCTTGCAAATTAGCATTTCTTAGCGATAAAAACTTGATTTAGGAAGGGAGAAAAAAAAGAGAAAGACAGAAAAGGAGCTGGAGCTGAAGCAGAAGAGGTTAGATCAGCAAAATGGTAATTTGATAATCTGTGGTGGAGGGAGGGGAAGCCTCCTGCGCCGTGGTGGGGATGAGCAGCTGGGGAAGGGCAGGAACTGCTGCTTTGGTCATGCATTGTCAGTTGATGATGCTCCTATCGATCTGCAGGTGCTTAGCAGCCCAGGACAAACCTGGAGCTGCTGCCAGGATTGGCTGAGGGCTGGGAGCTGGAGCAGAATCTGCTGAGCTGCTTTGACTCATTAATCTGCAGGGAGAGGTGGCAGTCCTGAGCAGCTCAGAGCAGCCCTGAGCAGCTCCAAGGAGCTCCGAGCAGCCTCAACAGCCCCAAGAAGCCTCAAGCATCTCTGAGCAGCCCCAAGAATCTCTGAGCAGCCCCAAGCATCTCTGAGCAGCCTCAAGCATTCCTGAACATCCCTGGGCAGCCTCAAGCATTCCTCAGCAGTCTCAAGCATCTCTGAGCATCCCTGAGCATCTCTGAGCAGCTTGGAGCAGCCCCAAACATACCTGAGCACCCCTGAGCATCCCTGAGTGACCCTGAGCATCTCCAAGGATTTCTGAGCAGCTCCAAGTATCTCTGAGCAACCCAACCATCTCTGAACATCCCTGAGCATCTCTGAGCAGTCTCAATTATCCTTGATCAACCTCAAGCATCCCTGAGCATCCCCGAGCATCCCCAAGCCCTCCATGTCCATGCCAGGACAGGCAGCCCTGGCTCTGCTGCCCAACCCACACGTCTCCATCCTGGCAGTGCAGGGAGAGTTTTGTTCCTGGCAGCCTGGGGAAGGCTGAGGCAGATTTAATAAAATCATTGTGCCCCTGGCAGTGTCTTTAATTAAAGAGCTGGTTACAAATGACTTGCTCTTCCTGGGTAAGAGGAAAGTGCTGGCCAGTGTTGAAGGGACTCATTTGTGCCCAGAGCAGCTGCCACCATGTCCCCCTGCATGTAGCAGAGTGTGCAGGGACCCCTTGGCAAATGCTGCCGTGTGCCACCCTTGGTTTTGTCACTGCTGTTGTTGGGACAAGCAACCACATCCATTTAGTCACGTAGGGTTGAGAGCTGCTGCATCCTTCTGGCTGCTGCAAGTGCAGCTGGGGCAGCTGGACACAGCTCTAACCATTTCTGAAGCTGGTTGCTGCCACATTACAGCAGGGCTGCTCATGGCAGAGGAAGAAGCCTCTTGTCTTGCCAGGTACCCTAAAGGATGAACCTCCAGGTCTCATGGAGTCATTAAGATCAGAAAAGGCCTCTAGGGTCATCAAGTTCAACCACCAACCTAACACCAGCATGGCCACTAAACCATGTCCCCAGGTGCCATGGCCACACATTTTTTGAACTCCTGCAGGGATGGTGACTCCTCTGCCTCCCTGGGCAGCCTGTTCCCCTGCCTGATCACTCTTGAGGCAATGAAACTCTTCCTAATATCCAACCCAAATGTCCCCTGGTGCAGCTTGAAGCCATTTCCTCTTGTTCTATCACTTGACACTCAGGAGAAGAGACCAACCCTCACCTGGCTCCAGCCTTCTCTCAGGGAGGTGTAGAGAGCAGTGAGGCCTCCCCTCAGCCTCCTTTTCTCCAAACTAAACAACCTCAGTACCCTCAGCTGCTCCTCATAAGGAGGATTCCTCATCTCATCCCCTTCAAGGCTTTTCCAAAGGTCTCAGCTGGACCTTGATGAGGGAAATCCTTCCTCCTCCCTGCCCAGAAACCTGCCTGGCTTTTCCCAGCCTGGCCACAGCCCAGCAGCTCATGGTTTATAGTGCAGTTTGTGGTGGTGTTTATGGCTTAGCTTAGCTGATTAGATCTGGTAAACCATTTCCCAGCAACTGGCAGAGTGATAAAGCCCAAATGTGGGCCGGGAGGCGGCAGTGGCTCCTGTGGCAGTGCCCTACATGGTGGGCTGCTCCCTGGGAATGAATGCTGGGAGTGGTGGCACTGGGACTCTGCCCTGGGCTGCAGCAGAGCTTGGACTTTGCCCTTGGTATGCCAAGGTTCCATCAGGCCCTGGGGCTGCACTGTTTTCAACTCTGCTGAATCACGACGTGCTGGTAGAGGGAGGTGTCCAGCTCCTGGGCACCAGTCCTTGACTGCAGGGAGAAGGTGATGGGGATGTTGGAGATGCCTTTACTCAGGAGAGGTTGAGAAGAGAACAGCCCTGTGTGCCCAAGGAGAAAGGCTAGAGGGACAACCCTGCACTCAGAGATAGTTACACCTGATCTGCAACAGGGCAACAGCAGATCCCACCAGCTGCTCCAGATCCCGGGATGCTCCAGCTCCCATGGCTGGTCCAGGGCTGAAAGTGCTCCAGATCCCACCAGCTGCTCCGAGTGTGAGGGTGCCCTGGCTCCCGGGGGTGATCTGGCTCAGGGGATGCCCTTTGGGGATCCAGGCTCAAGGATGCTGCCGATCCCACACGGTCACTCTGGATCCCACGGGTGATCCAGGGCCGAGGATGCTTCAGGTCCTCCTGGCAGGTTGGAGCCTCCCAGGGCACAGCGCAGCGCGGGCTCCTGCTGACACCTAGTGGCACCGTGAGACACGGACAGACACACGGACAGGCCGGCAGCTACACACAGACGCGGGGGGCGGGTGGTCCGGGGGGGGCTGCCTACCCCGATGAGCAGCGCTGCAACCCCTGTCCGCAGGCGGGCCAGGAGGTGCTGCGGAAGGGGACCCCCGGGGATCTCCCCATCCCCCCTCATCTCCCTTCTGCCTTTTCTCCCTGGGGGACATCCCACAGTGGGGTGCAGGATGTGGTCGGTGGCGCTGGAGGGCTCCCGGGAAATTGAGGAGGGGGCCCTGGAGCCACGTCACCCTGCAGCGTGACAGGGGCACTGAGCCCATAGCCGGGACAGGACCCCCAGGGACTGCTCCAGTCCAATTTTGGGGTTCCTGCCGGGTTTGGGGCTGGGGTCTCACAGGTTGTAGGGGCTCAGGTGGGTGTGGACAGGGTCTGGCACAGTCTGGGGGCGGGGGAGGTGGTTGTCACACGAGTGCCAGTGACTCACCCCCTCAGGGACTGTCCCCACCATATACAGACCCCACCCTTCATGGGGGTCCCCCCTCCTACTCCCTGAATTTTGCAGCTTCTTTCCCCCTCATGGCCTCCCTCCCTCTGCAGCCATGCTGGGGGGTTCAGCCCCCCCCTTCTTTGCCATCACTCTGTTGCCTTGCCAACGCCGTGTCCCTGTCCCTGCTCAGACACTGTCACCGCCGGGCCTGGCACTGGCAGCACCGCCTGGCACCCACAGGTAGGGTGGGGAGCAATGGGGGGGATGCTGTGTGGGTGTCTGCCTTCAGTTCCTCCCTCCCCCCCTCCCCCCCCGCCCCCCCAATACATCACTCAGCCTCTCCCCCACCCCCTCCAGCTCTTAGCAGGAGCGAGCTCCTCCCTTGCATGATCCTACAGCCCCCATCCAGGGCAGAGAAAGCCCAAGAGCCCTTCCAGGGATTTTGGGGAAGCAGAAATGAGAGGCTGCCTTGGAGGGTTTTAAGTGAAGAAGCCTCCTCCAAAAGAGGGGAGCCCTGGCTTTGCTGTGGAAGGGGGAACTGGGGCTGTTTAGGGGTGCAGGGGGGGTCAGAGATGGGACTGGGAGGGTGGTGAGATAGGCAGACCCCCACCATGGGTTGGCTTTGTAAAGGTGCCTGGCCTCCTCCAGCTCTCCCAGGTCTTGTCAGTGGAGGGGGGCAGTGGATGGGGCAGGTCTGGTGCCAATGGGATAGTTTAGGGGCTAAAGGGATAGGTTTGGGGCTAAAGAGAGAGGAGTTTTAGGTCTAACAGGTAAATCACAGAGCTCAAAAGTCACCTCCTTATGTCCCACTGCCAGTTCCCATGGCCAGAGGAGTCACTCCTTGTCCCTCAGCATGGTTAGGGACCAAGTTGGTCTCCCTGTGCCTGTCCCAGGGGCACCAGGTGTTTGCATTTGGTGGGAGGATGTGCAGGGTAGGATGGGGCCATCTGGGCACCCATTTGGGATGCCCACTGGAGCCAGCAGCCCCATGGCAGTGGAGAGGGTCTGGGGGAGGTTGTTGGGTTGCAGGAAGGAGCTGGTGTCTCTCCCTGCCCCTCCCCTCCCTGTCCTGGTCCCCATGTCCATCCCACAGAGCATCCCATGGCCCCGGGCACTGGGGGCAGGCAGCCTTTGTGGTACAACCTAATGGGATAAACCAATTCCCTTAACTCGTTTATCCAGCTGATCCAATAAAGGTGGCTGGGAATAAAGTGTCTGCGTGGTCTTAATGCATCCCCCCCAAGCCAAGCTCCCCCCAGCGCTGGCAGCACCATGGGTCTGTCTGCTGCAGCTGGCTGGGTGCTCCTCCCCAGAGGCTGTCACACTGGGGCCAGGACAGAGGTGGGACGTTGCCCCCTGCGGCTGGGACTCGGCCCTGGCTGACTGAGAAGCAGGAGGTGGCCGTGCTGGTGGAGCTGGCTCTGATCCCCGGGCCAGCAGGGAGCACTGGGGGACCCAGCGCGAAGCACGGCGCGGATGCAGGTGGGTCGTGGGGACAGCTCTGCTGTGCGATTGCAGTGGGACTGGGTAACACCATATGCCCATGTCCCCCCCAGCATGGGGGTTTGATCAGCCCCATGTCCCCTGGAGGCAGCTCCTGAGCAACCTCTCTCATCCCTGCACTTGCAGAACTGGGGAGGGGGTGAGGGCGAGATGCGGGATGGGGGTAGAGTGGGAGGAATGGGGGGCGGAGGGACAAGGGCGAGGGAATGAGGGTGGAGGAACAACGGTAGGGAGGTATAGGGATGGAGGGACAAGGATGGAGGGATAAGGAGGGGATGAGAATGGGGGAATGAGAATGGAGGGCCGGCGACGGAGGGCTTGAAGGGCTGGGGCAGAAGGCAGGGGGCAGGCAGGACGTGGGCAGGAGCAAGCAAGTCGAGACAGCAGGGCCGGGGCAGGAGCGCAGGGACAGGAGCACAGCGCTGGGTGTGTCCTGGTGGCCAGGAGTCACCTCCGGTGTGGGTGGCGCACCAGGAAGCCTTCGGCTTTGTGGCAGGTGAGGGCGGAGCGGCCGTGCCGGATGCTGCCCGCAGCAGGACCCTGCCCTGGGGCCGGCTGACCAGGACCCCACTGTCGCGCGGGGCCGCCGCCGGCCTCGCCGCCCCCTCCTCTCTGTCCCCACAGGCCGGCATGGACGGAGCCCCCCCGCCCGCCACCCCCGCGGGGCTTTCGGCGTACGTGGCCGTGTCCCAGCTGCTGGGCCTGACGCTGCTGATCACCACGGGAGCCTGGCTGGGTCGCTATCGGGGTGGTGTGGCCTGGCACAGCTCCCTCCAGTTCAACGTCCACCCCCTCTGCATGGTGCTGGGCATGGTGTTCCTCCAAGGCGACGGTGAGCAGGGCTGCAGGACGAGCCCCCTGTCGTGGCTGCAGCCGGGCAGGGAGCAAAGGGGACAAAGCGATGACAGATGAGGCTTGGAAGATGCTCCAGGACCTCCCCACCCCCGTGTGCAGCACCCCTGGGAGACGCGGGGTGCCGGGGAGGCTGGGGATCCCCATGGACGCTCATCTGCCGTCTCTCTGCCAGCTCTCCTGGTCTACCGGGTGTTCAGGCACGAAGCCAAGCGCTCCACCAAGGCTCTCCACGCACTGCTGCATGGCCTGGCGCTGGTCATCGCCCTCGTCGGTGAGCACCAGGGCTGGGGTGGGCAGGCGGGGCCGGCCCCAGCCCTCGCTGCTAACAGGCTCCTCTCCACAGGCATCGTCGCCGTCTTTGAGTCCCACCGTGCCAAGGGCATCCCTGACATGTACAGCCTGCACAGCTGGTGTGGCATGGCCACCTTCGTGCTCTACCTCCTGCAGGTGAGGGCTGGGGAGCCCCCCGGGGGAGGGCAGGCAACGCTGCTGCACCCCATAGCATCCCCACCCCCTGTAACATCCATCCCCATGTCCCCGCAGTGGCTCCTGGGCTGTGGTTTCTTCCTCTTCCCCGGTGCCTCCTTCTCGCTGCGCAGCCGGTACAAGCCTCAGCACATCTTCTTTGGGATCTCCCTCTTCATCCTCTCCATCACTGCCTGCCTGCTGGGCATCACCGAGATGCTCCTCTTCAAAATCAGGTGGGTTGACTGAGCTGGGCCGGGTAGTAGCCTCCGCAAGCCCCCTGAGCCTCATCAAAGGGCTGGGCCCCGAGTCTGGCTCCTGCTCAAGCCATAGCTCCGTGGCTGTTAAACCTTCCCCAAGGCTTCAGTTCTGCTGCTGCTGAGTCACTTGCCAGATGAGGCTTAGCAAGGCCTGGATCCTGATGCAGTTTGCATTAGGCATGGGGATAAAGCACCCACCACCACCTCTCCACAGCCAGGTGTTTTCAGATACCCCCCTCGCTGGGATGCTCATGGCCCTGAGGCCTCTGCCCTCACACCTGGCAGTGGACCCAGATGCACACAGAGGTGTCCTCCCACTTCCCTCCCCCCGGCACAGCACTGTGGGGACTTGGCAATGAGGCAGCCAAGGAGCCACCTCCCTATGGCTGGGGAGTTGCTGAGCTGCCTGTAACTAGGCTACAGGACCATGCCCCCACTTTCCTCTTGTGTCCTTCCACAAAGGGAGCAGCATGCAGGCAGCCTCCCCTTAGAATCATAGAATCAGTAAGGTTGGAAAAGACCTCAGAGATCATTGAGTCCAAGCTGTCACCCAACACCTCCTGACTACTAAACCATGGCTTCAAGTGCCACATCCAATCCCCTCTTGAGCACCTCTTGCTCTGATTTGGAGTAAAACACCTTTCCCAGGCCACGTGCCCAGAGAATGAGGGTGGAGAGGGGGTCACAACCAGAGTAGGGACAGGCCACTCACACCTTGAGGCTTAAGCATCCTCCTCTGTCTCCCATAGTGACTCCTACAGCCACTTTGTGCCCGAGGGCATCCTGGCCAACACCCTGGGGCTGCTGCTGGTGGCCTTCGGGCTGGTGGTGGGCTACGTGCTGACACGGGATGACTGGAAGCGCCCGCCCCTGGCTGAGGAGCTGGCCCTGTCCATGGACTTCAAGACCCTGACAGAGGGTGAGAGTCCTGGTGATGGCAGCCAGTGACACCCCCAGCTCCCTGGTCCCCAGCACAGGCTCCTTGTGGCGTCTGTAGGACGTTCCTGTGTGTCCTGGGGCTCTGTGCAGCTCAGGGTGACAAGGACAGCTGGAGAAGGAAATGCTTGCTGGGGTAATGCTGCCCACTGGGTTCAAACTTGCTTGGCCTTAATCTTCCTCAGCTCTGCCCTATGCAGTGCCCCTGGTGAGCCCCCAGGCCTGCCCCATGGGGACAGGCAGTGCCACAGGCAGTGGCAGAGAGTGGCAGCAGTACTGAGGCATGAAGAATGGGGGTCCCCAACCTCTGCCCTGCTCTGGGGACCAGGGAGTGAGAGCCCCAAACCTATTTGCAGAGCTGATGGCAGAGGGGAGATTTTGGCATCACCAAGGTTCCCACCTGCTGGCAGCCCACCACCCTCTAGTGTGGCACACATGGGGTCTGCTCCCCAAAATGGGCTCCCTGGGGGCTTGGGGCTCCCCAGCATCTGTGCAAGTTCAGTGTCTTCGTGTCTGGAATGGTTTCCTCTCTCACATGTGTTGTCTGCTCAGTGGATGCTCCCAACCTAATAAATGTTTGCAGCTGACCCTGTCCTCCTTGTCTCTGTTACCCCTGCAATGGCAGCCCTGCCTCTGTCCCCTCCTGCTCCTGGTGGTGCCAGGGACAGCCAGATGTGACCCTTGCACCACCCTGATGTCCTCAGGTGTCATAGCATGGTAGGGGTTGGAAAGGACCTCTAGAGATCTTTGAGTCCAACCCCCCTTCTAAAGCAGGGGCACCCACAGCAGCTTGCCCAGGACCACCATGTCCAGGTTGGTTTGGAATCTCTCCAGAGGAGACTCCACAACCTCTCTGGGCAGCCTGCTCCAGGGCTCCAGCACCCACAAATTAAAGAAGTTTCTTCTTAAGTTCAAGTGAAACCTGTGTTCCAGTCGTGCTCATTGTTCCTCATCCTATCACTCACCACCACTGAAAAGACTCTGGCCCCATCCTCTTGCCCCACAACCTTTAGATGTCAATGAGCATCCATAGAACCAATAAGGTTGGAAAGACCTCAAAGATCATCAAGTCCAACCTGTCACCCAAGACCTCCTGACTGCTAAGCCATGGCACCAAGTGCCACATCCAATCCCCTCTTAAACACCTCCAGGGATGGGGACTCCACCACCTCCCTGGGCAGCACATTCCAATGGCTAACAACTCTCTCTGGGAAGAACTTTCTCCTCACCTCCAGCCTAAATCTCCCCTGGTGCAGCTTGAGACTGTGTCCTCTTGTTCTGGTGCTGCTTGCCTGGGAGAAGAGACCAACCCCCACCTGGCAACAACCTCCCTCCAGGTAGTTGGAGAGAGCAATGAGGTCTCCCCTGAGCCTCCTCTTCTCCAGGCTAAGCAACCCCAGCTCCCTCAGCCTCTCCTCACAGGGCTGTGCTCCAGACCCCTCCCCAGCTTTGTTGCCTTTCTCTGGACACCTTCAAGTGTCTCAATGTCCTTCTTAAACTGAGGGGCCCAGAACTGGACACAGGACTCAAGGTGTGGCCTAAGCAGTGCTGAGAGGCACGATGACCTCCCTGCTCCTGCTGGCCACACTATCCTTGATGGAGACCATTGACCAGATCCCCTCTGGGGCTGCTCTTCTCCAGGCTCAACAGCCCCAGGCCCCTCAGCCTCAGTCACTTCCACGTGGGGAAGCCACAGCAGGCTCCTTCCCTCCTCCCAGCACGGGGAAAACAGGAGGCCAGTGGCCGGTTCCAAGTGTTAACCATTTATAAATAAGTACATTTGTTCATACATACAGTCTGCATTGTACAGATTACAATCTGTATACATGGGGGGGTGGGGAAATGCATTCTTTTGAACTTTTCACATCTATCTCACAGCTCACATGTACAGACAAGAAAACTCTGCTCAAGCAAATACAGCAAAGGAAAAAATATGTTTTCTTCTTTCCTTAGAGAGGAGAGGCGAAGGCCTCCGCTGTCGGCAGGGGCTGCTCGTCCCGCTGCGCGGTTATCACGACTGTGTGGTGTTCCATACATCAGTAGAGAGAGAACAGAACATGCACTGAGTAATATACTGTACAGGGAGAAAGTCCTTTACATCAGAGTTATAGAAAAGCTAAAGGAAAAGTGTCTTAAAGATCTTCCCAGCAAGTGTCTCGGAGGATGGCAGCCGGGGGGGGAGTGTACCGAGCACAAAGTGGGCGTTACTCCTAGGTGTTTGTTTGTACCAAACTCAGATCCTCTCGGGTGTGAAGACAGAAGGGAGACAGAAGGCTGAATGCAACACTATGGGCAAGGAAAGGCTGGGCAGGGATGGCACCAGCAGTGCTGGCAGAGTCCGCACCAGTCTCTCGGGCATCGGTGGCAGCGACAGAAGGGACTTTACAGAGCACACAGTGCTGCTCTCGGTGTCTGGCTCAGCAGCGCACAGCGAGGCAGATCCACGGTCAAGTCACCCGACCCCCGCCCCCCCCACCCCCCAACCAAGCGTGAAGCTTCCCCACCCACCCAGCACACCCCCACCCCGCCGGAGGAGACACCCCGCGGCCCCCCACCGGCCCTGGACAGCGTCACCGGGAGGGACAAAAGTCTTGTTTGAAAGGCAAAGCAGCCCCCTCTGTTTTCACAAGGATCGGATGTGACCTTGGCAGGTGGGCCCCCGGCTGCCGACTCCCCAGCACTGTGACAGCTAGAAAATGAGCAGGAGGATGCGGTGGGAGGGGTTTGGTGTCCGCTGGCCTCCCGCTGACGCTCGCGCCGGCTGCGGCTTTCTCTGGGGGCAGGTCTGTGGCAGTTGTGGTGAGATCCAGCTGCATGCAGTCAGGAGTTGGACACGAACGCATCTTGCTAAAGAATTGAGCCCTTAGTGGTTTTGTGTTGTGTTTTCTGGTTTTTTATATATATATATTAGAAAAAATTAAAAAGAACCCAAACAAACAAAAGGAAGAAGAAGAGTTTTGCTTTGACTGAAAATCCAGCAATTATTCACAGAGATCTGAGAAAAGAAACAGGAGGATTAACTCTCAACCGCTGTGCTTGGTGTCCAACACGCGGCCCCCGCCGGGCTTTGGGGCGGGGGGCAGCAGCCAGCACGGGCTGAAGGCAATCTATCCGCAGAGGTCCCAGCGGGGACGACAGCTCTTCCCCTAAGCCCTTGGTGACACACTGTTAATCCTGGTAGAAGAGTTACCTTGGATTCCCAAGGCTAAAAGCAAAGTACAACCACCAAAGAGCTCGGGCCGGCTCACCACAGACCCCACTCTGCAAGGGAGGAGAAGGAGAGCAGGCACGCCAGGCTTGCTCTTCTCTAGGTAAGGCAGAGCTGGCACTTGGGTTTCAGCCTGACTTCTCCTGGGTAACCCTGAATGTACAGCAACCTTCGGACGAGGGGGGAGGAACAGCTCCAAAGTTAGTAGCCACCCTGGCTCCGGACCTCATCCAAGACTGGCTGAGGTGTTTGCCACACGCACACACCGAGGCTCACGCTAGCCAAGCGCTTTTCTTTACAGCCAGGTTCAAAGAAGTAACAAAAAACCCCCAAAAAACAATAAACCACAGAAATTTCAGTGCTTGGACAGACCCCCCTGCAGGCACCAGTGGACAGACAGACAGACAGACGCACGGCTTGGTTTGCTGGGAACTGGTCGCCCCGTACCCTCCCAAGCAGTGGTGCAGAGAAGGTGGCTCAGGTTGTGCAGTGCTTTTGCCTTTGGAGATGGATCCCAAGGGATCTGTCTCTGTAAACCTCTCCCTTTTCCAAGCACTTCAGATGCCCACTACTGACTAGCTTCAAAGCCCTCCAAAGCCATTCCCAGCCTGGCTGGTGGGGACCCCTGCAGAAACCCCCCCAAGGCAGGTGTCCCCTCCCCTGGGACCAGAGCATCCTCCCAGCCTGGGAGGCAAAGCAAGAGCTGGTGAATCCCCACCGAGGGACGTGGCAGATGCCCACTCCTGAAGCTGGGAGAGAAGATTTCAGTGCTGTGGCATCACACCCAGCTCTCAGAGCGGCTGTGGGCAGAGGATGAGAGACACTTCACGTGAAGGTCGGCTAAATACAGGGGTGGGCTTCAGCACCACCTACCTAAGAACCAAACCTGGAGGGTTCAAGGCCATCAAGAACCTGGCTGACTCGGTGCACCTAAGAATTCTCCTTGCACAACAGGGGGCTGGCCACGGTGCCACTGCAGCTGGGGAGGGGATGGAGGCACTGGCTGGCCACCAGCAAAGAGTCACTAAATGCACAGCACGGACAGACAAGACAGCACCATGCCTGAAACTGTGTGTGCTCCATCAGCACCTAGGCTGCCAGTGAAGGGACACAGGTGAGAGATCTGAGCCTCATGCTCCACCGAGCCACGCGCGCAGCAGCGCTTCACAACAGGACCACACACCACAGCACAGCACAGCACAACCTCAGCTTTTTGTCCATGCCAAATCCAAACCACGACTCTGAGAACACAGGGACTGCCTTAGGAAGGGCTTTGCCAAGCAGAGGTGTGCTCCTCACCCACCTGGGGACCACAGCAGCCAGCCTGCCTCGGCTGCCCCTTACGAGGAATTGCTGGGGAAGTGCTTTAAAACCACTGCAAAGAATTTTGTCCTTAAAAATGACTCAACCTGTCAGTGCTTATATACAAGAGTCAGTTCTTGTGCTATAAACCTCGTGGTTCAGTGTTTCTCTTCTTTTTTTTCTTCTTTTCTTCTTTTTCTTGAAAAATACACTACAGAGACAAGAGCTGTTTTGCTATTCTCTAGTGAAGACACTACTTAATGCTTAAATACCCAGGACTTCTCATAGTAACAAATCCCAACAGTAAAGTGCACTCATTTACAGAGAGGACTGATGGAACCCCCTTAGTGCAAGAATCCTGTGAGGAATGCAACAGGTGGAGTAGGGGAAAAACCTGCACGTGGCAGCAGTCAACCCTTCCTTCAGCTTGCTGCTAGTGCTCCAAAGTGTGGCCTCCTTTCTTTTCCCCTTAGAACACCTTTAGAAGCCCAACAGTTCTACACAAAGTGGCTGTGAGGGGAGCTTTGGAGGGATGGTCCTGGGAGCGCAAGGCGGTGAGCAGTGAAAGCAAAGCAGAGGCAGCTCTGGATTGCTGCCCTTGGATTGTTCCATGGAGAGAACCAGCTCATGGGCAAAGTGTGTCTCGCTCAGTGTGTGGCATGGATGGGGGTGGACTTGGTCACTTTTTCCTCTCAAAGAAGCAGCTAAAGGCAGGGAGCCACTTGGCCAGAAAGCTGGAGCATGGCAGTGATGAGCAAAGCAACTGGTGCTTCTCCAGACCTACACAGCTCCTAGCCAGAGGTGCAGTGCATGGGGAAGAGGAGACTGGTTGCTCCTTCCTATTGGAGAAGAAACTGGTCACTCCTAACAAAGCAGAACATGCTGCTTGGAATAAAAATAAGAGGAAGAAAAGCCCCATCACACTCTCTTTGCAAGGAGAGAAACACAGCTCAGAGCTCTGTGCCCACAGCTGCTTGACATACCAAGGGGTCCCCCAGTCCCCCCACGGCACTGAGCCCTGCCTGAAAGCAAAGAGTCAGCAATGGGCTGCACCCTGAGAAAGAAAACACCAACCTCAACCCAAACACTGCCTTGGACAAAGACCAAACAGCTCCATAGAGCACAAAACTCTCCAAACTCCAGAGAGGAAACACCTCCTGAACGCTCTCAGTGTGTCTATGAGACACAAGCCTCCACCATCCCAAGGTGTGCACATCCCAATTGGCTCTGAGCAAGTTAGGCAACAAAAGAGCAACTAAGATGTGCTGGGCCACACAGAGAGAAAGGAAAGAAACCCCCCATGGAAGCCAGGGTTTGATGAAGAGTATGGGGCCAAGTCCTCAGCTGGTGTAAATGGATGGAGCTGCTCTGATGTCACACTGGGGATATGCTTGCTGACACCAGAGGAGCTTGGACCCCATGATTTGGTTCAAGAAGTCTTGCAATCAGTTGGCATAGCCCTTTGGGAACACCAGAGAGTATCATCAGTCCTCCTGCTGGGCACTGACTTTGCTCCCAAGAGCTGATATGAGTGAGGTTTGGTGTGGGCAACAGGCACTATTTTGCTTTAGAACAAGCTACAGCGTTAGCAGTCTCCCCCCAGACCATCCCACCCTTCTCCCTCAGCAAATGAAAAGGCGAACGAGAAACCCACCAGGAGTAAATGAAGCTGTAAAGAATGTCCTGGAACCACCCCCAGCCCCTCAAAAAAAACATCAGAGAAAAGTGGAAAATTATTACAAATGCTATGAAGAGGATGTTGGAAGCATCCCCTGCTCTTCACACCGAGTCCTGATGTGAGTGGATTCCACTGAGAGAGAAAAGGAGAGAGAAAACAAACCCAAGCCAAACCCTGTCCTGCAAGAGCTCATGGAAATGAAGCAGGAAGCTCTCTCTCTCAACTCCAGCTCCCCAGAAAGCACAACAGAGTCTCCACCATTCAAAGGCATGAACACAGCAACTGCCTCCCGAGATCGGGAATGGATCCCCGAGGAGCACAGCCCCGGCTGGGAGTGAGCTGTGGGGAAGGGCTCCTGCAGGGCTGGCTTTGCTGAAGGACCTCTCCTGCCTCAGGAACCACCATGCCATGCTGTGCACCCTCATCACAAAAACACCTACCAACAACTGAAAGAATCCGAATTTTCCTCCCTGAACACCATTTGCTAAGCCAGATTTTGGTTTTCCTTGCAAAGCAAACACCCACCCAAGGAGACCCCCAACATCAAACCCAGCTGGTGTCAGCGTGGTGCTGTGTGTGAGGTGCAGGTGGCTGCTAATGGTGTGAAGATGTTCCTGTGATCCCAGGTCATGCCCAAGAGGTTCCTGGCCAGTTCCTTTGGCTGACTAAACCACACTTACAAAGGGCCAACTTCAACCTCTCAATGCTCATTAAATGTCCCAGAGCAAACCAGTGGCAGGGCACCAAGCAGGTAGCTTGGGAAGCAGCAAAGCATGGTGTGATGCCCACCCCTCCTAGCTGATGATGGATGGAGGAATCCAGCTGGAGCAGGGTGGTTTTGTGCATAGCTACTGGGTACCAGAACACATCCTGCCCTCACTTCCTGCAGGGAAATTGCTCCTTGGGGTGTGGGGGGGGCAAAGAGCTGAAGGGCCCAGCTGGCACGGGGGCCTGGGAGAGGCTCCTGTAATGATCCCTGCTCTGCTTCCACTAGGAATTCCCATCAGGACTGAGTAAAAGCTCAGGGAGACAAAAGAAACCCTTCTAAACCCAGTGATTGTCTCTGGAAAAGGAGCTGGTTACCTCCCACTGCCTAGGGGCTGCTTCTGGGCCACCCCCACAGCACTAAGATATCCTGGTTGGGAACTTGGCTGGAACTGGGCAAACGCTACTGGCTTGGCTTCGACGTTGGCCTCATGGTCAGCTGGGGGAAGGAAAGGGCTGGAGCACGTGCATGGCTGCCTGACCACCACACAAAGTACCGGAGCAACTTGGCCGTGTAGCTACCGAAGAGAAATCAAAATAATAATAATAATAATTAATAATAATAATTAATAATAATAATATGCATGGAAATCAAGCTTGGAAGTGTGTGCTGAAAACAGGAGGGTCTTACTCCGACAAGCGTCTTTTACACATTAGACTCCACAAACGGTCTCTTTGGTTTGATTGGGGACGTCTGCCCTTGCCTGGAGTCCCTGGAGAGCTGCCTGTACAGGTTGTCCTGGTAGGCCTGCGCCACAGGCAGCGTCCTTGCCACCTTGACGTCGGGGTACGAGGAGGCTTGGGTGACTCTCTCCAGGAGGTCTCCCCGGGACCCATTGGCCAGCATCCCATGGGGGCTGTAATAGTCTTCCTCTAGCAAATGGCCATTCTGTGCATTGTTGGTTTTGTTATAAAAGGCAATGTTGCTGATCGAAGAAGGAGGGCTAAAGGACTCCGGCTGGGGCAGGTTGCCAGGAGACGTAGGGCTAATGACAGTGTCCACTGACGACACGGCCCAGGTCCGGTTCTGCTGATGGAGGTGGGGGTACTGCTGAGTCCGAGCGGTTTTGTCGATGATGCCCATGAAGGGCGTGGTGCGGGAGCGGGCCGGCTCGCTGGGGTACCCCCCCTGCGTGGGAGACACCGGGGACAGCTCGTCGCACGACCGGTCGTAGGCTGGCTTGAGGGGGATCTCCATCTGCTGGATCGAGGCGGATGGGCGGAAGTTGGGAGTCAGGTTGGAGGTGGAGGAGATGCTATTGCTGGAGGGAGAGAAGCGGAGGCCAACGCTCTGAGAGTGGAGCAGGGGCCGGGGCGTCGGCGGGTGAGGTTTGATCTCGCTGGGGTTAACGCTGATAGGCCTCCGGATGAGGTGGGACACGTCTGGAGAGCCCAGCTGGTTGGCGGGCAGGGGAGAACGTTCCAGGTCCAGCTTGGAGTGGCACACTGGGTAGTAGGAAGCGGACTGGCTTCGCCCGATCTGAGGCGTCTGGCTGTACCTCATCCCTCCCCGGTAGGCCGAGGAGGGTCTCTGCGGAAGGTCTTCTTTGGCCAGCCCTCCATGCTGGCAGATGGCTCCGGCGCTGAGGCTCGCCTGGACGTGCTGCACCGGCCTGCTGTCGCCAACGATGCCTCCGATGGAGCCCTGGTAGACCAACCTGCTCTGGCTAACCCCCATTTCCCCCGACGCCGACTGGTACTTGCTGGCCATCGAGTGGGCGACCTGGCTGTAAGCACCGGTTGGGATTACAGTACTGGAGTGGACGGCTGAGCTGGGCTGGTTGCTCCTCACGATCTGTGCCTTGGCTGGCTGCAGCCTCAGCCCCTGCTGCGGCACGGCCACAGGCAGCTGGGGCATCTGGAAGGACCTCTGTGTCATCTTGGATAAGGGAGACTTTGGCCTACCGGGGAGCTGGCTGACTCCGCTGGGCTCCTGCTGGTAACGAACTGGGGAACCGGACTGTGACCTATAGACACTCATGCTCTCTGCTGGGGGGCTGGCACGGTACTGAGGGCCTCTGCGAAGAGGAGAAGGTGGTGGGCTTTGATATTCCTTCCCTTGGCTGCCAACAGGAGGTGGGCTGAAGCGGTAAGAGGAGCCCTGGTGAGCAGGGGACGTGTGTGGAGGACTGGGTCTATAATGTGAGTTTTGGTGTGTTGGAGACAGAGCAGGGGATGTGGACTGGTAACCTTGCCTGGTTGGCGAACCCACGGAGCTATTGGACCTGAAATCAAAGACCTGATGAGAGCCAAGAGGTGAGCCAGAAATATAGGCTGAGTCCCTGTGAGCTGGGGACGGGGGTGGGCTCTGGATGATGGGCAGCCCTTGGTTTGGCCTGGACTCTGTCTGCAAGCCAATGGAAACGTTCTCCACATCCTGCTCAAGGTACTCCTCCTCAAAGATATCTTGGACAGAATACAGCTCTTCATGCTGGGCCTCAGGCTCAGGCTCCACAGGCAGTGGTGCTGGCTGCTGCTGCTGCTGTTGCTGCTGCTGCTGCACCTGCCTGCACTCCTCCTCCACCCGCATCAGCAGCCGCTGGATCTCACGGTTGTTGGGACACAGCTTGATGGCCTCGTTCAGGTCCTCCAAGGCTGCTGAAAACTGTCTGCTCGACAAAGGGACAGAATGAGAACTGAAATTACTCTGGATTTGAATGGAGCCCTTCTTGGAGGCTCCTAGGTGGTTAAGAGGCTTCTCTGTGTTACTGAGGGACATGGCTGTGATTGCTGCCACTGTGATGCTGAGATGCTACCACTCCCTGTGTCCCTCAAACTCTACCTTATGCTCCTCCCTCACATTTATTTTACCCAAGCTGACTGAAAATCATCACCAGCTATTCTGGGGAAGGGGGAACACAGTCCTGAGCTGGCACAATCTGGCCTAGTAAAGTGGCCTGTGCTCTGCAGTGTGTGCTACAGCGAGCTCCTTGCTCCTCACCACACCACCAGAAGCTTTGCCCCTCTGTTAGCTAAGGGGAACCCAAAGCATTGCTTGCCAAGAGCCAAGCTCACCACTCTTGGACACAAGAGCAGCTTTGACCAAGCTGCAACCGCTGACGCCAGTGAAAGCTGAACCTCTGCCTGATGCCAAGACCACCCAGCATCAGGGCTGGCTCCAGAGCTCAGGGGTTCCCAGGGGTCAGCACTGCAGGCAAGGCTTGTCTCTCCAGCTGTGCAATGGCTTTGGCTAAGCTCTTCAGAATGAAGGGATGGAGGAAGGTCAAGGAGCTGCCCAGGGAAGCCCCTGTAAGGGAAAGGGTGGTCTATGAGGAGTAAAAGGGAGGTGAGGGTTTGGGGAAGGGGAGGTTGTCATTTACAGGGGCACTGTCTGCTTCTGGGCAAAACCATCTGTTTGAACATCTCATCTGGGGATGCAATCACAGTGAAATTCCCCAGCACCTCCCAACATCAGTTTAAGTTTTTCCACAAGCCATTGAGGACCAGGTGGAGGAGGGAAACCCTTCCTGTTCCCTGGTCTGTGCTGCTGGGCACAAACTGGGAAAGAGAGAAGAAAAGCTAAAGTGGTCAAGAGTGGTCCAAAAGCAGAATGCTAGAGAGACCTGGGGAGAAAAGGACACTTGTGTGTGGGGAGGCTGATACCATCTGCAAAGCAACTCAATTCTTCTCCTTCCTTACAAGTGCTTTGGAAACAATGGAGAGGAAAACCATTAGAGGGAAGGCATGAGGTCAGTGTGGCTCAGCCAGCAGGACTTCTCTGCAGAACAGAAGGTCACAGCTTCACCTCCCACATCCAAACCCAATGGACCAGGACACACAGCAGCATCTGGGCCAGGAGCCTGGTTCCACGCATGGCCTCCACACGGAAGGTCAAATGGTGCTGGTGTCTGCTGAGCTACAATGTTTGCACAGGTGGACTCAACATACCTCCAGCCATTGGTGACTCTGCATGGCCATGATGGGGTTTTGGCTGCTGTTTAAAACTGAGATGTTTGCAGTGACTGTGCCCAGCCCTGGAGCATAGGACTCCAACACAAGCCCTCCTGCTCACTCAGGAGTGGCACTGATTGCCCCTGGAATCAATCCAATCTCATCTTTTTAGCCTTCAGGGAGGTTAACAAGGGGACCCTCCAGGATCCATCTGAGGTGCAGTGAGATCCCAGTGCTGCAGCTCTCTAGGAGCTGGTTGCAGCACTCTGAGCACAAACTGCTGCTGAAAGCTCACCACCTGCATGGCCACTGCACAGCTCATCAGCAGCTTCTGCCTTGCAGACAGCGCTGCAGGACAGAGAGAGTCACAGATCTGAAGGCCAGAAGAGACCACCATGAGGAATGAGCCTGCCCTCCTGCATAACACAGGCCACAGGGCTTCCATGAGTCATATTTTGCTTTGAGTCCAAGTTGGGGTTGAACTAAAGGGTATATTTTAAGAGAATGCTCAACCTTGGTGTCAAGGTTTCCAGTGCAGTAAGAGGGGCAGACAAAGCTCAGCTAAGATGCACCTCTCAAAAAGCTTGCACATTCAGCTGTCTCCAGAAATTACCAAACCAGGGAGGGGGACTGGAGCTGGAGAGGTTTGCAATCCCATTAACCAACACTCCTTTGCCATCTCTTCCCATGGGGACAGCTGGCAGGGTTGGTGGACGGTGTGGCCACCAGGCTTGCAGAGACCAGCCCCTTGCACTCTTGCCTCTCTCCCTCCTCACCTGCTGCTGCGTTTGGCCCTTGCTCTTGCATAGTAAGCTTCGTAAGATTTCGGTTTCAGCTCCAGAGCTTTAGTAGCGAACTCCTCTGCCATGCCAAAGTCCTGTCATTACAAATGGTGTGCAGGTGAGTGACTGAACAGGCACAGAGAGACAAACAAACACAGCTTGGGAAGCAAACAAACTCAGTATCAGCTTTGCTTTGTGGTTGTTCTCATGTCCCATGGAAAGGTTGATGGTACCAGAATGTTTCACATGGATGCAACACCATTTACAGCCAGGGAGCTCCGGTGGCACCTCCAAAGACTCAAAGCCCTCTCAAAGCTGTCAGCACCCTCAGAGGCCAGCTTGCCACTGGCTCTGTTCTCACTGATTGTATCCCTCACAAGTGCATGCAGTTCCTTTCCAGTCTTTGGTCTTGCAGAGGCTGGAATGTTATCTCCTGAAGGGTTTTTCCATAGCTGAAAGCCACAGGAAACCTTTCCCACGCCCTCTGCTTCCCACTCTGAATGCGTGGACAGACCACGAAGGGGCTGAACAAAACTGCTCACGGAGGAAGGGACTGAGACATCTCAGTGCCTACAAACAGGACTTGCCTCAACACCCCCAGGGAGGGGATATCCACAGCCTCCCTGGGCAACCTGCTCCAGTGTCTCACCACCCTCACTGCCAAGAACTTCTTCCTAATGCCCAGCCTCAATCTCCCCTTCTCAAGCTTCAAGCCATTCCCCCTTGTCCTGTCACTACAAGCCCTTGTATGAAGTCCCTTCCCAGATTTCTTGTAGCCCCTTTCAGGCACTGGAAGGCTGCTCAGGTCTCCCTGGTGCTTTCTTTTCTCCAGGCTGAACAGTCCTAACTCTCACAGCCTGAGGTGTCTAAGAACTTTTCCTCCAGTGTATTATTCACTGGCTCATGGCTTTGGTGGATTATTGCACTTTCAGAGTCTATGTAGACTCTAAGCTGTAGAGGTGAAAGCTTCTGCTTACAGAGCAAGGGGAAGGTGGCACTTGTCTGCTGGAAGACCAGACCCACTGCAGGAGCTGATGCTGCTGGATGGGAGTGACATTGATCCAGCAGTTCTGGGAGGAGAGGGAGTACATGGGGGTGTTTTTGGATGAGTCACTGCCCCAGGGAAACACTAGCCCCCTAAGCATATGCTCCTTCATTTTAAATGAATTAGTATTCAAAGGAGCACATCTCCTGGCTCCTCCCTCCCCCCTGCTCTAGAGATGTGGAGAACGCCTCCACCCCCAACTCACATCCTCATCAAAAGGCAGTCATAAAAGATTCAAACAGCTATAAACATAGCAATGAATTTTTAATCACCAGCAGTGCACATTAACTGATGACTCCTTGGCATTACGGACCGGCAGCGCCCTGGGAAGGACAGCCAGGAGAGATCGCAGGGGCTGCAGCAAGAGGAGGGGGCTGGAGGTGTCTGTGTGCACAGGCTGAGAGCTGGTGGCTTGTGCCTGGGGCCATGAGGAGAGGGCAGACTTACATTCATTTTCCTTCGGCATCTGGAGAGGTTGAGGAGCAGAGACACCTTCAGCTCACGGAAGGTTTTCAGGTCTTCTCCAAACCCTTCCCTGGGGAACTTTTTCAGAGCGTACTGGTAGCGCTGGGCAGCCTCTTTCACTTTACCTTTCTGACAGAAGGAGAACAGGTCAGAACACATCCTTGGCTTTGCTTCAGCGCAGAGAACTCACTCACCAGCCCCATGAATGGTTTAGGTGGTTCTAGGCTCTTTCTAGAAAGGAAAGCCAGGATGTTTGATCGAGGGACAACCTGGTCTGGACGTGCAGGAGCCTTGTGCAAGTTGAGTTAGAACCACAGAGCTGTTTTGGTTGGAAGAGACCTCAAGATCATTCAGTCTGACCTTTGACCTGACACCACCATGGCCAGTGAACCATGCCCCCAGGTGCCATGGCCACATGTTTCTTAACACCTTCAGCAATGGTGACTCCACCACCTCCCTGGGCAGCCTGTTCAAAGCCTGAGTTCACAGAATCACAGAATGGCTTAGGTTGGAAGGGACCTCAGAGATCATCTACTCCAACCTCCCTGCCGCAGGCAGGGATGCCTCTCAACTACATTAGGTTGCTCAAGGCCTTGTCCAACCCGGCCTTGAACAGCCCCAGGGAGGAAACATCCACAACCTCCCTGGGCAGCCTATTCCAGAGTCTCACCACCCTCACACTAAAGAACTTCTTCCTAAGCTCCAGTCTAACCCTGCTCTCTCTCAGCTTCAAACCATTCCCCTTTGTCTTGTCTCTAGATACCCTTATGAAAAGTCCCTCTGCAGCCTTCCTGTAGGATCCCTTCAGGTACTGGAAGGCAGCTCCAAGCTCCCTCTGGCATCTTCTTCCATTCAGAATTGTCACACTACAGCAAGCAATATATCAGACACTGTTATGCTAACTTGACACAACTCCATCTGGCTTCTGGGTGGATGACCTTTTGAGCTGGGGGATCAACAACCCATGTCTGCAGGACACCCTACACCCAAAGCTTAGGAAGCATCAGGGAGGGTAAGGAACATGAAGTGTGGGACTTTGGGTGGAGGTCCTGGGGCTTGAAGCAGCCTTTGCAATAGCAAAGCTATGGCACTGATGTGGCTCTGCAAGTTGGACAAATGGGTTGAGATTCAGCTCCCTGGGCTTTAGGTGTCTCAAAATTAGGTGTCTCCATCTAAGCCTGTCAGGTAGGCTCCTTTTATAGTTATTGGGACACCACAGTCACCTTCAAAGGGTGACTCATCTCTGTTATTTTGGGCACCTAATTTTGGGATGGGATGATCTGCACCCTGGAGGGGGGCAGCCATGGTGCCTAGGGTGAAAGAAAGAGGGCAAGATAGGATCTAGGACACAGGGCATTTATGATGACCCAGACATAAATTTTGCAGCTACCAATAACAGAGCTTTAAAAGCTGGTAGGCTCAGGTTTCTCAGCTGTATCTCTGGCAGATAACTCCACTTACAATGCCAGCTTTGCATATTTTTCTGCTTCACCCTTAGAGCCTCACCACAGTGAATCACTGTTGTACTTGCACATTTTGTGTGTGTGCAGATCTCCAGGTTTTGAAGAGTGGCTTAAATAAACACAGAGCATCAAAAAGACTCTCTGACTGTAATGGGGGAATGCATCCCATGGGCTAAAGGACATGACCAAGCCATCTGCCTCCTGACAATCTGTTTGCACTGCAAAAAGTTTCTTCCAGGAGTCTCTTCTGGGGTTTATTATCTCCTTGCCTTGCTCCGCAGCAGTCAGCCTGCTAGGCAACAGATCTGATGCCATGACATCAATGCTCCAAAGCTCTGTAAAACACTTGAGTTCTGGTGTTTTCCACATGGAAACGAAGTGCTGGCTCAAATCCAGACTGCAGAGAGATTTGGCTTTGCTTCAGCAAACAATCCCCCAACCCCACTAACCAAAATCAGTTTGCAACACGAGGAACACTGAGCAGCAGCTTTGCCTTGCCATGGGTTGAGGCAGCAGCACTGCTTGGTCAAAACAGTATCCCAGTATCACTAAGGTTGGAAGAGACCTCAAAGATCATCAAGTCCAACCTGTCACCACAGACCTCATGACTAGACCATGGCACCAAGTACCATGTTCAATCCCCTCTTGAACACCTCCAGGGATGGGGACTCCACCACCTCCCTGGGCAGCACATCCCAATGGCCAACAACTCTCTCTGTGTAGAACTCTCTCCTCACCTCCAGCCTAAACCTCCCCTGGGACAGCTTGAGACTGTGTCCTCTTGTTCTGGTGCTGCTTGCCTGGGAGAAGAGACCAACCCCCTCCTGGCTATAACCACCATTCAGGTAGTTGTAGACAGCAATGAGGTCTCCCCTGAGCCTCCTCCTCTCCTGCCTAAGCAACCCCAGCTCCCTCAGCCTCTCCTCGTAGGGCTTGTGCTCGAGGCCTCTCCCTAGCCCTTCTCTGGACACGTTCAAGTGTGTCAATGTCCTTCTTAAACTGAGGGGCCCAGAACTGGACACAAGCTGCAAGCTTCAACTGTCCCAAGCTCACCCCTCTCACCTTATAAAACATGTCTCCCTCCTCCATCAGCTTGCTCAACAGGATGATCATGATGTCTGGTTTGGAGGTTGCCATCGCCCATGTTGCTGGACCTGCAGTGTACAGGATGCATGATGGGTAAAAAACTCATACAATGCAAGGGTGGTAGGAAGCTGGGTGGAAAAAATATCCTGGGGTGGGAAATTTCTGCTGGAGAGAACAACTTGGCACGGTCAAAGGGCAGAGTGCTCCGAATGATTGAGCTGACAATTAACATCATCCCCACTGCACTGTTTTTCCCTGTGCAGTCACTAAGGCTAATCCTCACCCCCAGCACTGGGATGGGCTGGGAGCTGCCGGGAGCCTGTTCCACAAGGGGGCAGTGCCGGTTGTGGAACCAGCCCGGGGCGGGGCGCAGGGGGTGGGAAGGAACCAAACAGCCTCCGAAGGAGAAATCAGAGTGGTTACATAAATGCAGTTCTGAAGGAAAAGTCTCTGGGACACCTGGAGCTGGGCTGTCGATAGGCACTTGAGCGGATTGTGACCTCCAGCCTCACAAGATGTGAAACGCTGGAGTAGAAAAATCCATGAAGGCAGAAAACAGGACACAGGGGAGGGGGTGGTGTCCAAGTGCTGCTGGTGTGAAGCCATGGGTGGGGGCTAGGGACACAGCGGCTCTGCGCAGGGGGCTGCCCCAGGCAGAGCCAGCCCTGATCTCAAGGACTGAGACCAGGAGGGGAGGGGGTGGCAAAAAAACTATCTGGGGACAGCTCATTAGTGTGGGTGAAGAATAAGTCAACGATAGTCTATAAGTAGATTCAGTACATTTTGGGGGGGGAAGGAGGTTAGTTTTTGAGTTCAAGTTATTCTCTGCAACAGTCATTTAAAAAATAATAATTATTTGAAGGTGAGGTAAATTAAAGAGATTAGAGGTGTTGGGGACGCATGCAGGCTAAATCAAACAGGAGAAAGCAAGGCTGACAAAGCTATCAGATCGAAGCTGATGCTGACAGCAATGAGATATACCTCGTGGGCGACTCGGTAACGTCTGACAACCTTCAAAGAAAAGGAGAAAACAAAAAGTTGTAGGAGAGAGGGGGGGGGGGAAAAAAATAATAATGGATGAAGGTGAAAAAAAAGAGAGAAAATAATAAACCAAACCAAAACAACAAAGAAAGAAAGGAGAAAAGAAAAAACAACAAAAAACAAAAAGCAGCTGTGAGAGGCAGGCAGCAGAGAAGCCAATGCACCAGCAAAATCCCCTCGGACAGGAGAAAGGCAACGTGAGCAGCTGCGCGGCACGGCGCGGGGAACGCTACGTCTGGAAGCGCACACAGAGCAAGTGGAGGCAGCAGCTCACAGCAATGCATGGACACTGCACGTTTGCCGACTCAAGACTAGTAAAGATAGAAAAGGCATTACCAGAGGAAAGACCTTGCCAAAGAGACAGTGGTTTATTGATTAACTGGGCTAGGTAAGACGATAGTTATCAAGAAAGAAAGAAGAGAAACTCTCCCTAGTTCCCCTTTGTGAACCGAGGGCACCGCAGGCAGGGCTCTGCGCGGAGCACGGAGCAGCAGCCTGGGCCGGGGCTGCCTCTGGGTCACGCTTGGGTTTGTCAGGGAGCCAGCCCCAGGGCTGCAGGTCCTGCCTGGGCACACGGCCGGCGGCGCATTGTCCCCTTGTCCCTACCTATCTTGGCTCCTTTCTTCAGCAGAGTGACGACGACCGAGGTGTTGCGGCACCCCACGGCCCTGTCCAGGGGCCGCATCCCGCTGTAGTCGACGTGCTCAATCATGGCCCCGTGGTCCACCAGGAACTGAACCTGCAACGAGAGGCCCAGCAGTCAGTGCTGCTCTTGGGGGGGACCTTTGTGCACTGCTGGGGAGGTACAACCAGCAAAATCACAACCCTGTCGTGGTTGGGGATTGGAAAGGACCTCTGGAGGTTCAAGTTCCCTGCTAGAGCAGAGTCACCCACAGCAGGTTGCCCACAATGTCCAGGCAGGTTTGGAATCTCTCCAGAGAAGGAGACTCCACAACCTCCCTCGGCAGCCTGTTCCAGGGCTCCACAACCCTCACAGCAAAGAAGTCTTTCCAGCTGCCACCTCCTGTGCTCCCAAGCCTGCTCTGCCACACTGCTTGCACCAAACCCGATGGGGTCTGAGGCCTCGTCCATCAGTCTCATGTGTTGTCCTCTGTGAAGTGCCTGCATGTATGGAGGACCAGGATCACAACAGTGATCCAAGGGCTGGAACCACTCTGCTGTGAGGCTGGGCTGAGAGAGCTGGGGGTGTTCAGCCTGGAGAAGAGAAGGCTCCAGGGCCTTTCAGTGCTTAAAGGGACCCATCAGAAAGCTGGGGACAGAGTTCTGAGCAGGCTAAGGGGTAATGGTTGGAACTAGAAGAAGGAGATTGAGACTGAAGAGAAGGAAGAAATGTTTGGCACTGAAGGTGGTGAGACCCTGGCTTGGGTTGCCCGGAGAGGCAATAGATGCCCATCCCTGGACCCATTCCAGGCCAGGTTGTTTGGGGCTCTGAGCAATCTGCTCTAGTTACAGACGTCCCTGCTGACTGCAGTGTGGGAATGGAAGATCTTTAAAGGTCCCTTCCCACCCAAACCATCTATGGCTCTGTGACTCTGCTTACTGCCACACCACGCCAGAGTGCACCAGCTGAAGGCTCTGACGCCACGTGGCCCTTCCCTGCAGCCACTCACCACCTCCGCATCGCCGTAGAAGGCCGCCAGGTCCAGCGGCGTGCGCCCGTTCTTGTCCGCGTGGTCGGTGGCAGCTCCGTTCTCCACCAGGGACCGCACCACAGGGAGGTGTCCCTTCAGGCAGGCCCAGCTGAGGGCTGTCAGGCCCTCCTTGTCCATCAGAGCGATGGAGGCACCTGGAAGAACAAGCAGCAGTTGAGAGCTGTCTGCGGCTGAGCGCTGCGACGCGGCTCGGTGCTGCCAGCTGATTCCCGAGCTCCGTGCAGGATTATTCATGACTTTATTAACATCTCCCCCCCGTGGAGCCCACCCTCCATGGCAGCTCCAAAAGCACCCATGGGAACTGTGGCAAAGGGAGTTTTAATTCACACCAAGCTGCAAACTTTTTCGCACCTAGCTCTGGAGGCTTTTCTGGCAAACGTCGCCTGAGCAGCAGGGTGGATTTGACATCTCTCATCTGAGACATCAATCTTTCCTCCTAACTGCTTTGGTTACTTCTGTTGTTTGTTGGGTTTTTGTGGTTGGTTTTTTTCCCCAATCAAGCCCCAGTCCAGTGTGAGTCAGAGATGAAGACCATTCTGCTGTTTCAGCAGGTCAAGGCATGCTAAGGGGAGCTCAGTCAACTCAGCTGAGTTCTTCTGAAAAAGCACAGAGTTTCCTCCCTCTTCACTCCCCTCCCTTTCCCCAAATCCACACCATTTCCAGCAGTGTTTCTCCCTGAACTTTGCCCAAGATAAATACAACATTGTGGGATAAACTATTGCCAACTGCAAGCCAAGGAGAGAGGGACTTGACATTTTCTTGGATGGAGAAGCCGTGCTGCCATACCAGCGGGTCAGTGTTGCTTCCTAAGGCATATGGAGAGGCATCTGAGCCCTGAGCAGCGGCACTAAGTGAACACTCCTCTTCGTGGCATGGAGACAGCTCCTGTTGCCATGGCACAGGCAGGGCTCCAGCTCTCCAGCATGCAGAATAGATCTGGAGCAGCTCTGCTCCTCCGAGGAACGGCGGCTACCTGCGGGGTGCTCCTGCCAGCAGGCTGGGATGAATTGCTGCTGCAGTGCTTTTCTCCTGCAGGTAAACTCTAAACTGCCCAGTGTGATGTCTTCACTGGTTCCAGAAAGCTCAGCAAGGGAGGGATCACTGTGAATCTCCTGAACCTTCCCATTCCTCCCAGCCAGCAGATCCCACAGGTAGCACACATCGCCCAGGTGACAGCAGACTGAGAGGGCTTCCAGCTCACACAGCTTTGTGTTTGTGGAGCACAACACATCAACATTTGCTTGGGATGGTCAGAAACATCTGCCTGGAGCTCCCAGCACAGCCACAGCATCCCAATTGCCTCCCACTGCAGCATCAAGTGCCAGTGAGTGCAGTGGCAAACTGTCTGGGGGGCAACCTGGTGAGCCAAGGAGGGACACTGGCTGCAAGGCAGCTCCAGTGTACAAGCTGAGGGATGACAACATGAACTCCCAACATCTTCCCTCACATTGTCCCACTGCACCCAGGAACCCTTCTGAAGCTCTGTGAAAGCCCTCCAGGTGATCCACAGCTCACCCAAGGCCAGCTTTTGTTCAGCAAAGCAGGACAGAGCCTCATTTCACTCCTCCTTGTTTGTACCAGCTACTGTCCTGCAATCAAACCATTGAAGTCTTTTCTTGTGCTTTCTCTCTGATTCTTCTGGAGCAGGTTAGAAAGCTCCTGCAGTAAGAAGGAAGCCTGGAAAGCAACATCATCACTCAACCTTCCCACACTTTTCCCAGTCCAGGGGAGGAAGAGACACACCACAGCACAGGGGGATGGCCACAGACTTCAGGGTTATCACTGCAGCACTGGAAGCTGAAGGTCTAAGTGAGCAGACAACATGTGCTGCTGCAGAAATGCCCAAACTGCTCCAGGGCAGGCTGGGCAAAAGGTCTGAGCTGCCAGCGCAGCTGTGGCTCCCAGTAGAACCTCTACTTGACTCTGAAGGCATCCCTAGCTCCTTCGGGGATCTCTGACCTAGTAAGCATGAAGGCAGTCAGGCATGGACCACGCTGATGGTTTTGAGGGCAAGTGGCTTAAGGTGACCTCATGGGATCAATCCCTGCTGCAGGGGAAAGATTTTGTCTTTCTTCTGAGAAGGGCTGGGCTGCTCCTTCCCTAAAAACACTAAGTGGCTAATGCCAGAGTTCATGATTTAATATCAGAGAAGTGCCTGGACTGGAAAAGGCCTAAGATCACTGAGTCCAATCACTAACCCAACACTGACAAGTACTTGACTAAACCATACCCCTGAGCACTATGTCTGCATGACTCTTAAATACCTCCAGGGATGGGGACTCCACCATTCCCCTGGGCAGCCTGGGCCAGGGCTTAGCAACCCTTTCATGAAAGGAATTCTTCCTAATGTCCAGCCTAAACCTCCCCTGGTGCAGCTTGAGGCTATGTCCTTTTGTCCTATCACTTGTTCCTTGGTTGAACAGACCCAAGCCCTTGCTCTACAACCTCCTTTCAGTGTTATCTTGTGGGCACAAAACAATGAGCCAGCTAGAGGAAACGAAACAAAAGAAACAAGTGGCCCTTGGAGCATCAAAAAGCAGTAGGGAGTGGCCAGGATGGTTGGATCCTTCCTGCACAGAGCATGGCCCAGGCAGGGTTATGTGCACCGGGACAAGGCTCAGCAGCACTCACAGGCACCACACACCCCCAGGCAGCACAATCTGAGGGTAGTGAGGTTGATTAGTCTGAAGAAAAGGAGGCTGAGGGGAGCCCTCATTGCCCTCTACAACCCCCTGAAGGGAGGCTGCCATGAAGTGGGGGTTGGTCTCCCAAGTAACTAGCCACAGAAGAAGAGGAAATAGCCTCAAGCTGCACCAGGGCTGGACATGAGGAAGAAAATTGTCACTGAAAGGTTTGTCAGGGAGGTGGTGGAGTCACCATCCCTGGAGGTGTTTAAAAGCTGTGCAGGTGCAGTGCTTGGGGATATGGCTTAGTGGTGGACTTCAGCAGAGTTGGGTGAATGGTTGGACTCAATGATCTTGAAGGTCTTTTCCAACTTAAATGATTCTATGGTTCTGTGAGCATCGAGGGGCTGAGTTTAGCAGGAAAAGCAGCTGCAGACTCAAGCTCTCTCCAAACACAATGAGCAGCAGGAATTCTGTTGCTTGGTGTAAACAAAGCTGGCTTTAGCAGAGCTGCTACCAGGGATGCTTAATTCACTGCTCCCACACCCATTACTCCTGGGTGCAAAGCAAGAGCAGCAGGTGACTTGAAGAATCTGGGTTTCAAATTGATTGATGACTGCAACTCTGTTAATAAAAAGTGTTTACAAATGCTGGCTGGGTTAATCAAGTAGAGTCAAATGAGATTTGCTTTGCAACACACTAATTAATGCTCATGGCTTATGATTCACACACTTGGATTTTAATGAAACACTGAACAGGACTGTCAAAGCCATTTTAATTAAAGTACACCACCACAGCACTGTCCTCTGGCCCAGGCTTCAGCTCACTTTTCAGGACCATGTGTTACAGCACTGTTCAGTGGAGTTTATGAAGCTGTTGAATAGAATGGACCTTTGAAAGCAAAAAAAGAGCCCCAAAAAAGGTATTTCAGTATTTGACTTCTTGGGCTCTTGGGGGTCCAAAGAACCAGGAAAACTTTACTGGTGATCCCATAACCACTTTCATCCTTCACCAGTTTCAAGCAACTTGCCCAGCTCTCAAGGCAAAAAAAACCAACCCCCAATCAAACCAAAACCCAACTTATTTTAAGCCTTTTACACAGAAGGGGTCAAGTGCAAGAGGAGGCCAAATTGCAACTTTAAACATGGGGAGGGTGAATTTGATTTTCTTTTCAAAACAGAATGTCAGAAAATAATTAATGGAATGAATTTAATTGAATGAATTCATACTCAACTCAGGCCTGAAACTGATCTTTGTCTCATCCCTATGCAGGTTACAGTAGCATAGCACAGCATAGCACAGCACAGCATAGCACAGCATAGCATAGCACAGCATAGCATAGCACAGCATAGAATTAACCAGGTTGGAAAAGACCTTTGAGATCATCCAGTCCAACCTATCACCCAGCACCATCTAACCAACTAAACCCTGGCACCAAGTGCCTCATCCAGGCTCTTTTTAAACATCTCCAGGGATGGTGACTCCACCACCTTCCTGGGCAGCACATCCCAATGGCCAGTCTCTCTTTCTGGGAAGAATTTCTTCCTCACCTCCAGCCTAAACCTCCCCTGGTGCAGCTTGAGACTGTGTCCTCTTGTTCTGCTGCTGGGTGCCTGGGAGAAGAGACCAACCCCCACCTGGCTACAACCTCCCCTCAGGGAGTTGGAGAGAGCAAGAAGGTCTCCCCTGAGCCTCCTCTTCTCCAGGCTAAGCAACCCCAGCTCCCTCAGCCTCTCCTCACAGGGCTGTGCTCCAGACCCCTCCCCAGCTTTGTTGCCCTTCTCTGGACACCTTCCAGCAACTCAACATCTTTCCTAAACTGAGGGGCCCAGAACTGGACACAGGACTCAAGGTGTGGCCTCACCAGTGCTGAGTACAGGGCACAATGACTTCCCTGCCCCTGCTGGCCACACTGTTCCTGATACAGTAGTGACAGCAAGGCCTGGCCTGTAGCTCAGGACATACAGACAGGCAGTGAGAAAGTTTTTCTTGGAAGCCTGGCAATTTTGCAGTGCAAAAATGTTCTTGCAAGCACTAGAGAAAATATCCAAGGGTCTCACATTCTGCTTTAAAGGCTCTCTCCCTGCCTCTCACGATAGGGAGCATAAATCCCTTCCCAAGGAGGGATCTTACCTGCAATACAAATCTCAAAAATTAAATGCTATTTCTAGCCAATAAAAAAAAAAGGAAGCTGAACCAACCAAACCAAACATTGGCTATTTGTCAGGAAAAAACCCAAGTCCCTAAGGAACCAGAGAAATGAGGACTAATGGTGCTCACACGAGCTGCAGGCAGCCTGAGGCTCTGACTCACCTCCAACACGTTTGGCAGGAATGAGTAAAACTGAACCATGTCCCTGCTGGCTGAGTAAGTCCTCGTGGAGGAGAGTTATTAGACACTGGAAGTACTGAGCAAAGGGAATCTGTGAGGGCAGAGCTGAGGAGGGGGATGTCTCCAAAATAATCTCCCTTTGTTTGCAATGAATCCACCAAATCCTCGCCTGTGTGGAGGCCTTACCCTCATCCTCTGCTGGTGTTGGTGTCAAAGGGGTGGGTGGCAATGATAGCACTGGCAAGGGCAGGGTTAAAACATATCCCAGACTCTGGGCACAGCATCACCATAGGTGGAAAAGATCTCTAAGATTTACACATTCATAGAATGTTTGGGTTGGAAAGGACCTTGAAGATCCTCCAGTTCCAACCCTCTGCCATGGGCAGGGACACCTCCCACCAGCCCAGGTTGCTCAAGGCCTCATCCAGCCTGGCCTTGAACACCTCCAGGGAGGGGACAGCCACAACCTCCCTGGACAACCTGTTCCAGTGTTTCACCACCCCCATTGTAGAGAATCTCTTCCTAATCTCCAGTCTCAATCTCCCCTCCTCAAGCTTCAATCCATTGCCTCTCATCATATCACTACAAGCCCTTGTAAAAAGTTCCTTGCTGGCTTTCCTGTAGGCCCCTACAATCAAGATCATCAAATCCAAGCATTATCTAACTCTACCAGGGCCACTACTACACCATATCCTTAAGCACCATATCTAGATAACTTTTAAACACCTCCAGGCCCTGTGGCTGAATCTTGCCTGCCTGTTCCATGGTGATGCTGGTGGTTCAGTCACATCACTTGTCGATGTTGCTGTCTAAGGGGAAAGCTCCAAGCATGGTCAAAGGGCTCTATTCTTAGCCCAATGCCCAAAGCACCTGTGGCAGGTTATTTTCTAACTCAAATGCATGGTTTGAGGCTATGAGCATCACACACAGACAACTAAATGGACAGCCAAGATGAAGGCTGTGAGTATTGTAGCCTTGCTCTCCAGCAAGCTGGATGCTGAGAGCCCCTCTCACCATCTGATCCGGCAGTGGGATTGCAATCCCCACCCTGACCTTACAAACTGGGCAGGAGACACTGCGGTGGGGCTGGCCGTGGCTGGTCTCCATCACACCTCCAAGCAAGTGCTCTGACCTTGTGCAAGCAGAAACTCCACTGTGCCCAGGTGTCCTTCAGATGCAGCCATCATCAGCGGCGTCCGGCCCTGCTTGTCTGCCATGTTCACGTCGGCGCCGTGCGTGAGTAAGAGATCCACAATCTGCAACACACAGAGGCAGGCCACAGGCTGTAGGTAGAGACAGCAGCTGGGAACACACCTTGCATGTTAAGAGACCCAGCAGGGAAGAAACCAGAGTCAAGGAAGTGCAGAGTGGTCCCCATGTCTGGAAACCTCACCTCCCAAGGCATGGATGCCCTCTGCATGCGAGGAGCAAGGGTGGGGTAAAGCCAGGCAAAGTGACCTTTCAAGTCAAGAACATGCCAGTGGCTTCCCAAATGCTAAGATAACATCATAGAATAGTCTGGGCTGGAAGGGACCTCCAAAGGTCAGCCAGTCTGACCTCCCTGCAGTCAGCAGGGACATCCTCAACTAGACCAGGTTGTGCAGGGCCTCATTGAGCCTCACCTTGTGTACCTCCAGGGAAGGAGCCTCAGCCACCTCCCCGGGCAAGCTGCACTCATGCAAAAGCAGAAGCCAGCAAGAGCTTTGGGTCTGTGAAGCACCAGTCTCACTTCTTCTCCCTCCAGCTGTGCCCCAAAGGACTGGGGCTTGTCTTTTCCACTCACACTACAGCAAGATGGAAGGGACCTCACCTTTCAGGCTCTCCAGGCGGCAGGAGGAAGCCACTCACCTGCCAGTGTCCCTGCCTGACGGCGCTGAAGAGCGGAACCACCCCGCGGCGGTTGGGCTGAGCCACCGCCGCGCCCTGCTCCAGGAGCAGGCGGCAGACCTCCAGCTTCCCGCGCCCAGCCGCTGCGGTCAGAGCTGCAGGAGAGAGAAGAGCAGTGAAGGGAAGGAGCCACATGCTCCATGGAGCTTTTTCCCGTCCCAGAAGAGGTCTTCCTGACAGATACCAAAGCAATGGTGCCTGAAATGCCAAGTGTGTCTGGTGGCAGGTAAAAACAAACAAGGAAAGGTTGGATCAGCACAGGTCTAGCTCTTGCTTCAGTAGTTTCTTTCAAAGGTCAACTCCTCCATGAAAAGACCTCTTGATGTTATAGAGAGAGGCAGATTGGGACAATCAGCTTTTATTGTTTCCTGCAGTTAAGAACTGCAATAAGCATAAAACCACCTGCAGGAACGTGGGACTGAGGCTCAAGGTGCTGCTGCAAAGAGATGTTCAACCTTGTCACATGAAGCCTTCACCATGCCCCCCTGTGCTCCTGCAGCTTGCCCCACTGCAGAAGCCACAGGCTGCAGGACTGAGGGTGTCCTGGCAGGGACACAACATCCAGAGAAAGCACAGGTCTTGAGGTAGCTGCTGTCTTGGTAAGACCTCCTGCAGCCTGGCCTGGACTCAAGAGACCGAGTGAAGAGTCAGGCTGGAAGCGCTGACAGATCAATGCTGGCCATGAGATGTCAATGAGATTTGTGGCTTTCCTCTGTCTGACCCAGCACAGAGCAGCATAACTCAGGTGGGGGCTTCAGTTTTTACTGTCCCACTTTAGGCTGCAGATCTTTGAAACCAGGGAAACAAATCAGAAAGCAAAAATGGTCTGAGCATGTAGACCCCTTCTGCCAAGAAAAAGGCTGATCCAGGCTTGCTTTCTGGCCAGGACTGATCTTGCCAGCACAGGTCCTTGTGCAGACCCCAAATCCTCTCTCATTTAGAATCACAGAATTGTCAGGGTTGGAAGAGCCCTCAAGGACCATCCAGTTCCAAATGCCCTGCCATGGGCAGGGACACCTCACACTACATCAGGTTCCTCAGAGCCACATCCACCACCTCCTTGGGCAACCTGTGCCAGCGTCTCACCACCTTCACGGTGAAGAATTCCTTCCTAACATCCAATTTGAATACACCCATTTCTATTTGTGCTGCACTCCCCCAGTCCTATCACTACCTGGCATGCTGAAAAGTCCCTCCCCAGCTTTCTTGAGGCCTCCTTAAGATACTGAAAGGCCACACGAAGGTCTCCTCAGAGCAGCACAGGTGCTGACAGCATTACAGGTGGGTAGAGGCACCACTGGACAGCTCTCTCCCTGACAAAACATGCTGTATCGACTCAGAAAGCAGGGTTGGGTTAGAAAACAGTCCCCAGTGCAGGACCTGCCTTTGACTCCTCCTTGCTATTAATTTTAGACATTTCAGTTCCTCCCCTCCTCCTCTCTTAACTTTCTGCACACTTCAGCACAGCTCCCTCCGGCTCCATGCTCTGTGCTGCTTCTAGCAGGAGTTAGAGCAGGAGGTGGGAGTCTATTTCTATCTGACTGCAGCTTGGTTTTTTGTTGCTTTCTTTGAAGCACAGTCCTGGGGGATGCTTGACTACGAGGTGTTGATGGGTTTCCAGCTGCAACACTGCTAATGGATGGGGGGGGAGGGGGTATTAATGAATTTGCTTTGCTGCTCCACGTTAAGGCTGAGTTTTCTTCTCTTGGGGTTGAGAGACACCAAGAGTTAAAAGGAACAAAATATATATATATATCTAAAAAGTTCCTCTTGCTGCCACAAGCAGAACATGCTGCAAACAAATCTATAATCAGCTCCATGTGGGTTTGAAACGTAAGCCACAAATATAGCAGGACTGTGAGTAGTGTGCACAGCAGAGGGCTTGGAAGGCAGGGCTCTGGGGGTGCTATTTCTATATCCCTGCCCCCACTCGACATGTTGCAGGTTAATTTGAGGTACTTCACGTCAAAATGACTTAGGTTTGCAACAATGGAAGTGCTGTAAGTCACCTAGGGGTTCGGTGTTCCATCAAGAGATGGTCCTTGCAGAAGATATCCCTGAAACAAGGTGCTTTGATCCATGGCCATATCCTGCTCCACTACACCAGGACTGATGTGTCCTTTTGCCTCTCTGCTCCTCAGGGTCAAAGCAACTGGGATGGGCATGGAGCTCCAACCTGTCCTTTGCAGCTCAAGGGAAGCTCAAAAGCTTCTGTGCTACTGAGCAGTCAGGCCTTGGTGCTTCAGGAAGGTTCCACACCGATGACCTGGATTTGCTGCCTGCTGCTGAGGGAAGCTTATCCAAGGTCATCTTGTAGAATGCACAGACACTAAGCATTTGTCCACAGAACTGGAGAAACCCTCCAAGAGCTCAAAGGAGCTCAGTCCAGCTGGATCTTAGGTGGCCAGCTCACTAAGGTACACCCAGACTTCATCAGTGCCTGTGCTTGGATCAGAAGGTTGGACCAGCCAAGCTCTGGGGTCCCACCAACTGTGATGAGCTGACAGTCTGCTGCTGCTCTGGATACAGGTACCCCAGCCCCCCACCTCCAGCCTTCTAACCAAAGTGGCTTTTGACATCCCCAGGCTCCAGCTCCTCTGCTGGCACCTCAAGCCCAGATCACTACCCTGTGGCTGGTGTCTACCTGTACAAGCCCCAAAGCTCCACTACACTACTTCAGGAAAATTATTCCTCCTTGGGTGGACTTAACTCCCTTCTGACATCACCAGTGTGCCTTCACAACAGCTGCTGGTCTCCACAACCCCACAGCACAAGGTAAGGCTGTGCCTGCCTGCTGAAAGGAGACTGGAAAAGCCACAGAAAGGTGATGAGGAGAAATGGGAGAAATGGGAATGGTTTTGTTTGAAGTTTTATTGTCTGCCAGAGAGCTCCTGTGGCCCAGCAGCAACAGGGCAAGTCCAGCAAGCCCAGCCAAGGAGCAGGGGCCACAGTCCTGGGCTGGGAAACAGGAATGTTCATTTTGCAGCTTTTCCATGAGGACCCAGTGCCAGGAGAACAACTCACCATGCAATAACAAAGTCTTGGCACAAACTCTGTGAAGGAGTTGCTGGGTTTCTCAAAACAGGGCTCAAACAAAACCAGAGACAAGTTTCAGGTGTGGACCTGCTCCCCACCTCCCCCTCCAGCATCAGACCAGCCACGGCCTCCAACGCCAGGGACCTGCACCAGCACATTCTGCTGCTGCTGCCTCTGTGCTGTGTGGCTGTTTGCTTAGAGAAGGAAAAACAACTTTATCTGGAGAAGGAATCATTCAATTGCTCCTTCATGGCACGTGGATCCATTTCACAGCCTGGCAGCAAGACAAACCCAGTCTGATGGAGTCATTCTTTGCACCTCCAACTCTGATGGAGTTATTACAAGTGACTCAGATATTTCTTTTGTGTGTGTGCTGGGTTTTTGGTATTAGTTTTGTCCCAGAGGGAAATATTCCATCTGGAGCTGGCCAGAGCGTGCTGTCAGCAATTCCTGAAGTTATGATGTCACTTGGCATGGCCATTTGGATGATATCAGGCTGATATCACAGAGCCAGGCAGTCAGCTCTGCTCTGCTGAAGATTAGACACACAGCAACAAGTATCAAAACCCAGACCAGACATGATGCAGACTTTCAGAGCAGTTGCTATTTTTAGGTGGAAACCAGGATTTCTCTGCAAATGGAGCTGAACTCACCATTTCATCTGGGGAAAATCACAACAAAACAACCTGAAAGGGAGTCCTGAGATCCATGGAAACTTGTCCTGCCTGTGACAGGACCTGAGACCGCTGAATCTGGTGGGTTTTGCTGATTTGCCCTCTTACCTACCACCAGTTTTAATGGGACACAGGGTTTTGGCTCTGAGATGGCTCCTCTATTTGTGTGTGACTTCTGAATCCCAAATCCACATCCCCAGCTATCCCAGTTACTCAGAAACCCCTCTGAGGCAGAGAACACCCCAGACACCTGAGCCCAGCTTTTGGCATTACTGGGGGGAAAGGTATGGGAAAGGGCTAAGAGAGATGGAAAAGGTTCTGCTGAAGAGTCCTTGAGGCAATGAGCAGGGAATGGCAAAGGTGCCCAGGACATAGGGCAAGAGGAAAGAGAAGAGCTGGACTTTTTAAGGGAGAAGAGTGGAGTGCTCAGTGTGGCTGAGCAGGAGAGCAGTGAGAGCTGTGAAGGCAGAGCTCCAGGGATGGGCAGGTTAGACACCAGTCTAGCAAACACCTATGGCTTTATATTGGGCTTTGCTGGATTCATCCAGACCAGCCAAGACTGCTCTGAGAGCATCTGATGCTGCCCATGAGGTTACATTGAGAAGAGACACCTTAGTGGCTTTTGATGCAACTCTGAAGGCATCTGGACCACATCCTATTGAGAAAACAGCCCTCAGAAACCAAAGGAAAGCACTGGATGAGCTGGCTCAGGTCACCCTGTGAGCTGTGAGCTCACCAATGGCAAAGCCACTGCCATTTCATGTCACTAAGTCCACATCCAATTGATCTTTTTCACCCATCACACCCTAGGGACACTGTGAAATCACTGATTTGTGCCTTTATTTCCTCTACTATGGCACAAACTCACAGAATGTTAGGGGTTGGGAGGGACCAACCCCCCTGCCATAGCAGGATCACCTAGAGCAGGTCACACAGGAAAGCAGCCAGTCCTTGCTGCTCAGTACTGTCCCTGTGGCTGCAGGAGCTGACTCTCTCCCTAATGCCTCATGAGTGCCCCAGAGCAGCCCAACCACCCACCAGGCTCCTACTGGAACACCTCATCCCTCCATCTTTGTCCTTCAAAGCTCAGGGGCAATGCTTTCTGATAGACTTCATTCATTCAAAGCTCTACTAAAGATTAATTTCCAAAGGAAGAGCAGACAGATCAGCTCAAAATACATCCCAGCTTTTTCCTGCCCTCCTTTCAAACCAAAACTGCCCTGACCAAAGCCTGAGCCACATGCCAGCTACTCTCTGTACCCTTGGCTGGTGTCACTTTTAAGCAAAGCTGACAGAATCCAACTCAGTGCTCTGTTACCCAGACAGGAACATTACCTTGGTGTATTAACTTGACAGGAACATTGCCAGTGATGCAGGCAGATTAGTGAGTCGAGTACAAAAGACAGGAGACAGTAGTTATCAGCTGCTTGGAGTTAAAAGCCAACAACTCCAGGTTTGAGTATCTCAAGCAATGGAGATGACTGAGTGTTTCATGGCTGTGGGGTGGAAAGGGTCAGTGGCTGCTTTTGTTTGGGCAGCAGCTAGGAAATGAGGGCCCCTGCATGACAGCCATCAGCACAGGAACACAGCAGTGCACCAAAGGACATTTGTTTCATCACCAGGTGCTAAATAGTGGCAAGTGCTCAGAAAACAATGTCAGTCATGCTGCTGCATGTAATGGGGGAGGGGAGAGAGAAACAAGGAGAGGCTTGGGATAAATATGTTCCATATCCAGAGAGAAGGAGCAGAATTTTGTCTGCATCTCACTTAGTGTGAGACGTGTCAGGGAGGTCAGTGGTCTGGCTCTCAGAGATGCTGTGTTCCTGCATGTTCCTGAAAAGTGCCAGGAGCTGCAGAAGCTCAGGATTTTCAACCCCCAAACTTCTGTTTGATTTGAGCTTGAGTGCCAGCTCCACCGTGGCACCTGTACCTGAGATGAGATCAGAGGAACTGATCCCCGCTCCATCAAAACACCACCAGGGCTCAGGGATGCTTCAGGGAGCTCCCAAACACAAACATGCAGGAAGCAGCTACAGCAGCTACAGCAATCACCTGTCTCTCCCCACAGGCTGTCAAAGCTGTTGATTTGTGCTCTCTCCACCTCTTCTTCATCTTTTTCTGGAAGATCCAGCAGGTAGGAGACAATCTGAAACAAAATGACATCTCAGCTCACGACCCTGCCTGTGTTACATAGAAACTGCTGACACCTAACACCAGCTGCTCTCAGCACACTGAGGAGAAGGAACAGGCTCTGCCTGGCTCCCTGAGCTGAACTAAATCTTCTTCCAGAGACCCATCACTGAAACTGCTGCCCTGTACAAGCAAAATAAACCCCAAGTGTCTTGCTGTGACCACACAGGATGAGCCTTTGGAGCACCAGTTCCCTCTAGCTGTGTCTGCCATGGGGAGGGACACCTTCCACCAGACCAGATTGCTCAAGGCCTTGCCTAACCTGGCCTTGAACGTGTCCAGGGATGTGTTCCTTGCTTAAAGGTTTATTCCAACAAATTAAAAGCCTGTTGCCTTCCTCTCCTGGACACCTGCCCAGACCACAGGGTTTGTGAAGGGACCTCTGAACCCTACTGCCTGTGATGGGAAGAGTAGGGCCCAGGTAGTGACTCTACTTCCAAGAGCCTCTTTGGTCAATGTTTTGGCTAGGAAACATAGAATGGCTTAAGGTGGAAGGGAACTCAGAGATCACCTCCTTGCCATGTGCAGGGATGCCTTTCAACTAGACTTGGTTGCTTATGGCCTCATCCAGCCTGGCCTTGAGCAGCCCCAGGGAGGAGGCATCCACAGCCCTTCTGGCCAGCCTCTTCCAGAGCCTCACCACCATAGGAACTTCCTGTGCTCCAGTCTAACCCTGCTCTCCCTCAGCTTCAAACCATTCCCCCTTGTCCTGTTGCTGGCCACCCTGATGGAACAGCCAAGCCCTGGCTTGGAGCCGCGGAGGCAGCGGGGTGCAGGCAGTCTCACCTCGGTGTATCCCATGCTAGCCGCAGCGATCAGGGCTTGCTGGATGGCGTGGCTCTTCTTGAACACACCCTGCTGCTGCCCAGCCATGGTCCAGTCACATTGGATCAGGAACTTTACCACCTCCAAGTGTCCTCTGAGAGCAGCATGGACCAGAGCACACTGACCATTTTTGTCCAAGTGATCCACCTTGAAGAGATGATAAAAGGCAATCAAACCAAACCCTGGCCATGAGCTCTTCCCTCCTTCAGTCTCCAGCCCTGCCTTCAAACTAATGCCAGATGGGCAACATGGCCATTTGTCTGGTGAGCTATCCCTTCCATGACCAGAAAACAACCACTCCCAAAGCAGCTCTGTCTCAGGCTGAGACACCCTCTTGGCCACAAGTGTTTGCTCTGGGTCAGTTACCACTGGGTTTAGCTTTCTCCCCGACTCTAAGGCTGCAAAGGTGTTTGCCTCTTTGTGTTCTGAAGTCCAGCAAAGTTGGTTTTCTTCATGCTGATGGAAATCACACCATCACAGGCACCCTCAAAGGCCATCTAATCCAATCCCCTTGCAATCAGCAGGGACATCTACAACTAGAGCAGGTTGTTCAGAGCCCCAACCAAGCTGACCTGGAATGCTTCCAGAGCTAGCCTGGGCCAGGGTCTAACCACCCTCAGTGTCTAACATTTCTTCTTTCTCACCAGTCTGAATCTCCCTCTCTTAGTTTCAAACCATCATCCCTTGTCCTGTCACTACAGGCCTTGCTAAAATGTCTATCCCCAGCTTTCTGCTGGGTCCCATGAAGCACTGAAAGGCCATAAGGTCTCCATGGAGCTTTCTCTTCTCCTAGCTGAACAACCCCAACTCTCCCAGCCTGGCCTCACAGCAGAGGCCAGTGCTCCCATCATTGCTGTATCCTCTGGCCTCACTCCAACAGGTCCATGTCCTTCTTGTGCTGAGTACACTATCACCTCCTTTACCCAAATCCAGAACAGGCAAACCAGCTTGGCTCCCAGATCCCATTGCTTTTGGGAGACACAGGAGCTCCTGAGCCTGCAGTCAAATGCTCAGCTTGAACCCAGTGCAGGCAGAAGTCAACAGGAATCAGAGACCACACTTGGCAGCCCTGCAGGCACTGATCTGGTTGGCTTCTGAGGACAGGGCATGGCTTCACTCAGTGCCTCTACACACCAGCTGAGATTTCCTGGTCCTATCCCAACACCAGTAGCTTGGAGAACACAGGGCAGGGGGATCAGCTGCTGTGCTCCCCTCTCATGTCTCTCATTAACCTCCCCTCTCATTTCTCATGCTATGAATAAGGGCTATAAGCATGAGATGAATATTCTATGCACTGTGGTTACATAATACACATGAGAAAGATTCCTCACATTATAATACATTAACGTTGTTAATATTTTATTATCTCTCAACTTATGCAGCAGTCACTGCTGCAGTTTCTCTGTGCCACAATCAGACATCTCTCAGCCTTCAAACCAAACCAGGCTGGTTCTGGGGTGTCTGCTCAGTGCAGTCACAGGGGACACTGAAGGAAAGCTGTGAGTGGTAGACTTCCACACTGCACTCTGTAGCTCCAACATTCCTTTTCTTGGAGAGGGAATGGCTTTTTCTTCCCAACAGATGTCAGGGTGCCACCCAGCCCCTCACAACATCCCAACTAAAGCAGAACTCTCTTGGGTTTTTTTGCCCTTCATGTTCTCCTTGTGTTATTACAAACAGCACAGCAAGATCTAAAAGGGTCCCTCAGCCATCCCAACTTCCATGCCCCAGCTACACAAACCCATATTTTGCTTTTTGAACTGAAAGCTAAACATAGAGAGAAACCACAAATTGCTTCCAGGAGGCCCCACTTCAAAAAGCCAGCAGAGTTTTCTTCTTCCAACAAAATACTTCAACTTGACCCTTTAGATACAATTCAAACCCCCAAACACTCCCCCCCAGGCTCACCACAGGGGATTTTTCTAGGACAGCTTTGGTAGAGGTTTGGGGAAAATGTGTCTCAGGGAGATATATAAAGGATGCTCCATGCTGCAAACACAGTGTTGCCATTTTAACCCTCTGAGCTTCAAGGACTTCTCCACAACTGGCTTCAGCAGGCCACCAGGCCAATGCAATTAGGCAGCTCCAACCCATGACAAGTTGCTGCCCCATGCCTGAATTCATAGAACCACAGAATGGTTTGGGTTGGAATAGAACAGAACAGAACACCATCTGATCAACTAAACCATGGCACCCAGCACCCCATCCAGGCTCTTCCTAAACACCTCCAGGGATGGGGACTCCACCACCTCCCTGGGCAGCACATCCCAAGGGCCAATCTCTCTTGCTGGGAAGAATTTCTTCCTAACATCCAGCCTAAACCTCCCCTGGCACAGCTTGAGACTGTGTCCTCTTGTTCTGGTGCTGCTTGCCTGGGAGAAGAGACCAACCCCCACCTGGCTACAACCTCCCTGCAGGGAGTTGTGGACAGCAAGGTCTCCCCTGAGCCTCCTCCAGGCTAAGCAACCTCGAAGGGACCTTTAACACTACCAACACCCAGCAGGGACTGCTGCAACCAGAGCAGGCTGCTCAGAGCTCTGTCCATCCTCACCTGGGGTGGTTCCAGGGATGAGGCATCTCCCACCTCTCTGGGCAGCCTGGGCCAATGTCTCACCACCCTGTGTCGAACATTCCTCCCTTCTCTCCAGTCTCAATCTCCCTTTTTCAGTTTCAAACCACCACCCCCTGTCCTGTCACAACAGGTCCTGCCCAAAGGTCTGTCCCCAGCTTTCTGATGGATTCTTTGAAGCACTGCAAGGCCACCAGAAGGACTCCCTGGAGCCTTCTCTTCTCCAAGCTGAACAACCCCAACTCTCCCAGCCTGGCCTCACAGCAGAGGGCTTCCAGCCTAGAATTCTAGAATACCAGTTCTAGCATCCCAGAATGCTAACCACAGACTCTCAGGAGTCACCTGGTGTCAGTGCAGGACTTGCAAAGCCACCAGACTTCAGCAGAAAATCCAACCCCCCACAGCAGCATCCTGAATTTTAGAGTGGTTTGAGTTGGAAGGGATCTTAAAGATCACCCAGTTCCAAACCCTCTGCCATGGGCAGGGACACCTCCCACTGGAGCAGGTTGCTCAGACAGCATCCAGCCTGGTCTTAAACACTTCCAGGGGTGAGGCATCCACAACTTCTCTGGGCAACCCATTCCAGTGTCTCACCACCCACGCAGCAAACAACTTCCTAATGTCCAACCTAAACCTCCCTTGCTCTAGTTTAAACCCTTGCTGGAAGATGTTCTTCAGTCAGCCACAGCCTGCAGCCTGTGCCTTGCCTTGCAGAAACCTGGAACAGCTTCAGTCAGCTTTCAGAGGAACTCAGTCGCTTTACCTTGGCCCTTTTCTTGCAGAGCAGCACCACGATGCTCAGAAAGCCAGCAGCAGCTGCGTAGCCCAGGGGGGTGAGGCCACTTTCTGAAGCAGCATCCACATTGGCCCCAAACTCCAGGAGCAAGGCCACCATCTCGGTGTAGCCCAGGTGGGACTGGACGCAGAGGATGGGAGCGTTGTTCAGCACTTCCGTGCGGTAGTTCACGTTGGCGCCGCCGAGGATCAGCAGCCGGCTGACCTGCGGGGGCACAGAGAGCTCCACTTAGAGCTGAGTCCCTCAGAGCCACACAGCTGCTGAGCTTGGAAGAGATCATCAAGCCCAACCACGCGCCCAGAGCTCACAATCCCGCCACTGCTGCTAAACCACAGCCCTCGGCACCACACCTGTGCGGCTGTTAAACACCTCCAGGGATGGGGACTCCACCACTGCCTGTTGGGCTCTCCCCAGCTTGAGAGCAACACCCACCTTGACAGGACCACTGCCATGGGCAGGGAGCTGCAGGGAACAATCTGTGTGCTGTGCACGTGAGCTCCAAACCTCCCCAGCTTGCCTCCTTCTCCAGTACCTTTATGTTGGGGGTGTAGAGGTTTCTCAGCGATGCCAAAGCCATTGAGAGACCTTCAGTGCTGTAGGAGATCCAAAGCCCTTGCAGGATGGAGGAAGAGACTCCAACTTTTTTACTCAGCCCCTACAAAAAGAAAAGAAGACTTAGACCCAAGCTCACAAACATGCTCAGTTACACTGTGCAGATCCTCCTGGGTCTGTGGACTTCAAAGAGTATCAAGACACCTAACAGCTGCACACAACAGCACACAACAATGGGCCATGCCCAGCCTCTGCAGCAGGGAAGCTTGCAGGAAATGACTTGGCAAAGGTGCTGTGGACATCTCCAAGGTCCAGGAAGGGCAGCAGTAAAGTGTGAGCCACCTGAATCCATTCAGCACCCCCAGAAAATGCCATGCCAAGGAGCACAGCCTGCTGCTTCTGCAGCTTTTCAACAAAGTGCACATTCTTCTGGCAGAACTGATCCATGTTCCCTCATCAGTCACACAGCTGAACTAGAGGTCAGTATCTGCTCACAATAAGGTAACTCATGGAAGCCACAACCACAGCCCAGAACAGCATTCCTCTACCTCATTCCAGACTGCCTCCACTATGCTGACTGCTGTCTGTGATCAGGCCCTAGGTAGTACCACAGAATTCCAGCATCCCAGTACAGTGGGGGTTGGAAGGGATCTCTGGAGATCCTCCAGTTCAACCCCCTGCTAGAGCAGAGGCTCCCACAGCAGCTTGCCCAGGGTCACAGTGTCCCAGTGGGTTTGGAATCTCTCCAGAGAAGGAGACTCCAGGCTGCTCCAGGGCTCCAGCACCCTCACACCAAAGAAGTTTCTCCTCCTGTTCAGATGGAACCTTCTGGGTTCCAGTTTGTGCCCATTCCCCTTGTGCTTTAGCTGAGCACCACTGAAAAGATTCTGGCCCCAGCTTCTTGCCCCCTGCCCTTTAGCTCTTGCTGAGCATTGATCAGATACTCTCTGGGGCTGCACTTCTCCAGGCTGAACAGCCCCAGGGCTTTCAGCCTTTGCTCCCCACAGAGCTGCTCCAGGCCCCTCAGCATCTCTGTAGCCTTCACTGGACTCTCTCCAGTAGTTCCCTGTCTCTCTTGAACTGGGGAGCCCAGAGCCAGACCCAGTGCTCCAGATTAGGCCTCCCTAGGGTGGAGTAGAGGGGAAGGAGAACCTTCCTTGACCTGCTGGTCACACTCTTCTGAATGCACCCCAGAATAGTAGTAACCTTCTTGGCCTTGAGGGCACATTGCTGGCTCATAGTGAACCTTTTGTTCATCAGCACTCTCAGGGACCCTTGCAGAGCTGCTCTCCAGCAGGTCCACCCCCAACATGTCCTGGTGCAGAGGTTATTCCTCCCCAGGTGCAGGACCCTACACTTGCCCTGGCTGAACTTTAAGAGGTTCCCCTCTGCCCAACTCTCCATGAGTCCAGTTCTGGCTGAATGGCAGCACAGCCTGACAGGGTCTCAGCCACCCCTCCTGGTGTGCTGAGGGTCCACTCTCTCCCTTCATCACTGATGAAGATGTGGAACATGACTGGACCCAGCTCTGACCCCTGGAGAACAACATGAGCTACAGGCCTCCAACTGTGCCACTGATCACAACCCTCTGAGCTACTGGAGGTCTGAAATCTCTTTCCAGCAGCACTAACTGGCAGAACACAGGCTCTGAACCAAGGCCCCCTGCTCCTACTGAAGGAGCAGTAACTGCTCCAAGAGCCAAGAGCAAATGGCTGGATCAAAGAGCAGAGCGATGGGCTTGCAGCTCCAGCACTGAGCTGAGCTGCATGCTGTGCTCAGTTGGGTGAGGTGGGCACATCCCACATGTTGCTGTTCTGCTGTGGATGTGCCATCAAAGCCTGCAGTTTCCATGGAAACTCTACACCATCCTTCACTCTGTTTTGATATGCAAACCCTGGGTCCTGCTTCCTCGCACGCCGTGGGGTCGCTCCTATCCGTGCAACGCAGCAGGATCCCACTGCAGCTTGGAAAGGCTTTTGTGTGATGGACTAACATGGATGGGGGGTGAAAACCAGCAGCAAAAGGTGGGATTTGTTTTCCCCTGAAGGAAGAAGTGCAGGAATCATCATCTGAACCTGTTGCTGCACTCAGCTGCAGACCTCCGATGCCGATGTGCGAAAGATATTCTGAAAGCATCTCACCAACCATCAACAGATTTGTCACTTGAAATGGTTTTACCATAAAAAGAAGCCACAGATTAGACAAGCTCTTATAAATAACAACTCCATCAGCTTGCTTCCCTCAAAGGGAGAGAGAGAGACAAAAAAATATCTGCTGGTGTCAAGAGGCAGAAAAAGAGCTTGGGAAATTGAGCCACCGTTGAACGCTGCCTTTGAGACGACACAAACCAGGAGACTGCAGCTCCAGATTAGATTTCAGTGAACTCAGTGCAGCCTAATTGGGCAAATGGAAAACAATTTCATAATAAACTGTTGAAATAATTTAAAAATGGTCACAACAGTCCCAAAGGCCTAAGTGAGCTGTTTGAGTCCCCATCAGGAGCAAGGGAACGAGCGGGTGCTTTCAGAAGAGCCACCTGAAGACAATCACGTGTGCTGCAAAGGCCTTGGCTGCTGCACCAGAGACACAGAGGTCAGGCCCAGGCATAGAAGATGACATTTATCCTCTGAAGAACAAACACACCCAACACTCAGCTGCTGAGACAAAACTGCACCACTTCTCATTTTAAAGACCTCACAGGATCATACAGGTTGGGAAACACCTCCAAGATCACTGAGTTCCACCATTAAGCCAACACCACCGTGGCCATTAAACCTAAATGCCATGGCCACAGATTTTTTGAACACCTCCAGGGATAGGGAGTCATAGAATCAGTAAGGTTAGAAAAGATCTCAAAGATCATCAAGTCCAACCTGTCACCACAGGCCTCATGACTAGACCATGGCCCCAAGTGCCACATCCAATCCCCTCTTGAACACCTCCAGGGATGGGGACTCCACCACCTCCCTGGGCAGCCTGTGCCAATGCCTGACCACAGCATTGCAGCAAAGAGATTTTTCCTAATATCATAGAATCCATAAGGTTAGAAAAGACCTCAGAGGTCATCAAGTCCAACCTGTCACCCAACACCTCATGACTAACTAAGCCATGGCTTCAAGTGCCACATCCAAACCCCTGTTGAACACCCCCAGGGATGGGGACTCCACCTCTCCACCACCTCTCCAACCTAAACATTCCTTGATGCAGTTTGAGGCCATTTCCTCTCCTGCTATGACTTGCTGCTTGGGAGAAGAGACTGATCCCACCTCACTGTAACCTCCTTTCAGGGAGCTGCAGAGAGCAGTGAGGTCTCCCCTCAGCCTCTTCTTCTCCAGACCAAACAACCCCAGTTCCCTCAGCAGCTCCTCATACAACCTGGTCTCCCATTTCTGGAGACTCCTTTCTGGATTGCTGACATTTTAGCTAACTAACTGAAGATGAAATGAAAGGCTTCTCTTGGGCTGACTCGAGAAGCATATGTCAGCCTGAAGTTTGGGTCTCCTTGCACCATTACTGCACATTTCTCTTCTTGCCCTTTCATTCCATGCCAGGTTTTCCAAGCTGGGTTTCCATATGCTCCCATTAAGACTGGTAACTGCTTTAAGAGACAACAACAGTTCTACTTTTCCCCCCTCCCCCTCCCCAAATACCCTGTTTGAGGATGTTTTTGTTTAAAACAGGAATGCAGCAGATCTCAATGACCCAACCCTGTGTGAGGAGTAAAATGGATTGATCACCAGGTTTTAGCAACCACCACATTTCCCTTTTACAGTCCACATTTTGGGGCTGGATTCTTCCAAACCACTCCTTTTAAAAGATTTTTGGGGTGTGCATGTGTCTGGATGTCGTCACAGGAACTCATCCTACATGGGGAAGAAACCTCAAGGGTAGAAGAGTAACCTGAGGTAAGGAGGCTCTCTGCAGTCTGAAGGTTGGTTCCATTTCAGGGATTTTTTTTACACACCAGTGCCAACTTTCTGAAGCTTCACATTTCCACCCCCCACCTCCCCTTCCCAGAAGCTCACTTTCAGCAGCCTGAAGCAATCACACTTCTTACAGTAACCCTAAAAAACAAGAGGAGCCTGAACACTGCCAGTGCTGGCAGATCACACACAGCAGGGATGAGGCTGGCATCAGCCTTGGCTTTAGGTTCTGTTACCTTGAAGATGTGTGCTTTGAGGATGTGATGCCCCAGCTCGATGGTCTGCTGTCGATTGAGCTTTCCTTCTTGACGGGAAAACCAGAAGGCAAGCAGTGTGTGGCCACTCCTGGAATCAGAAGGAAGAGTGTGTCAGCATTGGCTTGTGGCAGCAACCAAGCAACCTGTGCTCCTGCTGAGCCTTCAGCCTCATCCACTCAGGGGAAACGGGGCTGGACCAGTTCTCCCTTGTAAACCACCAACTGCTCGTAGCCTGTGCTGTTTGGTGACCACTGAGAGCTCCAACCCCCCTCAAAGACTGGAGGACAGCCAGCAAAGCTAAACCAATGTATTGATGAGATGTAGATATGGACACACTAGAGGTAGAAGGTCTCATGGAAGCTGAAGTGCTGCTTTTGCAGTCATTTTGAAGAGGAGGATTGCTCTTTGACAGGGTGCCACCAATCCTGAGGTCACCAGAAATGACATACTTGCAATAGGATAGGATAGGGTAGGGTAGGGTAGGGTAGGGTAGGGTAGGATAGGATAGGATAGGATAGGATAGGATAGGATAGAGTGGAGTGGAGTGGAGTGGAGTGGAGTGGAGTGGAGTGGAGTGGAGTGGAGTGGAGTGGAGTGGAGTGGAGTGGAGTGGAGTGGAATGGAATGGACCAGGTTGGAAAAGACCTTTGAGATCATCAAGTCCAACCTCTCACCCAACACCATCTGATCAACTAAACCCTGGCACCAAGGGCCTCATCTTTATATACTCACACTTTAAAAACTCCACCTGACTTGATAACCCTTTTGGAGAAGAACTGTTCCTCATGTCCAACCCAAACCTCTCTGGTACAACTTGAGCCTGTCTTTTGTTCTGTCACTTGTTCCTTGAGAGAAGAGACCAATCCCCACCTGGCTCCAACCTCCTTACAAGGAGTTGTAGAGAGCAATGAGGTCTGCCCTCAGCTTCCTCCTCTCCAGACTAAGCCCCCCCCGCTCCCTCTGCTGCTCCTCACTAGACCTCTGCTTTAGACCCTTCACCAGCTTCACTGCCCTCCTCTGGACCTGCTCCAGCACCTCAGTGTCCTTCTTGCAGCCCCTTAGGGCCCAAAACTGAACTCAGTATTTGAGGGTTGCCAAGTACAAGGGGACAATCCCTTCCTCATGATTTTACTGCATGGAAGCAAGCAAACTGCTTCCAGCCCAAGGGCACAGAATGTGCATCAGTGTGACTTCAAAAGGGCTTTTGAGGACAGGGAAAGTGATTAGCCCATTGCTGTTTGGTAGAGCAGAAAAGCACTTTGTGTGGCCAAGCAGCAAGAGAAGATGACAATGACAGAAGCCTCACAGCACTGAGGACTTACCAGCCCATCTCCACCCAGGGGATTGGCTGCCCCATCTCAGAATAAACTCAGGAGAAAAGTGAAGGGCTCAGAGTGCCACGGCCAGGTGTTTGGCAAGGCCTCCCCCAAGCCCTGCCAGCGAACCTCCCTTTGGACCAACACCACCAGGATTCATCTGAGCAAAGCCTGGTGACACTGCCAGACCTCGTGGCACTGGTGGGATGTGGAGATGTGCCTGCTGGAGGAGCAGGAAGGAAAACACAAAGCCTCTTCCTTACCAGGCAGGGCTTGATCCCCAGGTCACAGAATCATTAAGGTTGGAAAAGGCCTCTAAGATCAAGTCCAACTGCCAAGCCAACACCACTGTGGTCACTAAACCCTGCCCTGAAATGTTTCATCCACAACTGAAATGTTGCTTATTGAACCCCACCAGAGACAGCAAGTCCACCACCTCCCTGAGCAGCCTGCTCCAGTGCCTGACCACTCCAGTGCCTGACCACTCCAGTGCCTGACCACTCCAGTGCCTGACCACTCCAGCAGGAAGGACTTTGTTTCTGATACCTAATCCAAGTCTCCTCTGGCACAACTTGAGGCCATTTCCTACACAACCATGAAGGCTGGAAAAGACATTCAAGATCATCAGCTGCCAGCCCAACACCACCATGCCTGCTAAACCATGGCTCTTGAGACCTTCAAGAGCACTGTGTCCCCCTGACACATAACACACTGAACTCTTCCGCTGGTGTTACACCAGCACCGGTGAGACCTTCTGCTGTGCCTCTCTCCCAAGTGCAGTTCAGTTTATAGGCAAACAATAAACTGTTGCCTGAAATGTTTTCATGGACTGATGGTACCTTGCACATTTGGCTGACTGCAGCTGAGGAGGAAAGTGAAGGAACCCTCTCTTTTGGCATGCTCTGCCTGCCACACTCCTCCCCACACCCCGGCCTGGCACGTGGCACGGTGCCTGTGCCGGGATCCCGGAGCTCTGTGCTCCTCATCACTGGAGGAGGAGAAGCTCCTCCAGATGGTGCTCTGCCCATCAACACATAGCTTGGAGTGACTAAAATCAGGCAGGATGCCCTGTGCAGAGGGCAGTGCCACCCATTCCCAGGCATCTGTGCTGTGAGAATTCTCCACACAGCACCGACAGAAGGGACAGAATGCAACAAGCTGGGGAAACAGAAGGTCTTGGTAGTGGTTGTAGCACCTTAGGTGAACTGCAGCTCGGTGCCTTTCCTTCCTTTTGGTCTTCCCCTCTTTGTTCCCCATCTTTGGAGTGGGAGAAGAATACCAAGTCACATCCTTTCACAGGAGACAGACAAATCCATTTGTTCATCACACTGCTGAACCTCCAGGAATGGCCATGGAAAGGAGATACTTATCAGAAGGAACCAAGTGACCAGGAAGCATATCTTGAGTGTCACTGCATACAGCTGCAGGACCCCAGGTGATGAGATTTCAACTGTCCCTGTGCAGCCAGGTAATAAAAGAACAGCAAATCCCTCTGACACACTCAGCACATCCCAACAGCTCAGCAGATTCCCAGTGCTGTGCTTGCTTGTGGTCTGGAGAAGGGCCAACGCATCTGCCTCCACTCTCAGGTTGGTGGTGCAGGTACATCCTGCACCTCATCTCCCTTCTGGGGATGGTCACCAGTCTGGTGATCATAAACCACAGCTTTCTGCTCCAGATCCAAGAAAGGCTGCACAAAGGGACCCCACAGCCACCCCCTGACCTCTCTTTGTCACAGAAGGAGAACTAATCCCAGTTGTTTGCTTGGGGGTGGAAAACTCTTTGAGAACCTTTGGGTAGGCTTGGAATGGAGCTGTAACCAATCCAAACCATGAACTGAAGATCCTGAAACTTCTGGTGTGCAGCAAGGGGTGAAGTGCAGCTCCTGACTGTCACAGCAGCCCAGGTTCCACACTGAGCTCCCAAGCTGCTGTTTCAGCCATGGCTGGTGGCTGGCATGAATAAGACATACTCAGGATGGACAGAGAACAGCTTGAGAGGGCACAGCAAAGGGCTGTGATGATGATTCAGGGACTAGAACATCTCTTGTGAGACAGGCTGAGGGACTTGGGGCTTTTAGCCTAAAGGGAAGACTGAGGAAGGATGTTCTCAATGCTTACAAATACTTCCAAGGGTGGGTGTCAGGAGGATGGGGACCAGGCCTTGTTCAGTGGTGCCCAGGGACAGGACCAGGGGCAATGGGCACAAACTTGAACATAGGAAGTTCCATCTAAGCATGAGGAGGAACTTCTTTACATTGAAGCTGGGGGAGCCCTGGAACAGGCTGCCTGGAGAGGCAGTGAAGTCTCCTTCTCTAGAGTCATTCAAACCCCACCTGCACACCACCCTCTGCAACCTGCTCTGGCTGACCCTGCTGTGGCAGGGGGGTTGGTCTGGATGATCTCCAGAGGTCCCTTCTAACCCCTGTGAGTCTGTGAGAATATTCATGAGCTACACATTACCTCTGTGACCCTGCCCAGCCCTTGGCTTTGGGCTTGTTGATGAATCCTTGCAGTCCCTGCTTGTGTCACTGTTCATTTCATGCCAACCCAGCCTCCATCAGCTTTTCTGCCCCGTTTTTCCCACCCCCCCATTACATAGGTTGTTTTTAAAGCCAGCAGAGGATGGCAGTAATGATTTTTACATCAAGGAGCTCAGTGAAATGATTTGCTTTGAGTTTCACCACTGCAGAGTTTTATCATCAGAGATTTTTCTATTTTTAATGTTAAGATCTCAATTCTGTGAAAAATTAATAGCAGGGCTCAGCTCTGGCTGCCTCCAGCTGTGCTCACTGCCTGCCCAGGTCAGCTCCTCAACAGCCAGGGACTGCCTGCAAGGATGTGCATGAAGGGAAAGAGATAGAAAGAGTGTGGCCAGCAGGTCAGATAGGTTCTCCTTCCCCCCCTACTCTGCCCCAGCAAGGACATCTGCTGTACTGGGTCCAGCTCTGCAGAGACAGGGAACTGCTGGAGAGAGTTCAACAGAGAGGCCTGGAGCATCTCTGGGAGAAAGAGAGAGGCTGCTGAGCCTGGAGAAGAGCTGCCCCAGAGGGGATCTTCTCAATGATCAATAGCTAAAGGGTGGAGGGCAAGAGGAGGGGGCCAGACTCTTGTCAGTGGTGTCCAGTCACAGGACAAAGGCTAACAGGCACAAAGTGGAACCCAGGAGGTTCCATCAGAACACAAGGGAAAAATTCTTTAGTGTGAGGGTAGTGGAGCCCTGGAGCAGGCTGCCCAGAGGGGTTGTGGAGTCTCCTTCTCTGCAAACCCAGCTGGACATGGTGATCCTGGGCAAGCTGTCAGTGAGTGCCCTGCTTTAGCAGAGGGCTTGGACTGGATGATCCCCAGAGATCCCTTCCAATCCCTGCCCTTCTGTGTGATGTCTTCATCCTTTCAAGCCCCAGCAGGCAAAGTAAAAGAGATTGAAAAAGGTGTGACATGACTCCAGTGTCAGGGCACTGCACTGCTGGAGTAAAAGACAGGCTAAAAACCCCCTCAGCCAGAATCAGTCCCATTTACCTCTCAGCCTACTGAAGTCCAAGTTCCCTGATTTACACTCACAACTGCCTTCTCCCAGCTAATCCCATGAAACCATTCCAAACTCCAGAGAGCTGACACTGTGCCCAGTGGATCTGCTCTTCCAAGAGCCATGTGTTCATGTTTTATTCAGCCCTGCAGAGCAGATTTCGTAACTTCAGTGCAGAGACTCTCTCTGCTCTGCCAGAGCCTGGAGCCTCCTTTGCTTCCAGGAGGATGCCTGTCCAGCCTGAAGAGGGGTTGAGCTCAGCCCAGCCAGCTCCTCTTGAAGGATCACTTAATCACCCACATGGATTTATTGACTTTTTTGGTAACATGCTTTCCCTCTGATGTCCTAATTGCAAATTAAACTTGGAAGGAATTAACATTAGAGAAGAAAACTCAAACAAAGCAGGGAAGCCTCTTAAGCACACCAATATTCCTTCCTTCAGAGCTCAAAACTGCTTTAATTTGCTGAGCTAACTGGGACAGCCAAGTTCAAAGCCAAGAGAAATCTTTCCATCCCTGGGGTCAGGCCTCACTGCAGCAAGACAAGCTAGGGAGTATCTGATTGAAATCCATCCCCTGCTAGAAGTGACTGAGGACACAACAGCGATGTGCTACCAGTTCCAGCTGCTTTAGCAAGCTGCAGACATACTTCCTGAGGAGCAGGACAAGAAACCTCTGCCAGCATGGGTCCTGCTTGCTCTCTTCACCCAACAGTTGTCTTCTATGCATTGACCCACGTATGCCACCAACAGAACTTTTCATTGCACACTGAACACCCAATGGCCTCAACCATAAACACAAGAGAATAGAAAGCTCCTCATGCCTCTGATGTGGTACTGACAGCACCCACAGCCAGCTCCTTCAGGCAGAAAGTTGAGTCAAGTGACTTTCAGAGATGTAAGACAATGACCTCACTCTCACTACAAAGGCCTGCAGTGACAGGATGAAGGGCAGTGGTTTGAAATTAGAGTGGAGCAGAATTAAATTGGTTGTTAGGAGGGAGTTCTTTACCATGAGGGGAGTGGAACACTGGAACAGGTTGCCCAGGGAGGTAGTTGAGGCCCCATCCTTGGAGATATTCAAGGTGAAGCTTGGACAACCTGATCTAATGGAGATGTCTCTGCTCACTGCAGGGGGAATTGGACTGGATGAGCTTTGGAGGTCCCTTCCAACCCAAACCATCCTATGATGCAGCTCAACTCAAACTGCAGTCTCAGTCTCACATTTATTTCTCCAGACCACATATTCAAAATCCCACAGGTGCTAACCATATTATCTCAAGGATGGGGCACATGTGCCTCAGATTATGTGACACCCTGGCTACCACAGAGCAAGAGCTGGTCTGGGATATCTCTGTCTGGGGTAACAGAGCTGCACCATGTTGGGAGCTGATCCCAGAGAACCTCTACCCTACATGAAACAACAGCAGCTGCCTGCTGGGAACTGCCAAGAGAGGCAGCAAAGAGGAAAATCAGACACTACTGATGGCACAATTCAGATGTCAAAAGATACTTACCAATGACTTTAAAATACAGAACAAAAAAGGATAAAGGAGAGGGGGAAAATCCCCAACACTTCCCAATGCTCCCAGGCTCTGACTCAGTGGGAGTCAAAAAAGCAGCCCCAGGCACTAAAGAGGCAATTCCTTTGTCTCTGCTCAGTTCATAAGGCTTTTCAGAACATCTGCTGGTTGCCAGGAACAGATTCTGCTATGTTCAGAGGAAAGTTGTCCAAGAGCAGTCTGGGAAGCCTGCTGGCATACTTGGTGGCATGGTGGATGGGTAAAATGAACACCAAGATGTAAAATAGGTTAATTTCCTCACTGCAAGAGTGGTCAGGGATTGGAACAGGCACCATCCCTGCAGGTGTTCACAGCATGTGTAGACGTGGTGCTGAGGGACATGGTGCAGTGGCCATGGTGGTGTTTGTTGGTGGCTGGACTGGATTGTCCTAGAGGTCTTTTCTATCAAAAATGATTCTATGATCCTGTATTTCCATAAGATTTCCACTGACTACACAGCACACAGAGGAGAACCTCCCTAGTGTGGGTGGGCTGAGGGAGCTGGGCTTGTTCAGCCTGGAGAAGGGAAGGCTGCAGGGAGACCTCAGAGCAGCTTTCCAGTACCTGAAAGGAGCTTAAGAGAAAGCTGTGAAGGGACTTTTCACAAGGGCTTGCAGTGGCAGGATGAGGGGCAATGGTTTGAAGATGGAAGAGAGGAGACTTAGACTGGAGATTAGGAAGAAATTCTTGAGAGTGGGGGTGGGGAGACACTGGCACAGGTTGCCCAGGGAGGTTGTGGATGTTCCCTCCCTGGAAATGTTCAAGGCCAGGTTGGATGAGGCTTGAGCAACCTGGGCTAGTGGCAAGTGTCCAGGCCCATGGTGGGGGGATTGGAACTCTATGATCTTCAAGGTCCCTTCCAACCCAACCCAATCTATGAATCTCAGAAGAGCAATGGTGACAGACTTCCTCTTCTCATTCCACCTCCTGTAACCTAAAACATTCAAGGCCACAGACAAACGAGGAGTGTGATTTGGAAAGTGCTCTGCTGCTGCTTTCACCAGGAGTAAATGACAATGTGAGAAGCAAGATGGAACAAACTCCCTCCTGACCTGCTGGAAGATGGCTTTGCTCCACAAGCAGGTCCTCAGAGCTGAGGAATGAAGCAACAGGAAGAAATTCAGCAACGTTTCTTTCTTCAGTCAGCACTGATGGTGCTGCTGATTAACTTCCCTTCTCTCTCCTCAGTGGCTCAATGCCACAGAATGGATTATTCCACGAGTACTTTCTTTCCACTTAGAGGTGAAAATGGGACAGGCTACACAAGTTTACAGTCCAGCAGAAAAGAAGCAGCAGCAAAGATTTTATGAGGACAGCAACTCGAGACACTAAATATATTCAGAACCCCCTCTGCAGCTGAACACTTAAGCTGCATGTCTAATGAGCCAGCTGAAACAAGCTGCTCCTCTGATGTCCTTTCTGGTGCTAGTGATCACATCTGCTCTGCCTCTCATCCCTCATGGTTTATAATCTATCTCCCATTTCTCCTCTTCCAACTGATGCTGCAGCTGCAGCCCTGCCCAAATTTCAGAGGAGAAACCTGTAGCTAAGCCACTTCACTGCTTCACTAGACACAGGGCCTCCACAGGAAGCAGTTCCAGGTTACAATCATAGAATCAACCATGCTGGAAAAGACTTCAGAGATCACAGTATCACAGTATCACTTAGGTTGGAAAGGACCTCGAGGATCATCGAGTCCAACCTGACACCGCAGACCCCATGACTAGACCATGGCACCAAGTGCCACGTCCAATCTCCCCTTGAACGCCTCCAGGGTCGATGACTCAACCACCTCCCTGGGCAACCCATTCCAATGCCGAATGACTCGCTCGGTGAAGAACTTCCTCCTCACCTCGAGTCTAAACCTCCCCTGGCGCAGCTTGAGACTGTGTCCTCTTGTTCTGGTGCTGGTTGCCTGGGAGAAGAGGCCAACTCCCTCCTGGCTACAACCACCCTTCAGGTAGTTGTAGAGGGCAATAAGGTCACCCCTGAGCCTCCTCTTCTCCAGGCTAAACAATCCCAGCTCCCTCAGCCTCTCCTCATAGGGCTTGTGCTCAAGGCCTCTCCCCAGCCTTGTTGCCCTTCTCTGGACACGCTCAAGTGTCTCAATGTCCTTCTTAAACTGAGGAGCCCAGAACTGGACACAGGGCTCAAGGCGCGGCCTAACCAGAGCAGAGTACAGGGGCACTATGACCTCCCTGCTCCTGCTGGCCACACTATTCCTAATGCAGATCACCAGGTCCAACCTATTACCTACTACCTAACACCTCAGGACAACTAAACCATGGCTCCAAGTGCCACATCCAAGCCTTTTTTGAACACCTCCAGGGATGGGGACTCCACCACCTCCCTGGGCAGCACATTCCAATGGCCAATCTCTCCTTCTGTGTAGAGTTTCTTCCTAACATCCAGCCTAAACCTCCCCTGGCACAGCTTGAGACTGTGTCCTCTTGTTCTGGTGCTGGGGGCCTGGGAGAAGAGACCAACCCCCTCCTGGCTACAACCTCCCTGCAGGTAGTTGGAGAGGGCAATGAGGTCTCCCCTGAGCCTCCTCTTCTCCAGCTTCCTTCTCCGTGTGCTCCCCCTTCTGATCCTCACATCACAGACCCTTGGCTTCTGATCCTCAGAGAAGTCCCCACTACAGGTGCCCAACTTGCACCAAAGGCTTCACATGTTGGATTGAACTCTGCATGAGATTAGAGTCAACATCTAGAGATGCTGCCAACGTGGATTACTTGGATAAAGTAAGTTTCTTACATTCCTTTGTTGAGCTATTGCCCAATCTTTTCACATTCCACAATGAACTTGGTTACAAGTCAGGGAATCAGAAGTTCATTCTGGAAGTCATCTGGGAAGTGGTATTCTCAGAGTCAGCACTCCAGCAGGTCTCTGCTGCTTGCTGAACAGATTGTGTTTGCCCCTGCAGTTAACTGGAGGACACTATGATGGATTCATCCTTGTGATTCAGAAATATGGCACTCACTATGGCCTGCTTGAGGAGCAAATGGGAAGAGCAAGAAGCATTGTGCTGTCCTCCTGATGCCTCTCCTGGAAATGAAACCCTGCCCTAGATCAGGGGTAAGCCACTGCTGATACCATGCTCCACACTCCTGCCAACACTAGAGGTGTAGAAATGATCACACAATCACTGTGGTTGGATGAGACCTTTAACATCATTGAGTCCAAGCACTAACCCAGCACTGCCAGGGCACCACTACACCATGGCCCTCAGCACCACAGCTACATGGCTTTGAAACCCCTCCTGGGCAACTTGTTCCAGGGCTTGACAGCCCTTTTGGGGAAGAAATTGTTCCTCATGTCCAACCTAAACCTCCCCTGGGGCAACTTGAGGACATTTCCTCTTGTTCTATCACTTCTTTCTTGGGAAAAGAGAGAAGCCCAGAACTGGATTCAGGACTGCAGCTGTGGCCTCCCTAGAGCAGAGTGGAGGGGAAGGAGAACCTTGCTTGACCTGCTGGTCACACTCTTCTGAATGCACCCCAGGAGACCCTTGGCCTTCTTGGCCACAAGAGCACATCACTGGCTCATGGTGAACTTGCTGTCCACCAGTACTCCCAGGTCCTTCTCTGCAGTGCTGACTACCAGCAGGTCCACCCCCAATGTATTCTGGTGCAGGGGGGTTATCCTTCCCCAGGTGCAGGACCCTACTCTCTCCCTTGTTGAGCTTCATGAGGCTCCCCTCTGCCCAGCTCTTCTCCTGTCCAGGTCTCACTGAGTGGCAGCACAGCCTGATGTTCAGATGAAGCATCCCACCAAAATGAAGAACACAACCACCACCCCACCCCACTCTCCTGCTCCTCCAGAGCACAGACTCCATGGCTTTGCTGGGTAAGGGAGAAAAGCAGAAATTTTATGCAGCAAAAGTCTCTTCTTGCAGCCTCCCAAGAGAGAAAGGGAAATGCACACCACCTACAGCGTGCTGTGCTGGAGAGAGCTCAGCTAGAAACCATGGCAACTCCACGTGCTGGGCCCGAGCTGCACGCTGATCCTGGATCCCTGCTGCATGCTGAGCCAGGCAGGGTGCCCTGAGAGTCACAGAACTCTTCTGGTTGTAAGAGACCTTTCAGATCATTCAGTCCAACATTAACCCACACTGTCAGGTCACCACTAACCACGTCCCTTAGCACCACCTCTACACGTTCTTTGAACACCTCCAGGGATCCTGGGCAGCCTGTTCCAATCCCTGACCACTCCCAATATCCAACCTAACCCTCTCCTGGCACGACTTGAGGCTGTTTCCTCTCATCCTGTCACTTGCTTCTTAGGAGAAAAGCCTCACCCCCACCTCAAGTCTCCTTTGAGGTTCCTTTTCTCCAGGCTAAACACCCCCAGGTCCCTCAGCTGCTTCTCACAAGATTTGTGCCTCAGACCCTTCAGCAGCTACATTGTCCTTCTCTGGTGCTCCAGCACCTCGACATCCTTGTAGTGAAGAGCCTTGGGGATTTCAGGGACAGATTTGTTTTGTGGATGCAGAAGAGGAGGGAGGAGATGAGGAAGTGGCCTCAGCCTCAACGATGGAGCCACCAGTGCTTCTCCTTGGTTATTTTTTGTGTGGTTTGGACTGGGTCTGAGGAAGAAAGTCTTCAGAATGAGAGTGGTGAGACTCTGGAATAGGCTGCCCAGGGAGGCTGTGGCTGCCTCCTCCCTGGGGGTGTTCAAGGCCAGGCTGGATGAGGCCTTGAGCAGCTGAGTCTAGCTGAGAGGTGTCCCTGCCCATGGTGGGGAGGTTGGAGTAGATGATCTCTGAGGTCCCTTCCAAATGAAGCCATTCTACCACACTATGATTATTAGGTAACTTCTAACAGTCAATGTCAAGAAGCTGCATGACAAAGGCCTGGTGTCTTGAGGAGAACATCTACTGCCCCATGCAGTCATTTCCAAGCTTGGCTTTCAGAGCCATAGCAGCCCAGCAGTGCCACTGCTGAACAAGGCACCAGCACCCTGCTTTTGAGAGCTGTTTTTGAGGCAAGAGCACAAAGAGCATCTTTCCCTTCCTTAGCTTTCCTGTCCAAGAAAAGAAAACCTGTGCAGCTACCTCAAAGCCCTGTGTGCTGGTTAGAAGAACAGCCTGGACAGATGCATCTCCTCCAGTTTTATTTGTCAATCCTGAAGAGACAGCTCCTGGGGAGCCCATCTCCCTGAGCTCCCTTCATAAATCAACAGCAGAAGGCACTTCCCAGGCACTCTTCAGCTGACCTGTTCCAGCCTCTCAGCTGCTGCTGAAATGAATCATTCTTATTTCTCCCCTCTGACTATAAAGCAAGTCTAGACGAGTAACTCAGCTGGCAATGCTTAAATCTGGGTAGAATAATTTCACTTTTGGGGGTCTGTAGCTGCCTGCAGCTCTCTGACTGCCTTTGCCAGGGCAAATCACTTGACTGCTGCCTCTCTCACAGTCCCTTCACAGGGAGAAAACATTTAATCAGCGAAAAATAATTGCATGGAAGCTTCTGATTAAGCCTAGGCAGAGAACAGCCCAGCACTGGAGCAGTATTCAGGTTAAGGAAACACCAGTGTGAGAGGGGATGCACAATAATGACCATTTTCTCCATGCCCCAGTCAGAAAGGATTGGGGTCTTTCCCTAAAGGGGTTGATGCCATTTGTCACCTGAGAGGCTTGGTGCGTGGTGTGAGGCTGGCAGGCTGGGGAAGTCGTTAGTGCGATGTGGCTTAAATGCTCTGACAAACACTTTCTGGGAGCCCACTTAATGGCCAGTGCTGGATGCTGGGGGGATGCACTGAGGGAGAGCTGGTATTGAGAGTGTTCCTTTTGATGCCAGTTACACAGAATGCCAGGGGTTGGAAGGAACCACTGGAGATGATCCAGTCCAACCTCCCCCTTGCTAACACAAAGCCTCTGCTTTGGGCAGCAAGTGCACGGCGAGTGTTCAGAGGAGGGTCAGCATCTCAAGAGGCTAACACAAACCCCTCGAGGATGGAGATCTGCTGTTTTATCTTCAAAGCAGAGAAAACTGTGCTAATTTCTGGACATTGTGTTCCTCCTCTCCTCTCTGTCCTGCACTTCCGAGACCGTGGCACTCGCTCATTAATGAGACGTGGAAGATTACCCCAGCTGCGGTGACGCAGGCACGAGGCCCATTAGCCCAATTTCCTTCCTAACGTCCTCACACCTGGACACTCTGTCAGGCTAAGTCAATTAAGAGCAGCTTCACAAACCCACATTTCACTTCAAAGCTCTTCTCCTGGGGGGGAATAAAGAAATCAGCCCCAGCAACTGGACTCTGCGTATCAACACAGCAAGGTCAAATTAACGGAGCACTTCTGCAGCGCCGGGCGACGGACGCGAGGAGATGGCCACGCAGCTGCCACGTCTCCTCAGTTCCCCAGTGAGAAATCAAACTGGCTGTGAAGAAACCAGACTCAGGGAAAATCTTCACAGGCTGCTGCTAGGAGCCCTGTCAGTGGTGAGCTCTGCTTCTTTTAGAAGAAATAAAATGAAAAATCATTACTTCTCTTAACTGCCGCTAAGGGTTTACCACGCGCCGAGCTCAACAGCTCAATATTAGCTCTTCCCCAAGAGCTGGACAGGAGGATTTTTGAGGAGCACAAGAGCTAAAGCTCAGGAGGTTCTCCCTATTAATCACTGAAATGTATCCTGTTTCATTAACTACCATCAGAGTATAATGCAATTAGTGAGCATTTTACATTAGGAGGTATTTATTAGTCCTCCAGTACGTATGGACTCACACTCCAGGCAGTGCGAGCCCCTTCTGTGCGCTGCAGCTTCTCTTCATCAGTGTTAAGGAGCTGGCTTGGGTCAGCTCTGCAAAGATTCCCTGCTTGGAAAGAGCAGGAGCATTCCCTCTACACCTTAAATCACCATTAATCATGTGAAGGAAGCACATATGTGATGAAAAGTGATGCCTGAAAGTCTCCTGAAGAGAACTGAGGGCACTGTGATGTCTATGAAAGGCAGTGGCAAACCCAGAGCCAAACCCTGAGCAGAGATCTAGCACACAGCTGTGATTTGTTCAGAGGGCTTGGGCTAATTTGTGCCTTCATGCTAAAAACACAGAGAATCATAGAATAGAATCACAGAATTGTTTTGGTTGGAAAAGCCCTTTAAGATCATCCAGTCCAACCATCCTCTAACTCTGCCAAGGCTGGGGCTGAACTACAGCCCTCAGCACCACATTTCTGTGTCTTTTCAACACCACCAGGGAGGGGGATTCAACCACTTCCCTGAGCAGCCTGTTCCAGTGCTTGAGACCCCTTTCAGTGCAGATATTTCTCCTAATGGCCAACCTAAACATCCCCTGGGGCAACCTGAGGCCATTTCTCCTCATCCTGCCACTTGTTTCTAGGGAGAGGACACCAACTCCTACCTGGCTCCAACCTTCTGTCACACAAATGTTGTGGTTGCACACTTGGGTTTATTCTGAAACCACCTAAAATGCAGCACATTTGAGCTTCAGTCTGGGTTTGACACCCTGAGAACACCCCTACCCACTGCAACGAGAACAAAGAGGACTATTTCTGGCCCCAGAGAACCAAAAGCCTCCACATTACCCAGCTGTAACCACTGCCACCACACACAGCACCCAACACTCACAGAATCACAGAATTACTGAGGCTGGAAAAGACCTCTGAGATCAAGCCCAGCCTATGACCTAACACCATGAAATCAGTTAAACCCTGCCACCAAGTGCCACATCCAATCTTTTGTTAAAGACCTCCAGGTGATGGCAACTCCACCACCTCTCTGGGCAGTCCATCCCAGTGCCTAATCAGCCTTTCTGTGAGGAAGTGCTTCCCAGTAGCTAACCTAAACCTCCCCTTGCACTGATGGGTGGCCTACCCACCAGGTAACCATGGAGAACTTGAGTTTTATCTTTGTGGTAGAGAAGGGCAGTTTCCAAGCTGCTCTTGCTGTGGTCTGTCACAGCTGAGTGCCAGGTGATGAACAGTCACTGCCCTGCATGCTGCCTGCTGGCTCCTTGCCCAGCTGACAACAAACTCCTTTACAGCCAGACCAGCCAAAACCAGTAGCCCTGGGTGAGAGTGACTGGGAGGGAGAAAGCTCTCAGCTCCGTGGGTGCAAGCATCACCAACAGGGTGGAAAAGCCCTACTCAGTGCCAAGCACTCAATGACTCTGAGGAAGGGTATTAAATAACCTATGGAGATGGCTGTAAGGGCTCCTGCAGCTCTGAGATGCTTCCCAAAGGGTTTGCTCAATGGGAACTGTTGTGCAGAACCTGCTCACACAGAGATGATGCCCATGGGGAGGAGCTGTGTAGTATTTTTCTGCTGCAGCCTCTTTACCACAAAATTGGAAGTGGTAAATGACTCTGACACTACTCACAGTTAGAGCTGCTTGCACCAGCCAGGTGGATACTCAGTGCCAGCAGATGCCATCATCAGACTGACCACTGGGCCTGGGAGATGCATGGGCACAGCCTCCAGTCCCAGTGTGCCCCTGATTTTTCTGATCTTATTTTGCCCAGTGGAGCAAAGCCTATGAGATAAACTACCAGAATTACAGTCATGAGTGTCTGCTTCCACTCTGGAGTAGAAGCAAAGATAACATTGACAGTGATCATTTGGTTCAGGGCATATAAGTCCAACCATGATTAAATTCCCTTCCCTGTGAGCTAAGGCAGGAACTCAGCTGCTCTCAGGATGGAGATAATGGATGCATTGCTGCAGCCTGATTCTGTTCCTTATTTGGCTTTAAAAGAAAGACATTTAGTGGGACTACAGTGAGCACAACTCCAGGCTGTTCATCCTTCATCTCCTTATCCCTCTTTTCACGTGGTTTTGGTACCTCTGGAGAGAGGGAGGATGACTCCCCTGCTCCCGACAGCTGGCAGGAGTACCCTGCTGAAACTAAGACACCTCATGTGATGGCTCTAGAGGAGCTACGCAACCTGGGGCCTTCTGAGGCACAGCTCATCTCCTTCTGATGAGGACTATCAGGTTTGCCAGGTCAGTTGTATGCCCAGGGGGTGATTATTTCTTCCCATGAAGAACATAAAGGTCTAAGCTAGCCAGCACAGCTGTAGAGATCTCCGGTGTAGAGAGACCGAAGTCAACCAACCACATCCACCTGCAACCTTGTAGAATGAAATGATGCAGATGACAGCACAGGATGGACACAGCTGTAAGCTCTGGCTTCTCAAGAGTGCTTGCTTACCTAGGATCACAGAGGAACTTGGTCTTTTCCCCTTCTTCTCTCCAAATGAGCCATTCTCGGAAGGAGGGATGAACAAACATGCGCGTCATGTCTCTACGTTTGATAAGAAACATAGAAAGGTTCTCCATCCTCTGCTGAAAGTCATCCCACTCCAAAGTGCCCTCAATGTTACCTGCGTTGATGGCCTGAAAAATATGCTCATCTGTTAATGGGTGCAGAGATGCCACTGCCACATTCAGGAGGGGCATCACCCGATCAAAGGAAGACTGCGTGGGGAACTTCATATTGCACTGCAACAGGTAAACTTCTGACAGAGACACTGGGACTACTTTGTAGCTGGAGCTTTTTAGTACTAGGTATCCTTTCTCTATGAGATCAAAAGTGAGTTTTAGGTACAGGTAGGAGCCTTGGCTCAAGGTCTTGAGGTGAGAACTGAGTTTGCCAAACGTGGTGTTGTCCATTTTGCCGTTGAGCGAGATGTTGTTCTGGATCTCCGAGCTGCTGTGGATCCGATGGAGGATATATGCCTGCAGGTCCTGGTCTATGGCTTCATTCTCTTCCAGTCTATCCAAAAATATTCTGTGGAAGGGCAACAGCTTAATTATTTCCTACAAAGAGAGAAAGAAAGAAGAAAAAAAGGACACTTATGCTGGCAGTGTTTATTATTCATTAAGTAAATGCAATTCACATTACAATAGCACCTCTGAGACTCCTTTAAGACCTCTTCAATCAGGGCAAGCACACAAGATGGCAGTTTGTGCCCTCAGGACCTCACAATCTCATCTATAATTGAGTAGGTTGTGTGTGAAACATGACTGAAATCAAAATGAAAGACACTGATCCTAATAGAGCATCCATGGAAGGGGCTGGAAAGTCACAGGGCCCTTGTTACTCCTACCCATCCTGACCACGGATGGACACGGCACCCTTTCTGCTGTCACAGCAGAGGGAACAGACAACCAAATGACAAGTCTGAGGCCAGGAGAAATTTGAAGCTGAGCCTAAAAACCTCCCTGGGAGTGGAGGTTCTGAAGGAAACGTCAGGAAGATAACCGCAAGTATTTTGGAGGGCACAGTCAATAGGTCTGCCTGCTGCGGGACACTGTGGCCAGGGATTCTCTCATCTGCTGAGCTCACTGAGGATGCTTAAACAGCATAAACCTCTCCAAAGGAGCTCTTGTGTCATGGGCTCTCAGTCACCGTGGAGAGAAGAGCACTGGTGCTGGACTAGGCAGATTGAGGAGATGCCATCAACTCTGCCATGACATAAAGAGGGTGAGCAGAGCGCAAAAGCAAAGCTTGCAGCGATGACCGTGGGGCTGTGAAAGCCTTCATTAACTGAGCAATTCAAGTCATCAGGATGCAATTTACCTACAATTACAAAAAGATTTCTTCCAAATGATGTTTAATCTACTACTCTATTACTGAGAGGAAAAAACACCAAAAGAACTGCAGCACAAACCCACAGGTAGCCTGTGCTCTCCTGGTGTCTTGGGGTGCAGCTGCTCTTAGCAGCATCTGGGCAGCCTTGATGGAGCTGGAACCAGCACTCGGCTCCCTGCCAGGAGGAGCACAGTAAATCAACCTCTGGATCTCAATCAATACCAGCAGCTCTCAGTAAAACTGCTTCAAGGAGCTTGGTAAAAATGAATTCCTCTGCTCTGGGCTAATGAAAAAATGGCTCAGGTTGCCCAGAGAGGTAATAGATGCCCCATCCCTGGAACCAGTCCAGGTCAGATTGTGTGGGGCTCTGAGCAACCTGCTCTAGTTGCAGATGTCCCTGCATGCTGCAGGGGGGTTGGACTAGAAGGCCTTTAAAAGTCCCTTCCAACCCAACCAGTCTGATTCTATGATTCCAGTAATGACAAACATGAGAAGCCCAGAGCTGCAGATGTCTTTCTGTCCAGAGCCAGATAAAGAGTGGCTGTGAGCTGGCTCCTAAACACATGTCCCATCCCTCTGATGTCTGCCTCCTCTCGGCTCCAGGCTCTGACACTGAGTGTGAATGTTCCCAACAAGTGCTGCTGCAAATCAACCAGCTCTGCTGTAAAAGAGTTGACAGAGCAGATCTGCCCTAACTGGGTCATTGTGTTGGCTTCCCAGCCTGCTCCATTCAGGCACAACTTCAGCCAACAAACTAAGGTCAGCTTAGTCCTTATGCCAAGTGAGTGATGATGGACAGACTGAGGACAGGCTGAAAGAATGAATCCATCCAGCTGCAAGCTGAAGTAAAAACACTGAAGAACAACTCAAACAACATTCAGGTGAGAGCTTCAGCTCCTGCTCAAGGTGGTTGTTCTTTGAACTGGATAATGTCTTGGCCTGACACTGGCTCCTCCAGACTGAAGCAATCACATCCTCACACTCTGGGTCACACAAAAGGGGTACAAAGATACGAATTTCTTTGCCCTTCCACATGGAGGAGAGGATTTTCTTGAGCAGCACAAGCTGACAGCAGGCCTTACCCTCCCAGTATGTTTGGTGGGTGAGCAGCCTGTTGGCATGTGAGCTGTCTCACTTCAATGATCTCAACTATTTGCTGATGAACATTTCTTGACATGAATAGGTGATGCTGCATGAGATGCATTCCAGGCTCTACACTGAGGCTGGGGACAGGAATGTAAAGCCAAGCAGAAAAGAGCCAAAAGGATAACCTGAAATAAAAGGTCTTAAGCAAACCCAGGTATCCATGAAGATCTTCTGTATCAAAGCCCAGCATGCTAATGACACAGTTTATCACAAGTCTTGGTGTCAACATACCTGTAGACTTGTCCTGACTGTCACTACCAGCTTCAGCCAGGAAGGGAACTTGCCAATCATCTTGCTCAGGAATGATACTATGGTGTCTCCATAATCCGGCTTGTGAAATTCAGCCTCATTCAAACCATCAATTAATATAATGAAATCTTCATCAGGAATCTTCCTCTCTGAGAGAAAGAGAAAAAAGGCATTGATCTGAGAGGCTGGACACAGGATTATAATGTGCTGCAAAGTCACTTCAGTGTTCTAAGGCATCGTCAGGTAGTGCTGAAGATGAAGGATGCAGTAGCAGCACATTCCTTACGGTACATAACTGCACGTGGGGTAGGCTCACACACACACACTACTCCACTTCTTATTTCACCTTAGTTATAACATCACAGAGTGACCTAGGTAGGAAAGGACCTCAGAGATCATACACTCCCCAGGGAGGGGGTGGAGTCACCATCACTGGAGGTGTGAGACTGGATGGGGTGCTTGGTGCCATGGTTTAGTTGATGAGATGGTGTTGGGTGGTAGGTTGGACTTGGTGATCTCAAAGGTCTTTCCAAACCACTTCACTTCACTTCACTTCACTTCACTTCACTTCACTTCACTTCACTTCACTTCACTTCACTTCACTTCACTTCACTTCACTTCACTTCACTTCACTTCACTTCACTTCACTTCACTTCACTTCACTTCACTTCACTTCACTTCACTTCACTTCACTTCACTTCACTTCACTTCACTTCACTTCACTTCACTTCACTTCACTTCACTTCACTTCACTTCACTCCACTCCACTCCACTCCACTTCTGTTCCGTTCCGTCCCGTCCCATCCAAACCTCCCTGCCATGGGCAGGGACATCTCTCAACTAGACTCAGCTGCTCCATGCCTCATCCAACCTGGCCTTGAACACCTCCAGGGAGGAGGCAGCCACAGCCTCTCTGGGCAGCCTATTCCAGAGTCTCACCACCCTTGTACTGAAGAACTTCTTCCTCAGCTCCAGCCTAACCCTGCTCAGCTTCAAACCATTCCCCCTTGTCCTGTCTCTAGACACCCTGATAAAAAGGCCCTCTCCAGCCTTCCTGTAAAGGACTTTGACCACAAGTCTGTAGCCAAAGCCTCCTTTTTAAATGAAGTGAGGTGGAATAAAAAAGACCCTACAGATGTTTTAGACAGGGTTTTTGCTGCTGCTGGTGACCAGCACAGCCCTGCACGTGCTGCCCATTCGGAGCTGCAGAGAGTTTGCTCTCATGGTGAAGCACCAGGGCTAAACCCCGCTACGAGAAAGCTGAGCATTCCCAGCAGCAGGTGAGCTTTTTCTCATTGACTTTCAATTGCAGCAGGGAATTTCCCACAAGCAGCCAGCACAGGATGTTCATCAATGGCAGGAACCAGCTCGGTGGTGGTCTGGGGAGAGCAGAAGTGCGTAAACACCTTGCGTCGGTCCTGCCGAGCATCCGAACCCCAGCCTGGCCCTGCCAACGTCACCAAGCTGCATTTATTGCCTAACATTCTCTTTAAACCCATCTGAAAACCATCTCTTTCATTTTCTCTTCTTCACTAAAATACCAGAGAACCTTTGTGCACTCAACTTCTCGCTGTGATTATTGGAAAATACACTTTATGCCTCTCTGCAACCCCAGAGTGGATGCAGTGCCTGGGTTTCATACCCACATCTCATGTTTCTCACAAAGCCTGAGGGAGAGAGGGGAAAGCAGGGAGAAAGGAAAAGAATCAGAACTTTGTTCTGCTATAAATTATTTAGATTCCTTGAGAATAAGAAAAATACATTCATGTCTGTATAAAAACTTGAGGAACACAAATCTAATTTCACCCTTAACAGCACAGCAATAATTTTGCCCCGGTAGCATTAAAGCTTCAGCAGCACCTTGTAAAAGACCTGCTGATGTATTTACAGAGTTTCTAATGTTCTATATTTTAAACCCAATTTCCAGACACTCTTCATTTGGTTACAAATCACTTGGTGCAAATTCAATCTCTCCATCAGCAAGGCTGAGAGCAGTAGCTCCGGAGCACTGCCTCCGTTGCAACTGTGTTGAATCAGAGAACTGTCAGGGTTGGAAGGGACCTCAAGGCTCAGCCAGTTCCAACCCCCTGCCATGGGCAGGGACACCTCACACTACAGCAGGTTGCTCACAGCCACATCCAGCCTGGCCTTAAATACCTCCAGGGATGAGGCTTCCACCACCTCCCTGGGCAACCTGTGCCAGGCTCTCACCACCCTCATGGGGAACAACTTCTTCCTCACAGCCAATCTGAATCTGCCCATTTCTACTTTTGTTCCATTCCCCCCAGTCCTATCACTCCCTGACACCCTAAGAAGTCCCTCCCCAGCTTTCTTGTAGCTCCCTTAAGATATTGGAAGGCCACAATGAGGTCTCCTCAGAGCTCAGTTGAGTGCAGAGCTCAAAAGGGACAAAAAACCCCAAACCCCAAGCTTTCATATAGAGTTTTTTCCACCTCCCAGAATTCAGGAGCAGACTGGGGGGAGGTCAACCTGCTTGGCAAGAAAAAATAAGCATGCTCTGAAGTGCTCTGAAGGCAGGAGCTGGAACACCTCCCAAGGAGTTACTGTAACAACCACAAATTATTTTGCTGTGGAGCAGCAGTTCCAAATGTGTCCTTTTGTTTGCCAGGAGTGTTGGTAGGGAGAGCAGCCACGCTACTCCTACACTGACATTTCCCCATGCCAAGAGAGCCAACTGCTGCTGAGCTGGGCTGGCTCTACCTCTGCCTTGGGCCTGCTGGAACCACACATGCTGGATGCAGATGCAGCTGCTCAGAGCTTGGACACTGTGTTTTGAAGAGCTGATCTGAACAACAGGGCTTTGGATCTGCTGGAAGCTGCATCTGCTTCATGCTGACTCCTCTCTGGAGCCTTCTTAGCACACAGGGACAACCTTTTCAGCAGGGCTTGCTGTGATAGGACAAGGAATAGAATAGAATAGAATAGAATAGAATAGAATAGAATAGAATAGAATAGAATAGAATAGAATAGAATAGAATAGAATAGAATAGAATAGAATAGAAGTAGAATAGCATAGCGTAGCGTAGCCCAGGAATGATGGTGTTAAACTGAAAGAGGGAGATTAAGGCAAGATACAAAAGAGAATTCTTTTATGCTGAGGGTGGTGAGAGCCTGGCCCTCCCTGGAGGGTGGGAGATGCCCCATCTCTGGAACCAGCCCAGGTCAAGTTGTTTGGAGCTCTGAGCAACCTGCTGTAGAATCACAGAATCAATAAGGTTGGAAAAGACCTCAGAGATCATCAAGTCCAACCTGTCACCCAAGACCTCATGCCTACAAGTGCCACATCCAATCCCCTCTTGAACACCTCCAGGGATGGGGACTCCACCACCTCCCTGGGCAGCACATCCCAATGGCTAACAACTCTCTCTGGGAAGAACTTTCTCCTCACCTCCAGCCTAAACTTCCCCTGGCACAGCTTGAGACTGTGTCCTCTTGTTCTGGTGCTGCTTGCCTGGGAGAAGAGACCAACCCCCACCTGGCTACAGCTCCCTTCAGGGAGTTGTAGAGAGCAAGAAGGTCTCCCCTGAGCCTCCTCTTCAGCAGGCTAAGCAACCCCAGCTCCCTCAGCCTCTCCTCCCAGGGCTGTGCTCCAGACCCCTCTCCAGCTTTGTTGCCCTTCTCTGGACACATTCAAGTGCAGATGTCCCTGAACACTGCAGGAGGGTTGGACTAGATGACCTTTAAAGGTCCCTTCCAACCCCAAACCATTCTGTGATTCTATGATGTGTAGGGAGGTACCAGAAAATTAGCTGAACTATTTTTGCTGCCTCTATTTCAGTAAACAGTAGTTTGCAGGACAAGAGAGTCCTGAGCTCCACAATGCTCTGGTAGTTTTCATGGCAACAAGCAAAGATCTTAAATTTAGCAATCACCACAATGAATTAGTTTTATCTAGCAGAGGGAAGAAAGAAATGGAGGAAAAAAAACCCAATTCTGCATTAGAAAAAGCCCTGAAATCTGTAATCAGGAGAAGAATTGGTGCCAGTTCCCCTAGAAGCTGTACATGGTGAATAGAATAGAATAGAACAGACCAGACCAGACCAGACCAGGTTGGAAAAGAGCTTTCAGATCATCAAGTCCAACCTATCACTGAACACCACCTAATCAACTAAACCATGGCACCAAGGGCCTCATCCAGGCTCCTCCTAAACACCTCCAGGGACTCCACCACCTCCCTGGGCAGCACATCCCAATGGCTAACAACTCTCTCTGGGAAGAACTTTCTCCTCACCTCCAGCCTAAACCTCCCCTGGCACAGCTTGAGACTGTGTCCTCTTGTTCTGGTGCTGCTTGCCTGGGAGAAGAGCCCAACCCCCACCTGGCTACAACCTCCCTTCAGGGAGTTGGAGAGAGCAAGAAGGTCTCCCCTGAGCCTCCTCCTCTCCAGGCTAAGCAACCCCAGCTCCCTCAGCCTCTCCTCACAGGGCTGTGCCCCAGACCCCTCCCCAGCTTTGTTGCCTTTCTCTGGACACATTGAAGTGTCTCAATATCCTTCTTAAACTGAGGAGCCCAGAACTGGGCACAGGACTCAAGGTGTGGTCTAACCAGTGCATTGTACAGGGGCAGAATGACCTCCCTGCTCCTGCTGGCCACACTCTTCCTGATGCAGGCCAGGATGCCATTGGCCCTCTTGGCCACCTAGGGCACACTGCAGGCTCATGTTCAGCCTACAATCAACCAGTACCCCCAGTTCCCTTTCTGCCTGGCTGCTCTCAGCCACTCTGCCCCCAGCCTGTAGCTCTGCCTGGGGTTGTTGTGCAGTCCTGGGTACAGTTCTGGTCAAACCAGTTCAAGAGAGACAAGGAACCACTGGAGAAAGCCCAACAGAGGCTACAAAGATGCTGAGGGCCCTGGAGCATCATTGTGTGGAAAGGCTGAGAGCCTTGGGGCTGTTGAGCCTGGACAAGAGCAGCCTGAGAGGGGATCTGACCAACAATTAGCAATAACTAAAGGGTGTGGGAGGGCAAAAGGATGGGACCAGACTCTCTCCAGTGGTGCCCAGTGACAGATCAGGAGGTAATGAGCCAAAACCTGAACCCAGGAGGTTCCATCCAAACAGGAGGAGGAACTTCTCTGGTGTGAGGCTGCTGGAGCCCTAGAGCAGGCTGCCCAGAGAAGCTGTGAAGCCTTTTCTGGGGAGATTCCCAACCCACCCAGACATTGTGACCCTGAACAACTTCCTTGGGGTGCTTTAGCAGGGGGGGTTGGACAGGATGATCCCCAGAGGCCCTTTCCGACCCCGGCCTCACCCCACGCCGGGACCGTGAAAATCCCTGACGCCACTGAGCAGCAGTTTGAAAACAAGAAGAAGAAAGGTGGGCAGGAGCTGAGGGACCAGGGAGGGAGCCTCATCCCTTACCTTTGTGCAGGTTTTCCAAGGGCTCCAGCACCCCCCTGCGGAAGGAGGCCATGGGGTCCTGCACGCAGGAGCGCAGGCTGAGCATGCTCTGCAGGTGGGGCTCCCGCAGCAGCTGCTCCCGGTAGGCGACGAACTGCGGCGAGCGGCAGAGCAGGGCGGCCACGTTGTGCACAAACTCCGGCACCAGGCAGGTGTAGGCATTGTCAGCTTGGCAGTAGTGATAGGCAACGACCTAGCAGAGAGAAGGAGAGCAAACACCACATCTGCATCAGACAGGAGCCGGGCGAGCTGGCGAAGGCAGCGGTTGGGGTTTGGTGAGCTCGATGCGTTCTGGCAGGAGAAGGCTTTGGGAGTGCTGAGTGCTAACTACCTGTGACAAGGATCCAGACGAATCAGTTGGCAAAACCAGGCACTGATCCTGGAAAATGACTGGACCTGCCACTTGAGGAGTAAATGGAATGAAGCTGCAGCTGCTCACAGGGACGGACAGTGACAGCAAGTGACGTGTCTGCAGTGCTGCGCTGAGCAGGGAGCGAGGGGGTTGTGCTCCCAGCCCCCTGCAAGGACTCTGTGTCAGTAATAACTTCTGATTGCTGCCCTCAACTGAGGTTTTATTTGCTGTTTCCCCAGAGCCAAGCTCTGTAGGAGCAGGCAGAGAGCACAGGCTGAGGACCTTGCAGCAAGGCAGCATCTGAGAGGGCTGAGGGGAGACCTCATTGCTCTCTACAACTACCTGGAAGGACACTGCAGAGAGACTGCTGCTGGTCTCTTCTCACAGGTGATAGAACAAGAGGGAATGGCCTCAAGATGCCACTGGATAGGTTTAGCCTGGACATTAGGAACATTTTCCCCAGCAAGAGTGGTCAGGGATTGGAATGAGCTGCCCAGGGAGGTGGTGGGGTCACCAACCCTGGATGTGTTTAAAGGTGGTTTGGATGTGGGGCTATGGTTTAGGGGTGAGCCTTGTAGGGTAGGGTTCTGGGTTGGACTTGGTGATCCTGAGGGTCTCTTCCAAACTGAGTATTTTAGTGATTCTGTGATCTGACAAAGATGAATACCTGGGAAAGTAGGGCTGACTCTACATTAGTCACCCACTGTGATCCCAACCTCCATTCAGAAAATCAATCTAAATGGAAATAAAGTAAGAGGAGAGATCCTCCTCTCCTTGGTCACCTGATTTTCCCAGCTCCTCAAAGTCTGCTAGAACCCACTAAATTCTGCCCACTTATGACAAGAAGCAGCAAACCAGCAGTATCTTCTCAGCCCAATCTGCCAACTTCCCTGTTTGCTTTTGCTACATGAACACAGCCCCACAGAAATCTCACTCTGCTGGCAGCCCTCTCAGCACCGCTCCATCACCCAGCTCCTCCAACAGCCTGGCTGGCACCAGTCTCCTCCTGGCACTGCCTGGCCATTTGATGTGACCTCTGCCAGGTCAGCAAGCCCTTCTCCAGCTCCCATTCACCAGGGTGTCTTTTCAAATGTCACTAACAGCATCCAAGAATACCCCAGCGAGGCAGGAGGGCTCCGTCTTGTACCAAGCCACCACTGCCCTGCAGCACTGTAGCACAGAAAAATTCAGCACATCTCTGGACCTGGGAAGAACAACAGAAGTGAGGCCACTGCACACAGGAGGTTGCTGTGGTCTGTCTGGGGGCTCTGTGAGCTCAGATGAAATGTGGCTTGTGCCTGTTGGATGTGATCCTCTGTATCTATTATTTTATTACACAGGGCAGGGGCGTTGATCTGCTGCAGGGTGGGAAGGCTCTGCAGAGGGACCTGCACAGGCTCGGGGCAGAGTGGCTGGGAACTGCCTGGTGGCAGAGGACTGGAGGGACTGGTTGACAGTGGCTGAACATGAGCCAGCTGTGAGCTCAGGTGGCCAAGAAGGACAACAGCATCCTGGGCTGGATCAGCAATGGTGTGGCCAGCAGGAGCAGGGCAGGGATTGTCCCCCTGTATTTGGCACTGGTGAGGCTGCACTTCAAAGGAGTTTCATTTTGGGCCCCTCACTCCAAGGAGGATATTGAGGTGCTGGAGCAGGTCAAGAGAAGTGCAACAGAGCTCATGAAGGGTCTGGAGAACAGGGCTGGTGAGGAGCAGCTGAGGGAACTGAGGCTGTTTAGTCTGGAGGAAAGGAGGCTCAGGGGAGACCTTCTGGCTTTCTACAACTCCCTGAAAGGAGGCTGGAGCAAAATGGGTGTTGGACACTTCTCCATAGTAGCTAAGTCATAGGACAAGAAAAAATGGTCTCAAGTTGCACCAGGGGAGGTTTAGGTTGGATGTTAGGAACAATTTCTTTGCTGCAAGATGGTCAGGCACTGGCACAGGCTGCCCAGGGAGGTGGTGGAGTCCCCATCCCTGGAGGGGTTCAAGAAACCTGTGGCCATGGCAGCTGGGGCCATGGTGATGTTACATTGATGGCTGGACTCGATGACCTTAGAGGTCTTTTCCAACTCAAACAATTCTCTGATCTGTTTCCACCGGCAGCCCTCAGCCTACCGCAGGCTCCCAGGCAGTGGCAGTGCTGCATCCAAGCCTCTGAGCTCTGCCCCTGCCCAGGAGGGTTGCAAGAAAGGGAAACATCAGGCTGTGGGGTCCTCACACTGCTGGCTCAGCACTGGCTTTTAACTTTAAATAGCAATAAATGTAATTACCGAAGGGCTACAATGCAGCCATTCCCTGGCACGGCCGAGGGGAGGTGCGACCCACAGAGCGATGACAAAGCTCCGTTGTTAGTGCAAGCATCAAGCCCTAATCCCTGTGCTTAAGTTTTAATGGATACCTCCAAACTCCTCGCAGAATTTTCCCTATCAGCCAGTTTAAATGGAATGCATTCCCTTGGAGAGCAGCACTGGCTAAGGCAATACCAAAGGCAATGATTTCTTTTCACCAGCCCTATTTATTTAGGCATTAGAACTGGTGGATTCCGCAGCGTAAAGCTCCTAAGTGCCCAGCCCTCGATATCAGGTTCCTGGTAACAGAAACCACACTGCTGTAGGCAGAGCTCATTTCCTACACAATAGGTGTGGGGACACACAAATATGAAGTCTCCTTTTGACAAGAGGCCAACGTGTGACAGTTTAGGATGGAAGAGGGGACACGGCCGGCACCCAGGAGGGGAATGGTGACTGCTGGATACAGCACCTGCAGTTACAGCTCAACCAGAACCACAGATTCACAGAATGGTCCTGGTTGGAAGGGACTCCAAAGACCATCCAGTTCCAGCCCCCTGCCATGGGCAGGGACAGCTCACACCAGCCCAGGTTGCTCAAAGCTTCATCCAACCTGGCCTTGAACACCTCCACAGCCTCCCTGGGCAACTTCACCACCCTCACTCTAAAGAATTTCTTCCTCATCTCCAGTCTCAGTCTCTCCTCTTCCAGCTCAAAGCCACTGTCCCTTGTCCTGTCACTCCCAGCCCTTCTAAAAAGCCCCTCCCCAGATCTCCTGTAGCCCCCCATCAGGTACTGGGAGGCCATAAGAAGCTCACCCAGAGCCTTCTCTTCTCCAGACTGAACAGCCCCAACTCCCTCAAGCCTGTCACCATGGCAACAGCTCCAGCCCTCTGATCATCATTGTGGGCTCCTCTGGCCCCTCCATGTCCATGCTTGATCCCTGTGTTGGAGTTACTGATGTATTGACTAAGCCTTACACAGGCAATAAATGCAATGCTGAACAGGTGGGTCTGAAGCTAAACCAGGAGGCCATGAGGAGTTTGGGTAGGCAACCAAAGGACAAGCATCACAACATTCTCAGGAAGGCAACTGCATCACATTTTCATTTGGATGTTATTTTTATTCTCCATGACATTTTCCCCAGCTCCAAATCACAGAGACTGCCAAAAGCCAGAGCTGCAGGCTGAGCCTGGTGCTGGGAACTAGGCTCCCTGCTTACACAACCTGAGCAGGATGGGAAACCAGGCTTCACCATCCTGGGTTGCTTAGCCTGGAGAGGTTTGAAAAGAGACCTCTGGCTCTCTACAACTACCTGAAAGGAGATGGGAGTGAGGTGGGGGTTGGTCTCTTCTCCCTAGTAACAAGTGATAGAATGAGAAGAGTAGAATGAGAATGAGAAGGATAGGATAGGATAGGATAGGATAGGATAGGATAGGATAGGATAGGATAGGATAGGATAGGATAGGATAGGATAGGATAGGATAGGATAGGATAGGATAGGATAGAATAGCATAGAACGAGAAGAAACGGCCTCAAGTTCTGCCAGGGAAGGTTTAGACTGGATAGCAGGAACAGTTTCTCTGCTGTAAGAGTGGTCAGGCCTTGGAACAAGCTGCCCAGGGAGGTGGTGGAGTCACCATGGCTGGAGGTGTTAAAAACCACACGTGGACATGGCACCTGGGACATGATTTAATGGCTATGGGGATGTTGGGCTGATGGCTGGACTCGATGATCTTTTCCAACCAAAACTATTCTGTGATCCTATGAACAACCCCAGGGCAAGAGAAGTGGATTACAATGAAGGGTGGGAAAGGTAACACCTAGAGCAGGATTAGTGTTCAGAATATTTATGTCATTGCTGTACAGGCTGAGAATCAACTGAGTGACTCCCTGCTGAGGAACCAAGGCATGATCTTGTTTATATGAAATACCAAATGCCAGAAGCTCCACAGTTGCATCATTGCTTTTCTTGCCTGAGAGGAGCTTCAAAATAATTCACACTTGCATGATGCATCTTTTATTTCCAACTATTACTTCCTCTGCTTAACTGATGTGGAGAATCTAGCTGGCCACCCACCAAAGAAGCTTTTTGGTAGCCAGTTTTTTCCAAACATTAGTTATGCAAGGCTTGAGAAACCCCAGACACAAAGGCAGAGCACTGCCTCTAACAGGCCATGACCAACGTTCAGCATGACCCTGTTTCTCTTCTGAAGTGGGGTCAAGAAGCACCAACCCTCTCATGTACTCAGAAATGACACAAACTTCATCTTCTTAACTGATAAAGCAGAATTATGAAAGATATTACTCTCTCCAGGTCTCCAGGAGTCTCTTCTCCCAAGCCTTCCACCACCAGCCATCCTCTCTCCTTTCTGCCACAACCACTTCCCACTTCCCCCTTCATCCAGCCTCACCATAACCATCCATCACCTTCCTACCACCCTGTCTGCTATCCCTTTGTTCAGGTCCACTCACCTCAGTTTTGCACACAGAACTCACCAAGAGTGTTCCCATCCTGCCATGGGGACACTACACATCTCTCCTGCAGCTCCCTTCCCCACACTAAAATACTTTCCTAAATCATGGCTGTGCAAGCTGCTCCAGATCTCCAAGTCCAAGCTACTGAATTCAGCTGGCTGGGGCTCAGGGCTCAGCTGAGCAGATAGGGAAGGGCTCCATGAAACAACAAAACAAAACAAGCAAACAAACTAAACCTCAAAAAACCCCAAACAAAGCCAAACCCACTGAAATTTCCTCATCTAGGTCAGGACCTAGGGAAAGAGCAGCTGGAAGGAAAAGGAAGACATTTGTGTGTTAGAAGTAAGAGCTACTTCAAGGCTAACAGAAAATGCCAGTGGAAAAGGAGGGGGAGAGCTGAGCAGAAGGAGTTAGCTTAGAGAGGGCACCAAGAGAGTGGAAGAAATGAGGCACAGAGCAGACTGTCTATCACCTATGAAGTACAGAGGGAGAGAAGAACTGCAAAGTGGGGAAAAGAGGAAGAAGGGGGAGAAAATGACATGTCAGGGGAGGCAGGAGATAACAGTACTGTGGGAAAGGACACTGAACATCAAAGGAGAAAGAGGGACTGGAGGTGGCTCAAGGGAAATAAGTTATTTTTACTTAATAGCACAGGCCAATTTGAAGCAGTTCTCTGGCACTATTTGTGCAGAAGAACATCCTACATGAGGGAAGCACTCCTTTGACATCACACCTCTGCTGTGATTTGTCTCTGTAAGCATGCCCTGCAAGGAGGCCATTCCACCAACCACCCTAAAAGGGCCAACCTCACAGGCCCCTGAGCCCACAGCAGCTCCCCAGTTAGCCCCTCCAGGGCTCTTGAGGAGCTTCCACGTTGTATTTTAGCCACATTTCTGGGTCAAGTGAGATTTATCCTTTTCTGACCTTCACATTGAGTTCAGTGTAAAGCTTTTACCTGCACCAAATGCCACTGGGCTGTGAGGGTGCAAATGGAAACCAGCACTGCTGTGTTGTAACCATTCAACATGACCAGGCATCTGTGGTGACCCAGTTATGAGGAGAGTTCATCACTTCTACATAGCTGGGTATGCCAGTAAATGCCCTCTGAAACTCATTAGTGTCACAGGGCATCAAAGCTCAGAAGGAATGGATCCCTCCACCTCTCTGTAAGGTAGGAGTAGTCCCTTTCTTTTCATCTGCCTGCAGCAATGATAATGACACTTTGGCTTATGGCCTGCAGGATGGGGAGCCTCTGAAGCCACCAGCCGTGCTCCACATCAGCTGAATGCACTAATGCAACGGACACACAGCTCCTCCACCAGCTGCTCTACACAGGGTACAACCCATTAGCACAGCAGAGCTGCCTTTCAGGTCCATTTGTTTAAGTGCTGCTACCACAAGCAACCACAGAGCACCCAGAAACCCAAAGAGTGGAGCTGCTCAGTGGCTTGTTTAAAACCATGTAGCCAACCCATTAAAAATCCCCTGTGAATGAAGAACAAAACCCTCAGGGGAAATGGGAAAGGTGACCCTAACCAGAGGGGACATAGTGCAGGCTTGTTTGAATGGAACTGATCTCTCCCTGGGCTAAGGTACCTCTGAAGAGTGCTACTGCCCCTCGCTGAAAGGCAGAGGCCACCTAGGAGATGTATTTGTGGGTCAGTATGTTTCAGCAAGGGTAGGACTGGGTGGAAAGCCTCTGGTTTCATTTCACCAAGGTGAAGGACCACATCTGGGCAAGCAAGGCTGAGTCACCATCCCTGGAGGTGTTTAAAAGACCTGTAGAGGTGATGCTTTGTGACACAGCTCAGTGGTGGACTTAGCAGTGTTAGGTTTATGGCTGGACTTGATGATCTTAAAGGTCTTTTCCAATCTCAGCGACTCTTTGATTCTAAGGTCATGCTCCAGCTGAGATCATAGAATCACTGAATCATTTTGGTTGGGAAAGGTCTTTAAAATCATCGAGTCCAGCCATTATCTAACTCCATAATGCATCAGCCCACATTACACACTGCCCAGCATCATCTGGAGAAGAAAGGCAGCACTGCAAGGACAGCCAGGTGGTGACCTGCTGATGGGTCACCCACCTGCCCTGGCCTGAGGAAGTTGAGAAATATCTTAATGGGTTGGTGATTAAGCAGTAAAAGGGCAGAGGAGCAAGGTTGGGAAATGCTGCTTTTTTATGGGACTTTAGGTTAAAGAACCTCACTGCTCAAATTGACAACTTCTTTTTCCCAGGTTCACCTCACAGCCATTCCCTGACAGCAGGCAGTGCAGCTACAAGCACTGACCAGCAGCAGATGGCTTTGCTGCTGGACAAAGCTACGTGTTCCACTCTGCCCTGCTGAGGCCTTACCTCCAGCACTGAATCCAGTCCTGAGCTCCCCAGCTCAAGGAGAAAGATCTACTGAAGGGAGTCCAGCAAAGAGCTAATAAGATGCTGAGGGGGCTGGAGCATCTCCGTGAGGATGAAAGGCTGAGAGCCCTGGGGCTGCTGAGCATGGAGGAAACAGAGCAGATCCTCTAAATGTGCAGCTAGAGCCAAAGGCTGAATGTCAGGAAGATGGGGCCAGCCTCTGCTCAGTGGTGCCCAGTGACAGGACAAAGGGCAATAGGCACAAACTGGAACCCAGAAGTTCCACACAAACATAAGGAAACAATTCCTCCCTCTGAGGCTGGCAGAGAACCTGAAGCAGGCTGCCCAGAGAGGCTGTGGAGTCTCCTTCTCTGGAAGCATTCAAAACCTGCCTGCACATGTGCCTGGGTGATTAACTCTGGGTGACCCTGCTTTAGGACGTGGCTTGGACTGAGAGGTCCTTTCCAACCCCTACCCTTCCCTGACTCTGTGATTCAGCCACACATGGCTGGCTCCCCAGGAAAGCTGGTCGGCATGTAGCACAGCGAAGGAGCCAAGTCTAGCTGGACTTGTTGGCACTGCGGAGAAGCTGGCAGCCTGCTCACTGTCAGAGGGCAGACGTGAAGCAGCTCCAGCAGTCCTGCAGGCTGATTTCCATAATATGTGCATATATATATATTAAAACAAAAGACTAACCAAGCAGCCTCGCCAGAAATGCTTATGTTGTATTTGCAAGTGTCAAGATGGGTGTTGCTGTGTGAGTAGTTTTCTTCATGACTTTTGAGAGTTTGCCAGTTCTGGCTCTTGTCCTCCTTCCCTGCAAGTCTCTCTACTCTGTGCCATGGTACAACAAGGGATGGAGGAAAAGCCACAGAGAAACCTCCCCAGCATGGACTGCTCTGAAGTCCATTGTCGAGAGATGAGGTCTCTGTATGACCCCTTGCTCCCCACCATACCTGGTGGGAAGTTCACCTACAGCCAGTGCCTCAGCTCCTCCACAGAAGCAGGAGAAGCCTGCAAGTAGAAGGGGGAAAAAAGGGATCTGTGCCAGCTCAGTTCCCAGCAAGAGGATTAATGTTACCTTCAGAGCTAGGAAATTGATTCCCAGACATCTCTAAGGAGCCACTAACACTGCCACACACTCAACAGCTTCCCTGCAAAAGGGTGGGAGATGAGGTCTTCACCTCCCAGTGCCTCAAGGTTCCTGGCGCGTGTCTTTATCCCCATCTAAGCAATAGCCTGCAGTAACAGCCCTCAACATAAACCCAGCCACAGCCTCGAACATGACCCTGGTGTGACAGTAAGGCTTTGAACTTCTCCTTTCAGAATCATTCTCCTTTGACCCACACAACATGGTCAGGAGGAGGTGGAAGGGAACAAGCAGAGCAGCCAGGGGCGATGCTCCAGGCACTGCGGCACTTCCACTGCTCTCTCCACTGCTCTCTCCAGGAGGCAGCAATTTGCTTTCCACTTCCAAAATCTAAGGTGGGCTCTTAGGAAGAGAAATGACCAAACTAACAGAGCAATCTCAACCTGAAGCTTCTTATCCCTTCAGGTGTCAGATAGTGATAGGACTGGGGGGAATGGATCCAAGTTAGAGGAAGGGAAATTTACATTAGATGTCAGGAAGAAGTTCTTCCCCATGAGGGTGGTGAGAGACTGGCACAGGTTGCCCAGGAAGGTCATGGAAGCCTCATGTCCCTGCCCATGGCAGGGGGCTTGGAACTGGCTGATCCTTGAGGTCCCTTCCAACCCTGACAATTCTGTGAAACCCTGGGCTGTATCCAACCCTTCCTACTGGGATCAGTACTTGTAGGGCAAAATACTCAAACAGAGGGACTGAGAGATGAGAAACCTCAGCAGCTGCCCACCAAGGTCTGGGAGGAACGGGAGCTTGCTCTAATTTGGATGTTTCTCTCCTTCTGAGAATAACCTTATGTAAGACCTCAACCAGTTGGATACAGTTTTCCTGGCACAGTTTCTGAGGCCCCAGACCACACCTGATATTGGTATTCTAAAGTGCCTCCCTCATTTCTAAGCATTTTCCTCCTCCATCAGCTTCTTGATGAGCCCTGCTCTGGAAATCATGGACAGCTTGAAACTTCTCCTGAAGAATACACCACACTTCGTAGTGTGCCAGCAGGGCAAGGCTGAGTGGAGCTCCTCACAGGCACTCTGGGGTTATTTCTTTCTCAAATTAATGACTTGCTCATCTCTTGACGACAAGAGCTAAAAGCAACCCTTGCCCCCAGGAACTTGCCTGCACGAATTAAAGGCAGAAAAGTACAACCCTGAATAATCCAGAGGAGGAAAAGCAAATGCTCACCTTTCACTGCTGTCATCCTGAGCACGCCACTTCGGAGTTTTGGGCTAAATGACATTTTCAGAAGGAAGGGAGTGGGTGAGAGGGATGGCTGCTTCCCACAGCACTCTGGAGCTGGCGCCAATCACTACTTCAGCCTGTTCCTGTGTTATTAACCTGCTTTGATACTGATCTGCACTTCTCCAGCCCAACCTGAGAACATCCCGCTCTGCGCGGCGCCAAGCAGAGGTGGAACATCTGCACCCAGCTTTATCTGGCTCCTCACACATGTTTCATGTATCTCCTAAAATACTCCTGATGAGTGTGGCTGTCCATCACTGTCAACACTTCCTTCCCTGCCTCAATTCTGAATCTAGTCTTAATGCAGCCATGAAACACACAGCCAAGAAATACTTTCCTAGCCAGACTAACCTACAGGCCACCCTTTCCTTCACCTCCTTGGGTTCGTTCCTCTTTAGCCAGTTGAGCAAAGCCTGTTTTAAGTAGGCCACCAGCACCTGGCTTTATTTTATTCCAGAGCTTTCACTACAGGAATGTGCTGCTCTTCTCTCCTTACCTACTGCACCAGAGGACATTTCACTTTTCCTTCCCCTTCTTCTCTTCTTGAGGCTTTGGAGAGCCTTTGAGACACAGTCTCAAGCTGCACCAGGGGAAGTTTAGGCTGGAGGTAAGGAGAAAGTTCTTCACAGAGAGAGTTGTTAGCCATTGGAATATGCTGCCCAGGGAGGTGGTGGAGTCCCCATCCCTGGAGGTGTTCAAGAGGGGATTGGATGTGGCACTTGGTGCCATGGTCTAGTAGTCATGAGGTGTTGGGTGACAGGTTGGACTTGATGATCTTTGAGGTCTCTTCCAACCTTATTGGTTCTATCATTCTTATCTACATGAAGGGTTTTCCTAAACTCTCCCCAAGAATGCATGTTCTTAGCTGCAGCACAAACAGACTGTTCAGTTTTGGGCCCATCACTCCAAGAAGGAAATTGAGGTGCTGAGGCCTGTCCAGAGAAGGGCAACAAAGGTGGTGAGGGGTGTGAAGAACAGGTCTGGTGAGGAGCAGATGAGGAAACTGGGATTACTTATTCTGGAGAAGAGGAGGCTGAGGACAGAGAGAAGACCACCTGGCTCTCTACAACTCCCTGAAAAGAGGCTGGAGTGAAGTGGGCATTCCTTCCTTCCCCCAAATAACCAGCGACAGGACAAGAGGAAACAAACAGCCTTACGTTGCTCCAGGGGAGTTTTAGGTTGGATATTAGCAGAAACTTCACTAAAAGAATGGTCAGGCAATAGGACAGGCTGCCCAGGGCAGTGGTGGAGTCACCAGCCCTGCAGGTATTAAAACCATGCAGACATTGCACCTGGGGACACAGTTCAATGGCCACGGTGGTGTTGGGTTGATGCTTGGATGACCTGGGAGGTCTTTTCCAACTGAAATGATTCTGATCCTTTGTTGGAGAACGTGGCCCCAAACATTCAGATTAGGCAGCTAAACTGCTTTAACCCATTATTTTTACTATTTTCTCTCAAGCCATTCAGTGGCTTTGCCTGTTTAGGAGTTCAGCATCTTCAAAGCCTCTTATGAACAACAAATCCTCCTCCGTCTCCGAGGCCAGGCAGACGCCTGCGATGGAGCGCCCGACCGAGGCCACTGCCCACAGAACAAAGGGCTCAGCACTGTTATTTTAATGGATTTTCCGTCCTGTTGCCAGGTCAGTGATCCTTTTTCTCCCCCTGTCACTCACAGACTTCAAACCCTACAGCTGGGGTGGACCAGCCAGTGTTTGTTTTATCTAGCAGGACATCATACGGCACGGCTCTTTCGAAGCAAATCAATTTATCTGCTGCTGACAGCAAGCATTCGTCAGCGGCGAGGCTGAGTTGTGCTACTCAGGAGGTTACTAGGAGTGCACCAGGCACACCACTTCCAGCTATCAATTTGACAAACATCCTCAACCATTTTATTTGCTTTTATTTTCCATCCTGAGGCTTGACAATCCATCAAACCTACTGTTAGTAGCGTGCAGCACTGCAGCTCCGGAGAAGGCTCTGATGCAATAAAATCAGGGTTGTTTATGGTAAAGAATTATCAGCAGGAGCATGGAGCTGCACCCCACAAAACTCTGATACTTTGGGAAAAAATTCCCTTTGTGGTAGAGGAAAAGGAGGCTCAGGGGAGATCTCTCTACAACTACCTGACAGGAGGTTGGAGCCAGGTTGGTGTTGGTCTCATCTCCCTAGCAACAAAGAACAGAATGAGAGGAAATGGCTTCAAGTGGCACCAGGGGAGGTTTAGGTTGGACATTAGAAGAAACTTCTTCACTGAAAGGCTTCTCAGAGGCTGCAAACAGGCTGCCCAGGGAGATGGTTGAATCCCCATCCCTGGAGGCGTTGGAAAGACACAGTGATGCCGTGCTGAGGGATATGGTTTAGCACCAGACTTTGTAGAGGGAGATAGTGGTTGGACTTGAGGAGCTTAGAGGTCTCTTCCAACCAAAATGATTCTGTGATATAAAGCTCTGGGTGAGGATTTAAGGATGGGCTTCATTTCATCACCCAGGCACACGCTGCAGCACCGTGTGGAAGACAACTGCTCCTCTGACCTGACAACACCCAGGCACTCCTAGCTCGGGTGTCAAAGGACCATTAGCTGCAGAGATCACTTTTCTTTTAATAGGCAGGCAGATGAGATGCTGGTCTCCAAGGATCCCAGCAAGGCTAACAGCAACACTGGGAACAGACCCAAGGTCTCCAAATGCTGAATCAAGCCCTGCTGCTGCTGCTCTGACTCATCCCAGGAACTGTTTGCTAAACACTCTGAAGCTCTTCAGAAGTTCCGCATGCTGTGTCAGCTACTCGCCCAGGAGAAGCCATTCCAAGCACTCTAAGGTCAGCTCATCAGCCTTGGCACTGATCTTTTCAGGAAGGCCTGATGCTTGGAAGCCACTGAGGGCTATTTCTGGAATCTGCCCACATTTGTAGTAGTGGAGATTTGCAGGGAGATTAACAAACATGCTCCAAGTCTGTAATCCTGCTGCTGGCACGAGAGGCAGCAGCACATCTCCTGAAGCGTTCCCTGTGTTCAGGCAGCAAAACACAGGATTTGTTTTGCACATAAAAAGTCTGGCTAGGGGATGAGCAGGGCTTTAAAACCTCTCTGAAAAAGACTGCAGCCAAGGGCTAACCTGGTTTTGCTTTATTTTTGGCTATAAAGATTATTTCTTGCTCTTTTCCATCCCTGTCCCTGCCCACCACCAGTGATTCAGATGCAAAAAAGCTTCAGTGCCTGACCTGGGCAGTGGGTGTGACACTGTTTGAGAGTCATGTCCCTTAGCTGCTTCTGGAGGAAACCAAAGGCAAAGCTAATTCCATTTCTCAGTCACAGGACCACTGAAGTGCTTAGGACAAGAAAGTTGAGATACTGTGCCCCTGTGCTGGGCACTGGTGAGGTTGCACCCTGAAAACTGGGCTCAGACTTGGGGCCCTGACTCCAAGAAGGATATTGAGGGGTTGAAGTGTGTCCAGAGAAGGGCAACAAAGCTGGTGAAGGGTCTGGAGAACAAATCTGGTGAGGAGTGGCAGAGGCAACTGGGGTTCAGTCTGGAGAAGAAAAGGCCGAGGAGAGACCTCATTGTTCCCTACCACTCCCTGCAAAGAGGTTGGAGTGAGGTGGGGGTTGGTCTCCTCTCCTTAGTATCAGGTGATAGAAAGACAGGAAATGGCCTGAAATTATGCCAGGGGAGGGTTAGGTTGGACATTAGGGACAATTTCTTTGCTGCAAGAGTGGCCAGGGACTGCAACAGGCTGCCCAGGGAGGTGGTAGAGTCACTGTCCCTGGAGCTGTTCAAGAAACCTGTGGCTTTGGCATCTGAGGACATAGTTCAGTGGCCATGGTGGTGTTGGGTTGACACTTGGACTTGATGATCTTCAAGGGCTTTTCCAACCAAAACAATTCTAGGCTCCTAGACAAGGTATTTTAAGCAGAGACAGCAAGCTTCACTGACCCTTCTGGTATTCTGCAATGGCCAAGAGCTGCCAGGAATATGATGACTAAAGTGCCCTGAAGAAAACCAGCCCTGGCCGGCACGTTCCTTTCAAGAGCTCCACGTGCTAGAGGAGAACATCAGCTCTCAATATTTATTTATGCTCTCTGCTTTGCCACCTGGGTGCAACAGGAAGGGCAGGACAGTATCTGGCAGAAAAAGCCAAGCAGAACACATCCCAGCAATAATTCAGAACAAAGGCTTTGCCTGACATTCTCCTCTGCAAAGCAGGAGCAGGCGGCAGGAAGGCACCAAGTGCTGACATCCTCTCACGGAGGTGTAGGAGGAGCAAGCTCCACAGACTTCAAAGCTTCTTCCCACCACCACAAAAGGAATACAATAAAACACAAGCTGTAAATCTCACCTACAGTAAGTGACAGTGTTACAGACACTCAGCTCTTGCCATAAGAGCAGATTTATGTCTCACTTAAAGGGCTATGATCATTTTTGTAGACCTTTCCCAACACCACCTCAGCAGACACAGAGCAGTGACACAGTCCGTGCCTGCAGCCACCACACACCACCTGCTCTTTGCACAAGAAAACACAGGACAGGCACCTTTTGCTTTCACTGTTGAGGGAAAATGGCAATTCTTTTGGTAACTATGCCACATCCTAACATTTTGGCATTAAGAGGAGCATGGGCCCTAGGTCAAGGGAGATTTTCCTTCCCCTCTCTACTCTGCACTGGTGAGGCCTCACCTGGAGTACGGTGGCCAGTTCTGGGCTCTCCAGCTCAGGAAGAGCTACTGGAGAGAGTCCAGCACAGGGCCACTGAGATGATTGGGGCATTGGAACATCTAACATATGGGGAGAGGCTGAGAGAGCTGGGGCTGGTTAGCCTGGAGAGGAGGAGGCTGAGAGGGATCTTACTAATGCTCACAGATATCTAAAGGCTGGCAGTCTGGAAGATGGGGCCACACTTTGCAGTGGTCCCCAGTGACAGGATGAGAGGTAATGGGCACAAACTTGAACATAGGAGGTTCCATCCAAATATGGGAAGGAACTTCTGTACTTTAAGGGCAGCAGAGCACTGGAGCAGGCTGCCCAGAGAGGTGGTGGAGTCTCCATCTCTCAAGACTTTCAAGGCCCACCTGGACGTGTTCCTGTGTGATCTGATTTAGGTGATCCTGCTGTGGCAGGGAGATTGGACTCAACGACCTTCAGAGGTCCCTTCCAACCCCTACCATGCTGTGACACTGTGGTTTTTAAGGATAAAGTTCAATGGCTGGGACAAACCAAAGTCTCTGAGCAGAAGGGGAGTGAACTGGGGGCAGTGGGAACTTCACTTCACAGAAATCACTTCTCCAGGATAGTAAAACATGCTCCAGAAGTTCTTCTCTTGAAGCAAGCATCTGAACACATTCTCCAGCCCATCAAATGATGGAAGGCAGGAGACCTTCCAGCAGGTGCCACTGCAGTGGATGCTTTCCCAAGGACCACAACCAAAACCCGGAGCCAAGCGCTGGCCTACCTGTGAGGCGAGTCTCCGCATGGCCTCCTCCTGGCGCCGCCGCATCTCCGGAGTGCCTGGGCAGCTCCCACTGGTGATGGAGGAGTGCGCAGAAGGTGGCTGGGTTAAGGGCAGCTCTCGGTTTGCATCCACATCTGTCCCAAGGAAAGGAGTTGTGAGTTGCTACAGCACCACCATGACCCTCCTTGTTACCACAGAGCAGGCAGCTGCTTTCCAGCAGGTCATGCACGGCACTTCGAATGCTTTCCAGAACCACTCTGCTTAGGATTCCAGACAGGGACACTGCCCAGCCAAGCAAGAGGCTCCCCAGGAACTTCTTTTGGAAGCAGCACATCCTTGAGCTTGACTTGGAATCATAATGCAAACAATGACCCATCTAATGGCAAACAGCAGAGGAGGACAGCTCCTGCCTGCATAATTAAACCCTGGATGTGCCAGCAGCAAGGCACATTCTGATTCTGAGCATGCAGCACCACCTTCACCTGTGTGGTTTTGCTGGGACAGGAGGAGTATGAGGCTGTGCTCAGGCCACTTTACTCATGCTGGTGGCACAACTGCTGTGGCACAGTCAGGTCACCTGATTTGCATTACTATTAAAGAGAGATTTTAGTGAACATAACAGATCCATTGACTTCAGCATGGGTTAAAAAACACAGTAAATAACTCCAAGAAACTTGTGGGGCAATTCTCTTCTCTAACCAGACTAGGCCTTGGGATCCCTTTAGGAAATGAAATCAAATTAGGTGATTGATCTGAGAGTTTCCACCTCAGTACCTGACTCAGGAGTCATTCAACTTCAGCTAAATGAGAACTAAACAACAGCACCTCAGGTGTGACCAAGGATGCTCTGGGTATGGAAGATGCAGGGCACCTTCTCCTTTACAATATCCAAGCCCAGCAACAGTTAAGTGCAGCAGTCTCTCTCATCTCCACAACCCCTGCAAGCAGACTGGGGAATCACAGAGTTGGGACACTGCAGGGCTGCAGTTAGAGAAACAAGCCCTGCCTTTCACTGTGCATTGTTCATTTACCTCTGACAAGTGACACTGCTCCACATGCCAGCACATTTCAGGTACCCATGGCTGAGGGTACTGCCTTCCAATAAACAGATTTAACCACAGCTTCACTGAGATACAGTGACCTAGATCCTCAAAGATACCTTGAAGGTAGCTGAGCCAGTATTTTTAGTCCTGTCTAATTCACTTACTGAGAGCTGAATGATTTTAAAGTGCTGTCATCCCCGCCTGCAAACGTGTCAGCAGAGTGATGAGAGCTGGATGGGACCAGAAGAGGTGGAACAATCCTGGGTGCTGAGCCCGCGTGGGCTTGTGATCCACCTTAAGCATTGCACAGAATGGATTGAGTGGGAAGGAACCTTTCAAGGTCATCCAGTCCACCCCCCTGCAGTCAGCAGGGACATCTGCAACTAGAGCAGGATGCTCAGAGCCCCAACCAACCTCACCTGCAATGGTTCCTGGGATGGGACAGCTCCCAACTCTCTGGGCAACCTGGGCCAAGCTCTCACCACCCTTGGTGTCAAAAATGTCTTCTTTGTGGATACCAATCTCCCTCTTTCAGTTCCAAACCATCACCCCTTGTCTTGTCACAATAGGCCCTGCTCAAAAGTCTGTCCCCAGCTTTCTGATCAGCCCTTTTTAGCACTGAAAAGGCCACCAGAAGGTCCCCCTGGAGCTTTCTCTTCTCCAGGCTGAACAAGCACAACTGTCTCAGCCTGACCTCACAGAGGAGAGCCTCCAGCCCTCCCATCATTGCTGTGGCTTCCCCTGGCCCCACTCCAATAGGTCTTTGTCTCTGCTGTGCTGAGGACTCCAGTGCTGGCCCCAGCACTGCAGGTGGGGTCTCAGCAGAGCAGAGCAGAGGGACAGAATCCCCTCAGATAAACAAACCACATGGGAGGGAGGTTGCACCGGTATGGATTTGTAAGCAGGGTATCAGCAATTGAATCTGGAGTGCTCCCACTCAGAGAGAATCTTACAGCAGCAAACACAGAAATCAAGGACAGACTATTCTGACTCTTCTAACAGTAGATTTGGAACAGGGGCAGCATAAATACTGCTGGCAGGTCCTTCCTTTGCTTGCCAGCCAAGACTGAGCTGATCTCTTGAGCCCGAAGAAGAACAGGGTCTGGGGGGGTCAAGACCCTCAGAAGAGCTGATGGCAAAGGCTGCTGGTGTCTGAGGCTCCCTCTCTGCTGTACTCACGTTTTGGGGAGGCATGTGGGCTATCAGAAGCAATCTGTCTCATCCGTGTGCCGTGGCAGCTGAGTGCCACCAGCCTGGAGATGATGGCAGTCTTCCCAAAGCCGATGTTGCCGACGATCACCACGCCGCGGTTGATGCTGGCGTTGGAGCTCTGCAGCTGGGCGTCGATCTCGTGGAACACCCAGTCCCTGCCCACGAAGACAGACTCGGTGGTGATGCTGGGCACCTCGAAGAGCAGGGGCTTCAGGGAGATGTCAGGAGGTCTGTAAGGTGCGAAGCGTACTGCAGGGGAGACACAGGGAGAGAGCTTCAGCGTCAGGGCTGCGGTGAAAGGCACAGGATCAGAGAACAGTAGGGGTTGGAAGGGACCAGGTCCAAGCTCTCCCTCATCACTCACCCAGAGCAGTACTCTTGGTGTGACTTCTGGTCTGCACTAGGGCAGGATCACCTAGGGCAGGTCACACAGACAGGTCTTAGTATCACAGTATCAGTCAGGGTTGGAAGGGACCACAAGGATCAGCCAGTTCCAACCCCACTGCCATGGGCAGGGACACCCCACACTAGATCAGCCTGGCCAGAGCCTCAGCCAGCCTGGCCTTAAACACCTCCAGGGCTGGGGCCTCAACCACCTCCCTGGACAACCCATTCCAGGGCTTCACCACTCTCATGGGGAAGAACTTCCTCCTCACTTCCAGCCTGAATCTCCCCACCTCCAGCTTCATTCCATGAAAGCCTCCAGAGGAGAGACTGCACAACCTCTCTGGACAGCCTGCTCCAGGGCTTCACACCCTTACAGCAAAGAAGTTACTCCTCATGGTGATGTCAAAGCTCCTGGGTTCCAAAAAGACAGTTTGGAAACCTGAGCATTTAGGAGTGGTTAAATCAATCTAAGCAAATCTAAGCATCTTGGCTCTTCTGAAGCACAGAACTGAACCCAGGCTGCTGGCAGGACTTCCCTGCATGGCAATTAAACCACACATTAAATTTCCTCTTTTCAGAAGGAAAGGTAAAGCTAACAAGGAGTGCAAGAAATACCCCACCAAGCAGACCAAATATGCTGGAGCATTGTGAACAGCTAAACACATAGGGAGAAGTAACACCAGGCACCAGTACAGACTAGGGGTTGTCCTGATGGAAAGCAGCTCTGAAGAGAAAGACCTTGGAGTCCTTGTGGAGAGTAAAGTTATCCATGAGGCAGCAATGTGCCCCTGTGGCCATGAAGGTCAATGGTATCCTGGGATGCATTAGCAAAGGTGTGGCCAGGAGGTCTAGGGAGGTTCTCCTCCCCCTCTACTCTGCCCTGCTGAGACCACTTCTGCAATACTGTGTCCAGTTTGGGGCCCCCAGTTCAAAAGTGATGTGGATCTGCTGGAGAGAGTACAATAGAGGCTATGAGGATGATGAAGGGACTGGAACATCTCTGCTATGAAGAAGACTGAGAGCCCTGGGGCTGTTTAGTCTGGAGAAGAGAAGGCTGAGAGAGGACCTTATTCATGTCTACAAATAGCTGAGGGGTGGCTGTCAAGAGGAAGGGGCCAGGCTCTATATTCAGTGGTACCCAGTAAAGGATATAAGCTGGAACCCAGAAGGTTCCACCTCAGCATGAGGAGAAACTTCTTTGGTGTGAGGGTGCTGGAGGCCTGGAGCAGGCTGCCCAGAGAGGCTGTGGAGTCTCCTTCTCTGGAGTCTTTCAAAGCCAACCTAGATGTATTCCTGTGGGGCCTGCCCTGGGTGATCCTGCTTTGGCAGGGGGTGTTGGACCAAGCCCCTGTGGTACTGATGATGGTGCTTATCTCATTTTTTGACTCATTAGATTATAACAAAAGGCACAATGAAACCCAAGCCAGCCTTGAAACCTTTTAGGGAACACCTGGGGGTGGAAGGAGAAGGTATCTGCCACTCTCCCCACTTGGCACAAGCTATCTAGGGAAAGCACACCTGAAAAAGAGTAACAACCATGCCCAGCTCTGGCACAAAGATGCTATTAGGAAGATCAGCTCATATGGTGTGCTCTGCCTGTGAGCTCTGCAATTGAGAGATGACACAGAGAAGTCTTGAAAAAACAGTAACAAAAGTATGTTCAGAAGTGCTGGAAGCACTTTGTGCTGGCACTGACAGTTGCTGGAGCCTCCCACTTGACCACCAAAATGGTTTCCTGGTGAGAGCTCTTCAGAAGGTGGCCATGAAGACAGCAGGTGATGCCCACTCAGGGGGAGGTTAGTCACACTGTGCTCGAGCTGCAGACTTCCTCTCTTGGAAGAGAGCTCCTCTAAGGCAGGACTAGGTGCTGTGGATGAAGCCACATCCATGGGATGGGATTTCAGGCCTGGGCCTGGGCAGGCAGCTCTGAAAACACTTTCCATGTGTCAGAGCTGACACCCAGCACGCACTGAAGCTGGGTGGAACGTGAGCTGGGGATCACAGAAGTTGAATTCACTTAGTTTTGAGATCATATGGCCTGCTGCAAAGGAAGGCACCCAGACTCCCTCAGATTCCTGGGTCTCTGCAACTCCCTGAAAGGAGGCTGGAGCCAGGTGGGGGTCAGTCTCTTCTCCCAACTAACCAGTGATAGATAAAGAGGATGATGAAGGGACTGGAGCATCCCTCTTATGAGGAAGGACTGAAAGACTTTGGGCTATTTAGTGTGGGGAAGGCTGAGAGGGGACCTTACCAATATCTACCAATACCTGAAGGGTGGCTGTCAGGAGGATGGAGCCAGTTTCTTTTCAGGGATGCCCAGTGACAGAACAAGGGGCTGTGGACACAAACTCCACCACAGGAAATTCCATCTCAACGTGAGAACAAACTTTCTTACTGTGAGGGTGCTGGAGGCCTGGAGCAGGCTGCCCAGAGGGGTTCTGGAGTCTCTTTCTCTGGAGATCCTCAAAACCCACCTGGACACATTCCTGTGTGATCTGCCCTAAGTGGTCCTGCTTTGTAGGGGGGTTGGACTTGATCTCTGGAACTTCTTTCCAAGCCCTACCATTCTATGATAGGAGGAGAAGAAACAGCCTCAGACAGCACCAGGGGAGGTCTAGGTTGGATATTAGGAATAATTTCTTTCCTGCAAGAGTGGTCAGGCACTGGAACAGGCTGCCCAGGGAGGTGGTGGAGTCCCCATCCCTGGAGGTGTTCATCCAACTAATGCAGACATGGCACTTAGGGACTTGGTTTAGTGGGCACAAGGGTGTCAGGGTTGGACTGGATGAGCTTAAAGGTCTCTCCCAACCTTAGTGATTCTGTGATTGTTAAAGGAAACCCCAGGAGGCTGCAGAAGGGCTTCAGCACAGAACTATGCTTTTGCTGACTGTTGTCTCTTGGCACCATCACACTCCCATCATTTACATCAGCTGCTTCCAGCAGAGCCTGGTTGGTTCCTCTTAGGTTTTACGATCCCGCAGACACTCGTAAAGCACAAACATCATTCTGCAGCTGCTGACGTCTGTCCTCTCTTCCTCCTTTGCTGTGGACATGTGGGTGGTGGTTCAACCCCCACACAGACCTCCTGGTCTGGCCTGAAGGCCCTTGGGGTACAGACAGTGCTACTGCACCAAACTTTGGACTAAACTGACTGAAGAGAGTTTATCAAAAGACAACAGATGCTTTATCTGCACAGCAAGAGGTTACAGCTGTGCTACCACCCTGGAGAGCTTACAGTGACCATAAACCCATGGTGTGCACAGAGCAGAGTGCTGTGCCAAGCTCTGTGCTTTGGGATGAGCCCCACTCCCTGGGCAATGCATCCCTCTGCAAGCTACAAACCTCACTGGTGCCTGCTCATTCCCAGTGTCCCCAGACAACCTCCCCCTGAACAGTCCAGCTGCAGGAGTGCTGCTCCTCTTGCCTCCCAGGCTCTGCCCTCAGCATTGCCCTGTCCCTGGGCCTCAACTCCATCACTGCACTGGGAACCTCCCCAGGGAACTACTGAACAGAAGCCCACAGCTCAAATCACTTTGGAATCCCTCACAGACCTGAGCAGGGCATGAAGGCAGAGCTGATGCAGGGGCTGGGATGCAGGGGCTAGGATCCAGTGGATTTCAAAAGGTCAGGTACTTTGGATTTCCTGATTTTAACTGATCCAGAAAATGCTGCAGACAGGAGCTGTGCTTTTATTCCCACTCGAAAATGATGAATGTGCTCTAAACTCCTCCGGGGTGGAGCTGCCTCTCGAGCCGCAGGAGCTCACAAGCAGCTCCTCTGGTGGCCCTCGCTGGGCAGGATGTGACACACGGCACGATGCCGGAGAAGTGAAATCTCCGGAGGTGGGAGGGAAGAGGCAGCAGGGCTGCTGCAGCCACTGAGGCTGAAGCAGCCCCCAGGCTGCATGTCCCCATCACAGCTCTGAGCTGTGGCAGCACCAGCCTGGCCCATGGGGTCCCCACCAGAGGATGTCCTACTGCACAAGTGATCGCGCACCGGCACGGCTGAGATACCCAGGCTGAGGTGCTCTGACTGCTGCAGCTGAAGTGTTCCAGCAGTGCACTTCAGGAGGGGAGGGTTTTGTTTGCATTATGCCACTGGTAGCAGAGAGAGAAAAGGAAATAAAAGCCCTCTAAAACCCAGAAGGCTCCGTCTGGAAAACACCGAGCTGAGCTCAGCGCTGGAGGAGCTGCAGGTTTGGTTGTGTTGTGTTTCAGGGGATGGGAGTGAGTGACAATGCCACAGAATGGCTCAGCCTGGGAGGGACCTCAGAGATCATCTCCTCCCACTGCCCTGCCATGGGCAGGGACATCTCCCAGCTACATTTTGTTGTTCAAGGCCTCATCCAACCTGGCTTTGAACACCCCCTGGGAGGAGGCATCCACAACCTCCCAGGGTAGCCTATTCCAGAGTCTCACCACCCCTGTACTGAAGAACTTCCAGCCTAACCCTGCTCTCCCTCAGCTTCAGGCATCTCCAACTAGAGCAGCTTGCTCAGAGCCCCAGACAACCTGATCTGGAATGGGTTCAGGGATGGGGCATCTTCCACCTCTCTGGGCAACCTGGACCAGGGTCTCACCACCCTCAGAGTAAAGAATTTCTCCTTCTCTCCAGTCTGAATCTCCCTCTTTCAGTTTAAAACCATAAAAGACAGTTTAAGGTAAACATGCCACTGCCACACTACTTACAGTATGGTGGAGTCTGAGTCATCCTCTCCTCCTCTCCAAACCCCAGCTGAACCCCACAGTTCTTAGAATCACAGAATCCCTTTGGTTGAAAAAGCCTTCCAAGATCCAGGCCAATCACTAACCCAGCACTGCCAGGTCACCACTAAACCATGGCCCTCAGCACCACATCTCCAGGGCTTTGAAACCCCTCCAGGGATGGGGAGTCCACTACTGCCCTGGGCAGCCTGGGCCAGGCCTTGACAACCCTTCTGGGGAAGAAATTGTTCCTCATGTCCAACATAAACCTCCCCTGGCACAACTGAGTGTCTGGAGAGAGGAAATCACAATGGCAACAGCCAGACTGTTCTAGCACCAGGCAATTTGGTTGCCATCTAGCTGCTGCTCCATGGTACACCACAGCCATCATCTTGTGCTGTGGGTGCCAGCAGCCCTGTGAAGGGCTTCAAATCCCCATGGCTGAAAATAGTAAAAGCTAAACTGGTGTTCACCATCCCATCAAAGCCCTGCTGCTGGTACCCACATGCTCTCAACCACTGGGATCCCTCTACTGCTCCCCTGGTTAAAAATCACTGCTCTAAAACCAAGCAGGGGAAGGGCTCTCATTTAGCTTCTCTGCACTGGGATTCTTGAACACTGGGAATAAATCAGTGGGTTGAAACATGTGCCCCTAATACAGGGCCAGGAATTGCTTCACTATTTCAGCCCAGTGCCAAAAACTAGAGACATTAAAGTTAAACCCAAGGTTAGTGTTTCCAGCTGGCACAGAGAGCTGCTGATGGTAACAGCCCAGATCTACACAATTCCACAGGAGTATCTGGGACCTGTGGCGTTTTAGGGGCTGAAAAATCTCCCCTCACACACTGAATGAAATGAAAACATTCCCCATTTCCTTCTCATCCTCCTCTGCTCCCTAAGAACAGCCCAGCACTTCAGCCAGGCTCAGAAGGAACCCCCCGAAATCTCAGCACCAAACTCCTCTCATGCAGCCTTCACAAACCAGAGGGGGGAAAGGAAAACACCCAAGCAGCCAAACAACAAAAAGAACAAGGAGAAGAAGAAGAAAGAAAATCTGTAGTGCTAGATGGGTTTGAGAAGTGTGTCTGCAAAACAACTTGATTCTGTTCCTACAATAAAGTTGAATGTTTTGGATGCAATCACTGCAAATTACGAAGCCTTGGCAAGCTGCTCCCTCCGAACATATGGAAATGGTGTCTGTCAAACTTTGCTTTCTTCACTTGCTGCCTCCTAATACATTTTCCTAGCTGCCTCCCCAGCCAGGATCACTTCATTACAGGCCCTGACCCAAGGCAGCACAAAACCACTTTTCTCTTCCAGTCAAGGGCTCATGTCCTTGGGAGAAACCTCAACCTGTTGGTCATGGTGTTGGGTGAAAACCTAACCTGCCACCTCCTTACCTGAGCATGGGAGGACCTTTGATGCATAGAATGGTTTGGGTTGGAAGGGACCTTAAAGACCACCCAGTTCCAACCCCCTGCTATGGGCAGGGACAACATCCACAAGCCCAGGTTGCTCAAGGCCTCATCCAACCTGGCCTTGAAAGCCTCCAGGGAGGGGGCATCTACAACCTCCCTGGGCAACCTGTCTCAGTGTCTCACCACCCCCACTGGAAAGAATTTCTTCCTAATCTCAAGTCCAAATCTCCCCTTCTCAAGCTTAAAGACCCTTGTCCTGTCACTACAAACCCTGTAAAAAGTCCCTCCCCAGCTTTATCATTGACCTGCTTTAGGTACTGGAAGGCTGCACCAAGGTCTCCCGGGAGCCTCTTCCCCAGGCTGAACAGCCCCAGCTCTCCCAGCCTGTCCCCACAGCAGAGGTGCTCCAGCCCTCGCATGGAGTGGCAGTACCTGTAAGTAACAGAGTCCTGCTCCAGCATTTTCACGTGGCTGTGGACAAAGCAGCTGCAGGAGAAGCTCCCACCCTGCAAAGCCCTCTGGAACACAAGCCCCAGGCCCCAGCCTGCTCCTACCTCGCAGGTCCTGCTGCGTGCGGGCGCCGGCCATGCTCTGCCGCGGCATCCGGAGCGAGGTGCGCAGGGGAGTGTGCCTCTGCTCGTCCAGGTACGCCAGATCCTCCAGGTGGGCTGAGCTGGTGGCTGCCAGGAGAAAGCAAACAACTGCATCACACCTGCCTTTCTCCCTGCTCCTCACATTGTTTGGGTTTTAAACACCATTACAGAGAGCTGTGACTGCATCGGGCCAGCACGGCGACGGTGAGCGGAGGCTGACCTCCCCTACACAGGAATAAAGAAGTGTTTTGGTAACTCTCTGCTGTCCATCACTATTTGCTCTGGTTTGGCCTCCTCTTGATGTTCACAAATGAAAGAGCCACATGGAAAATGGAGACACGGAGTCACTCATAGCTGGTCTAAGCTCTCCCAGTCACAAAAGTTCCCCAGCTGTGTGTGCAAAGCTGGAGAGAGCCAGCTGGCATTCCCCGCTACGCAGTAGACAACTCGACAGTGCATTTTACACAGAACCCCAAAACCTCCTCTTCAGTTATTGAGGAGCCAGAATTAGTGGCAGGAAAATTAATCTTTGAAGAGACCAGCACATAAATATACCACTGAATGAGAAGAATGCTTTGGGAACTGCAGGAGAGCATTTCCCTGTTCCAACGTCACTTACTGGTGGGAGATTGCAGTTTCCTTTACAAAGCTAGATTACACAGGAGTCATTCACAGGTCTGTGCTGAAGGTGCCATCAGTACAAGAATAATCATGGCTAGAGCAGAAACTGCAGCCAGAAACTCTGTCTCTCTTCATGACTGGCAGATATAATGCAGCACAAGCTATTTTTCTTTCCACCATTCCACTAAAGCCCTTGGATCATCCCCCACCACACCTCCCACTGACCTGCCTGCTTCTGCAGGCACTTAACCATAGAGCCACTGAGGAAGAGACCTTTGAGATAGAACAGAACAGAATAGACCAGACCAGGTTGGAAGAGACCTTCAAGATCATTGTGTCCAACCTATCATCCAACACCACCTAATCAACTAACCCATGGCACCAAGCACCCTGTCAAGTCTCCTCCTAAACACCTCCAGGGATGGGGACTCCACCACCTCCCTGGGCACCACATCCCAATGGGCAATCACTCTCTCTGTATAGAACTTCCTCCTAACCTCCAGCCCAAACATCCCCTGGTGCAGCTTGAGACTGTGTCCTCTTGTTCTGGTGCTGCTTGCCTGGCAGAAGAGACCAACCCCCACCTGGCTACAACCTCCCTGCAGGGAGTTGTAGAGGGCAATGAGGTCACCCCTGAGCCTCCTCTTCTCCAGGCTAAGCAGCCCCAGCTCCCTCAGCCTCTCCTCACAGGGCTGTGCTCCAGATTCCTCCCCAGCTTTGTTGCCCTTCTCTGGACACCTTCAAGTCTCTCAATGTCCTTCTTAGACTGAGGAGCCCAGAACTGGACACAGGACTCAAGGTGTGGCCTAACCAGTACTGAGCACAGGGCACAAGGACTTCCCTGCTCCTGCTGGCCACACTCTGCCTGATGCAGGCCACACCAGCACAGATCAGAATGGCAGGATCACCTCTTTTGATCTGCTGGCCACACTGCTGTTGCTGCAGGCCAGGACCACCAGCTCTGTTCCTGTCCTGCTAACCACTTCCAAAACTCCCATTAAACACTTACCCAAGGACACCACTCAGCTCAACTCTGGGCTGCTCAGGATTCTGGATCTGTTACTGCTCTTTATTTTATTTTCCCTTCAGTTTTTGGTCAATAACCATAACAAGATTATTACTGTAAACTGAACTAATTCATTAAATGATTTCTTCAAAGCCTGCCTGTGAAGCTGACATTACTTCTTTGCAGTGCAATGGGTAAATATTTTGATCCAGCTCTCCAGAGCAGCTCAGAGGGCTGGACTTTGAATCCCTCCCTCCCTGCCACCCACCACACGATGGAACAATTCAAGCCAAGGGAGAGGCAGAACATTTCAAAGCAAGAGAAGGCATTTTTAAATCCAATGCTCAATGCCCATGTGAAAAAGAGAACAAAAATCTTTATAAGACCTTCTTGCAGTCAGAAAGCTAAGCAAGACTCAAAGGCTCTACCAAGGGGTGAGGAGAGGGGACTTAAATCTGGCAGCAATTCTTAATCATAGTATCATAGAATCACAGAATCAGTCAGGGCTGGAAGGGACCAAAAGGATCAGCCAGTTCCAAGCCCCCTGCCATGGGCAGGGACACCCCACACTAGATCAGCCTGGCCAGAGCCTCAGCCAGCCTGGGCTTAAACACCTCCAGGGCTGGGGCCTCAACCACCTCCCTGGCCAACCCATTCCAGGGCTTCACCACTCTCATGGGGAAGAACTTCTCATAGTTTCATAGTTTCATTCAGGGTTGGAAGGGACCACAAGGATCATCTAGTTCCAACCCCCCTGCCATGGGCAGGGACACCCCACACTAGATCAGGCTGGACAGAGCCTCATCCAGCCTGCTCTTAAACACCCCCAGGGACGGGGCCTCGACCACCTCCCTGGACAACCCATTCCAGGGTTTCACCACTCTCAAACTTCTCCTCATGTAATCCTTCCAACTGCCTGAACTGTGGCTGTGAGTTTTATGAAAAAGGGAGAAACAAGAGAGAGGACCAAAGGTAAGCAACAGAAGTGGGGGGGGGGGGGAAGAGGAGATAAACACATCAAGGGCTGTTTTTAGAAGTCCTTCATGCTCCTCTACTCTTGCAAAGTTGATTAGATGTTTCACTGTGAAGGAGATGAGAGCTGAAGTGCTGCAATTAGAAAGATGTGGCTGCAGTGTGGGAGCAAGTTACTGTCTGTGAGCACTAAAGCCACTGCAGCCAGCCCCAGCAGCCCAGCCTGACTGGCACTGTGCTGGCACAGGCCAATGCAATGTGTCTTTTGCACAACAATCTGTGCAATTTCTGTCCACTTTTTGCAGTGTAACTGATCCAGAGGGCTGTAGTAGAAGCAGGAGATGTTCCTCCAGGATCTCCTGGAGGTATCTAGTTCAGGGGTTCAAGACACAGGCTGGCCCAGGAGCCTGGTACCAGCTCTGGCAGGTCAGTCCTTCCCAGAGCATCACAGACTGGTGGGAGAGGCCTCTTTAAAGCTCATCCAGTCCAACCCCCTGCAGTCAGCAGGGACATCTGCAACTAGAGCAGGTTGCTCAGTGCCTCAAACAACCTGAGCTGGAATGGCTCCAGGAATGGAGCCTCATGCCACCATCCATGCCAGTGTCAGATGTGATGCAGTCAGACATGTGCCTGCTGCCTTTCTCATGGAAAGGACTTTAATAGAGAACCCTTGATAAGAAAAAGTCCTCTTTCACTTCAGTTGCTAAAAGGCAGGCAGCCAGGACTGGTGAACACTGACTGCTGTGTTTAGGACCTGCTGAAAATTCACAGCTGAAACAGCCCTAATTGATCCTGGGAGAGTTCAGAGAGGGAGTGTCTTCCCTTCTCCCGGCTGAACACCCCCAGCTCCCTCACCTGTCCTCACAGCAGAGGTGTCCCAGACTTTGGATCATCTTTGTGGCCTCCTCTGGACTCACTCTAACAGCTCAGTGTCCTTCTTGTAAGATGGGGGCACCAGAAATGGAGGCAGGATTGGAGGAGGGGTCTCAGCAGAGCAGAGTCAAGGGGCAGAATCCCCTCTCTTGCCCTGCAGCCCACAGTCCCCTGGCTGCAGCCCAGCACCCAGCTGCCTGCTGGCCTGCAGGAGGGCACTGCTGGCTCAAGGGGAGCTGCTCAGCTACCAACACCCCCAAGGCTCTTTCTTCAAGACTACTCTCAACCCACTCTGCACCCAGCCCAGATTTGTGCCTGGGATTAGCCTGATCCAGCTGCAGGACCTTGCACTTTGACTTGTTGAACCTCCTGCAGTTGGCACTGGCCCACTTCTGAAGGCTGTCAAGATCCTGTCAAGATTTGCAGGTATTTAACTTTGTTGTCATTATTTCCATTACAGCTGGTTGAGCTTTCTTTTTCACCCATCAGGCTCTTTCCTTTAATCCCTTTTTTTCTTCCCCTTGGGAGGCAGCTGTCACTCATCTGGTGGGCAGCCCAGCCCTGACCCTTTGACAAGGCTGAAAACCAGCCCAGGTATGTTCTTCATTTTGCAGTGTCACCAGCTCTACATATTCCCCCCCCAGGAAATCTGCTTTGAAGGCATTTTTGTTCTTGGGAGCTTTTTCTGGTTTCTTCCCCCTCCCCCCCTCCTTTTTAAGTCCTCAAAGCCAGCTCCTAGGATAGCTTCAGATGAATGGAATCCTGGAACATTCTCTTACATAAAGCCACAGTTAGAGATAAGGAGCTGAGTGCCTCACTCACATCATTCCTACCTTCTCCTCCTCACTGCCTACATCCAGGCTGCAGGTTTTCCTGCTCATGATGCAGGGCCAGGTTTTCAACCTGAAGCCAAGACTTCTGGAGCCCAAATGATGCACAAGAGGTCACCACAGCTGTGAACACAGAGTTGGACTTTGGAGACATCCTTAGAAAGCAGTCTCTGGACCATGTCCACACCAGCTAGCAGCTACAAGGAGGGTTAGCAGTGTGGGGACTTCCATGGTTTCTGAGGAACAAGGAATTCTGCTCTCCCAAGGAACAAGTGACAGAGCAAGAGGAAACAGCCTCAAGTTGGCACCAGAGGAGGTTTAGGTTGGATACTAGGAAAAAATTCTTCCCTGCAAGAGTGGTCAGGCAGTGGGTCAGGCTGCCTGGAGAGGTGGTGGAGTCACCACCCCTGGAGGGATGGAAAAGCTGTGTAGATGTGGTGCTGGGGCCATGGTTCAGTGGTGACCTGGCAGGGCTGGGGGAATGGTTGGAGGGGATGATGGGAAAGGTCTCTTCCAACCCAAACGGATCCGTGGCCCTGTGTGCTGCAGTGGTGCACTCTGTGTGCTGCCAGAGGAGCTCAATGCTCAGTGGGGCTCCTGCAGGAACTGAGGAGTTATTCCACAGCCTTCTCCCCTTCAGGCTGAAAAATTCCAACTATCTCAGCCTGTTTTCACAGCAGAGGCTCTCCAGCCCTCTGATCATTTTGGTGGCCCTCTCTGGACCCTCTCCAGCAGGTCCATGTCATAGTATCAGAGTATAGTATCATAGAATCAGTCAGGGTTGGAAGGGACCACAAGGATCAGCCAGTTCCAAGCCCCTGCCACGGGCAGGGACACCCCACACTAGATCAGGCTGCCCAGAGCCTCATCAGGCCTGGGCTTAAACACCTCCAGGGACAGTGCCCCAACCACCTCCCTGACAGTATCATATATGTGTCCTTGTGCTGAGGGGCCCAGAGCTGGACACAGTACTCCAGGTGAGGTCACAGGATCATAGAATCAATAAGGTTGGAAAAGACCTCAAAGATCCTCAAGTCCAACCTACCACCCAAGAACTGAGCAGTTATTCCACAGCAGCCCAAAGCCAGGCTCTCCTCCTACCTTCACCTTCATCATCATCTCCTAAAGCTGCAGTCAAAGGCACTCAGGAACAATGAACTGCAGCCTGCAGGAGCTGCCAGCTCCATCTCACATTTTGCCAGGGGTTATTTTTGCAATTGCCAGCACAACCACCCTGCCATTTCTCAGCCTGATGAACTGGGATTTATCTTCCTGATTTAGAACTGAAGCATAATTAAAGAGATCTAAGGCCAGAGGAACCAGAAGGGATTTTTTTTTCCTGACAGTGTGCTTCAGTGCTTGCAAAATTATGCAAGATCAATTGATCTTGGAAAATGTAATATTAAGCTGTTGGAAGCTTCCCCTCAATTCTGAACCTTATCCTGTGGAATAAGGCACAGTGACTGCAGATGAAACACAAGGGAGGAAAACTGAGCTCCTCAGAAATCATATTTGCATAGGGCAGATGCAATTCTCTCAAGGAAATGGCAAACAAACAGTGGAAGGGAAATTCAGTTTCAATCAGCTGTTTGAACAACAAACACAAACCAACCTGAACTGAAATTAGTATTTGGCAGCCTGGGGAGGGGGTGGACTTTGCACACTGGGTCTTCTGGGGGAGATGGGGATAAGGGAGGGCCTCTGCTCTCATCTGAGGCACTGCATTCAGCCTGCCATGGCTGATGCATGGATCAGACTCAGTTACTACAAGGTGTTCTCCCTGGACCCCAAACTCAGGGTCCTTACAGTTGTGTTAATAAATACACTGCAGGTTTAATGACTTCATTTGGGGCTGGATGTCTGATTTGTCAAGAAATGGTCAGAGGATCACAGAATGGTTTGAGTTGCAAGGGACCTTAAAGATCATCCGGTTCCAACCCCCTGCCATGGGCAGGGACACCTCCCACCAGCCCAGGTTGCTCAAGGCCTCATCCAACCTGGCCTTCAACACCTCCAGGGAGGGGACAGCCACAACCTCCCTGGGGAATCTGTTCCAGCATTTCACCTCCCTCACTAGAAAGAATTTCTTCCTAATCTCCAGTCTAAATCTGCTCTCTTCCAGCTCAAAGCCATTGCCCCTTGTCCTGGCACCACCAGCCCTTGTCAGAAGTCCCATCCTGGCTTCCTTGTAGCCCCCTTCAGGTACTGGATGGCTGCTCTAAGGTCTCCCTGGAGCCTTCTCTTCTCCAGCCCTCTGATCATCTTTGTGGCCTCCTCTGGACCCAGTCCAGCAGTTCCATGCCCTTCTTGTGCTGGGGGCACCACAACTGGATGCAGTGCTCCAAGGTGTGGGCTCATCAGAGCAGAGTAGAGGGGGAGAATCTGCTTCATCCTGCTGGTCACACTGCTTTTGATGCAGCCCAGGACCCTTGTGGGCTGCAGGGGCACACTGTGCTTCCTGCCATGAGCAGAGACACCTCCTACTGCTCAACACCCCATCCAATCTGACTTTGAACACCTCCAGGCTGGAAGCCTGCACAGCTTCCCTAGGCAACCTCTTCCAGTGCCTCACCACCTAAACAGAGATTTTTCACCCCCCCATCATCCATTTTTGGTTTTATTTTTCAAGCTTTGAGGGTTTGCTTCAAGGTGGTGATTACTGGGTTATGCTTTCTGAATGCCACCCAGCAAGAGAAACTGCTGTTAAGACTGGAGAAATGAAGGAAGGTTCCTTTGTGCAGCACAGGAAATAACAAACCCCAAGCCAGCACACCTCCCAGCACTCCTCATCTTGACTATGTAGGAAGGGAATTTCCTTAATTAGAATGAAGAAAACTTTTAATTTGCTTTCTGGGGCTCTCCCCCCCACAGATACTTTAAGCTGGTGCAGTATGTAAGAGAGCATTGGCTAAACAAAAGGAAAAGAGGAGAAGGGATTTGAGCTCCAAGTTGGGGTTAACAGAGAACCCAATCACTTCCCTGTGTGCAAATGATTTCATATGGTACTTTAAAATGCTGGGATGCTCACAAGTGGAAGTGCTCTGGTGAGACCTCACCTGGAGTGCTGTGTCTGGCTCTGGAGCCCTCAACACAGGTAGGACATGGACCTGCTGGAGAGGGCCCAAAGGAGGCCATGAAGATGATCAGAGGGCTGGAGCACCTTCCCTACAAGGACAGGCTGAGCGAGTTGGGGCTGTTCAGCCTGGAGAAGAGAAGGCTCTAAGGAGACCTTAGAGAAGCATTCCAGTATCTGCAAGGGGGCTGCAAGAAAGCTGGAGAAGGACTATTCAGAAGGGCTTGCAGAGACAGGACAAGGGGCAATGGTTTGACACTGGAACAGGGCAGATTTAGGTTGGACATTAGGAAGAAGTTCTCTACAATGAGGAACTGGAACAGGCTGTCCAGGGAGGTGGTGGAGGCAATGTCCCCAGAGACATTCAAGGTCAAACTAGATGTGGCCCTGAGCAACCTGAACTAGTTGGAGATGTCTCTGCTCACTGCAGGGGCTTGGACAAGATGACCTTCTGGAGTCCCTTCCAAGCTGATGCATCCTGTGATTCTGTGATCCCAGCTCTTGCAGACACAAGCAGGCAGCATGTGTTGTTGCAGCTCTGTACTGAGAGTGCCCAGACTTCAGCAGCTGCAAATCTCATTCCTACATCACTTTAGGCCAGTGACAGTCCAAAGTGGGATTAAAAAGCAAACCTAATCTAGTTATGCAATGCAGCCAGAGCTGCCAGGAGATGCTGTGTTAAAAGACAGCATCCCAGCTCTCTGCAGCCTGGACATTCTGGAGCCACACTCATGCCCTGCCCTAGTCCATGGGAGAGCCCTGCAGGGACTCTGCAGAAAGACAAAGACTCTCCTTCTGCAGGTGTCCATATAGAGACGTAAGGACCACCTCAACTGAATGTCTAACCCCACAGAATGTACCCAGCTAGAAAAAAGCACTGAGGCAGCAAAGCAAACAGGAGTAATTCCAGGCAAGCAGCTTTGCAGCAAAGCTTTCCTGCCTTTAATCCTATGTTTTGTTTCTGTCCTGCTGTTACCAGCTTCAGGGGGACATTAAAAGACATCAGTAGGATATGTCACAGTGTCATTTAGGAATCTTTCAAGCAGCAGACATGAAATTAAAAGGAGAAAATATTGATGTTAGGCCCAAATTAAAAAGGAATAAAAAACATTGTCATCAAACCCCAGAGGCTGTGAAAGGCAAAGCAGCTCCTGCACAGGCGTGTGCTGAGGTTCACCAGGAGGGATGGGAGCCATGGCAACTTGGCTGCAGAGAGGATCACAGCTCTCAACTCCAAAGTTCTCAGGATCTTCACAGAGGATCAGACACTTGATTTTACTTGCAATGAATCCTCTGAAATCATAGAATGGCTTAGGTTGGAAGGGACCTCAGAGATCATCTGCTCCAACCTCCCTGCCACAGGCAGGGATGCCTCTCAATTAGACTTAGTTGCTCAAGGCCTTAAACATCTCCAGGGTAGGAGGCATCCACAACCTCCCTGGACAGCCTATTCCAGAGTCTCACCACTCTTGTACTGAAGGACAAAAGCTAAGCTCCAGTCTAACCCTGCTCTGCCTCAGCTTCAAACCATTCCCCCTTGTCCTGTCTAGACACCCTCATGAGAAGTCCCTCTGCAGCCTTCCTGCAGGATCCCTTCAGGTACCAGAAGGCAGCTCTGAGGTCCCCCTGGAGTCTTCTCTTCTCCAGGCTGAACACCCCCAGCTCCCTCAGCCTGACCTAGCAGAGGTGCTCCAGCCCTTGGATCACCTTTGTGGCTTCCTCTGGCCTCTCCCCAACAGGTCTGTGTCCTCCTTGTGAGGGGGACAGCAGAATACCACGAATGGCTTTGTCTTGGTGCTCTGAGCAACACACAGTTTCAAGCTTATTAAGCCCAAGATCACTTCCACTGCAGTGGGAGCAGAGACTTTCCTTTGCCAAACATATTCTCCTGCCAAAAAACATAAACAAACAATTCTTCTGAAGGGACTACAGACTGCTGAAAACAACCATTAAAGATCATCATCAACCAGCTCTCCCCTCAGGACTTTCCCATTTGGAAGCAGTAAGTCAAAGGCAAAGCCAATTCTCATCAGGCTCAAGGAGGGTGAGCCAGAAAGGAGATTTCAGATGAGGAGAGCATGGACAGGGCTGTGACATGCAGGGACCCTGCCTGGCTCTGGCCAAGAGGCAAAACAATGTCTGGTTTCTTACCTGCTACTGAATTTGGCCGTGGCATAAGGTAAAGAGGAATGGACTGCACGGACTGGGACAGGACTGTCTCCAGGTTCCTCTCGGGGATCTTGTTCAGGCTGTAGGTGGAGGCTGTCATGTTCTCGTCCACGCGGTACAAGCAGGAGTCCATGCTGGATTTCTGAGACTGCCAAGGTTTCAGGTTCCCTCCAGACCCAAGCTCTTTACTGCTTTCCCCTCCATACTTAGTGCGCTCCACGTTTTCCGAGTAGCTCGTCAGAGTAGCTGGAAGGGAAGGAAGGATAAACACAACCAGTGAGGGCCAGGGGCTGCTCCTGCCAGGGCGCTGCTCCTGCCAGGCCACAGCCAAAACACGATGCTCATCACATTTTCCACATCCACCAGAGATTATGGAAGGGAGTTTCATGACACTGTTTCTGCTTGCTACTTCTAACAGAGCATTCAGGCTCAAGATGTTTTGGCTGGCACTGGGAAAAAGCCATTTGTAATCACAAAAGAGCACTAAAGCCCAGCAGCTCGGGGCTCGGAGCAGGCAGCTCCAGAAAGAGCAAACTCAATACAGAATTAACCAGGTTGGAAAGGACCTTCGAGAGCAGCAAGTCCAACCTCTCACCCAACACCATCTGATCAACTAAGCCATGGCACCAAGTGCCTCATCCAGGCTCTTCCTAAACACCTCCAGGGATGGTGACTCCAGCACCTCCCTGGGCAGCACATCCCAGAGGCCAATCTCTCTCTCTGGGAAGAACTTCTTCCTCACATCCAGCCTAGACTAACTACCAAGGAGAAAACTAACTAACTATTAAGGAGGAAAAACCCAAACCCAACCCAAGGACCCCTGATCAGTGCTGGTCATGTCTCTTCATTTGCATGGTGCTTCCACCACCCCTCCAGGGAATGTTTGCAGAGGTTGAGAACCTTGCAGTGTCTGGCACCGAAAGCTCCTACCTGACTTGCATGAACAATCAGCTCTCACAGATTCATTTGCTTCAGAAGCTGAAGCCAGTATCTTGCTTGAGTGGCAGCAGGTTTGCATGAAGCTTTACCTGTAATCTACACATTTTCCTTTCTGCTATTGCATTTTGCAGAGCAGGATGGCTGCTACACTATATTGACTTTCACCTGGGGAAGTGACAAGGCTTTACTGATTCATCCCACTGACATCTTCTCCCCTTTGGTATTTTCTCTTCTGGATTCTGATGCAGTTGTCCCCTGGCTGTAACTCCCTTAGGGCTGATGACTTTCCTTTCATCTTTAGTCTCCCATGCATTCAATTCAAGGTCATCATCAGACCTCTTAGTCATTAAGGCAAGGTCCCAATGCACATACCAGATTATCTGAGTGTGTCCAATTTGCCTGCTCTCTCTCTTAGAGGGGAAAAAAAACCCAGGGAAAACAAAGGAAGATAAAAACCCCCAGAAAGAGATAGCTCAGAAAGCAGAGCTCACTGTCCTCTCATCACACAATCACACACATTCCTACTCTTATTCCAACCCCCCGCCAAATTCAACTCAATCCTGAATACTCTGAAGCTCTGGATGTGCCCTGTGCTCACAGCTCCACTGGGCAAGATCCACTGGAATCCATCATTTTCACTCAGCTGTGGTAAAAACCTTTCCCACTCCAGTTTCTCCATTGATTTCTGTGCCATCTATCCCTGGACACAGCAGCAAGGATCTACCACTTTGTGTCTGCCACACAAACCTCACTGGAAGGTCTCAGAAGCAGCTTTCTTGGCTTCCCAGGGCCCCTTCCTGCACCAAGGGTGATGCTGCCTCCTGGACTGTTTTCACACTGATAAACACAGTCAATCACCCCAAGCCTCACATGCTTTATGCCAAAGCTTTTCCTGTGCCAAGGTTAAGAGCAAGCAGCCTAGAAAAGAAGTTCCAGCCAAAGAGCACCTAAAGGAAGATGCAGTTTATCTGCAGATGGGTAAAGGTTATTCCCTTTGGTTTTCCAAACACATCCAGTAGCAGAGAACTACCTCCTTGAGCCAGTTGTTTGCATGTGGAGTGCTGGAACTATTTCACTGCCTAACAGTAGGCACTAAAGTTAAATCCTCAGAAACAGCTGCAGAGATCTGCCAAGGGCTGGAGCACCTCTGCTCTTGTTCAGCTGGAGAGGAAAAGACTCCAGGGGGACCTTAGAGCTGCCTCCCAATACCTGAAGGGATCCTAGATGAAGGCTGCAGAGGGACTTTTCATGAGGCTGTCTAGAGACAGGACAAGAGGGAAGGGTTTGAAGTGTCCTGTTTGGGGCTCCACAACTAAAGAGAGACAGGGATCTGCTGGAGGAAGTACAACAGAGACTATGAGGATGATGAAGGGACTGAAACATCTCTGCTATGAAGAAGACTGAGAGCACTGGGGCTGTTTAGTCTGGAGAAGAGAAGGCTGAGAGAGGACCTTATTCATGTCTACAAATAGCTGAGGGGTGGCTGTCAAGAGGAAGGGGCCAGGCTCTATTCAGTGGTACCCAGTAAAGGATATAAGCTGGAACCCAGAAGGTTCCACCTCAGCATGAGGAGAAACTTCTTTGGTGTGAGGGTGCTGGAGGCCTGGAGCAGGCTGCCCAGAGAGGCTGTGGAGTCTCCTTCTCTGGAGTCTTTCAAAGCCAACCTAGATGTAGTCCTGTGGGGCCTGCCCTGGGTGATCCTGCATTGGCAGGGGGTTGGACTTGATGATCTCTGGAGGTCCCTTCCAACACTGGAGGTGTTTAAGAAGAGACCTGGTGGGGTGCTTGGTGCCATGGTTTAGTTGATCAGATGGTGTTGGGTGATAGGTTGGACTCGATGATCTCAAAGGTCTTTTCTGGTCCATTCCATTCCATTCCATTCCATTCCATTCCATTCCATTCCATTCCATTCCATTCCATTCCATTCCATTCCATTCCATTCCATCCTCTCCTATCCTAACATTCAGTGCTTCAAAATAAAACCATCAAGGCCTGCAACTCCTACTGTGCCTGCTCTTCATCCACCCCAATTAACTCTGTGCACTTCAACCCCTGCCCCTCTTTCTGTCAGTTTTTTTCTCAGTATCTGGTTTCTTGGCTCTGCAGTGGGATCAGTATCTTCCTGTCTCATCAAGTGTTCCAAACTGTGGTTGTTTGCAACATATTTTGGTACTGCAAACCAACACAGGCACAGCTAGGAGCTGGTATTTGTTTGCTGGCATCTGAACATAGGTTTGCTGCCTGATAAACACATTCACACTTGCAGCACAGCAAAAGAAGATAGCAACAAGAAACAGATGTTCACAGATTTCCTCTGCTCCCTTAAGTTGTTTAAATGCTGAGAAATAGGTTTGCAATGGTTTGCCAGAGAAATCTCCAGTTCAAAGCCTGGCTCTGCAGTGCTGGCCCTGCTATGCTGCCTGTTTACAGGACAAGAAAAGCCATTGATCCATTAAAATCCATTAATTTGAACACACACCCCCCCCCCCCAGCTAATTAATGTGGGTAGAAACACATCAGCAGCTGAAATCAGCCATGATCCAATACAGCAAGCTGAGGCACAACAGAATAATGGTGTGTCAAGAAAGAATTTTCCCTCTAAATGAAGCAAAAAACCAAACCAACCCCCACCAAAACCCACCAACAGCAACAGGAAGAAAACAAACAAGAGCTAATAACTCCTGCTGGTTGCTTTTCCAAGGGCCAATCTCTGTTCATTTTCAACATAATTTTCCCTGCTTTACACCAAAGCTGGTTTATGTGCAAGCTCTTCATTGAATCAGGTATTTAAGATGGTTCCCTGTGGATTAATTTACCTTCTGAACAGCCCTGGATGATATAAGCACTGCTGCACAGCCTGGTGGTGATTGCTCTATGGACTTCATCTCTTCTAGGAGCTATTTTAAAGCAAAACAATTTGGACTTTATTTAAAAGGCAAAAGCATAAGGTGGGCTCCCTTGGCTTCAAACCATTCCCTCTTGTCCTGTCTCCAGCCAGCCTCAAGAGAACTCTCTCTGCAGCCTTCCTGTAGGATCCCTTCAGGTATTGGAAGGCAGCTTTAAAGTTCCCTTGGAGTCTTCTCCAGGCTGAACACCCCCAGCCCCCTCAGCCTGTCCTCACAGCAGAGCTGCTCCAGCCCTTGGATCAGCTTTGTGGCCTCCTCTGGACTCACTCCAACAGCTCTGGGTCCTTCTTATGCTGGGGACAGCAGAACTGGGCACAGCATTTGAGGTGCCCATCCTCTGAGATCTCCTTGCTCTGTCACTCATAATGATGACCCTGGCTAACCAAGCTGATGGCCTGGGGAAGGAAGGTCTCCCAGGGATGGAGAGTCCCTGCAGAGCCTCTTGTGCTCTAGCTGCAGATGCCCCTGCTGACTGTAGGGGTTGGACTAGATAGAATAGAATAGACCAGGTTGGAAGAGACTTCTGAGATCACCGTGTCCAACACCACCTAATCAACTAAACCCTGGCACCAAGCACCCCATCCAGGCTCCTCCTAAACACCTCCAGGGATGGTGACTCCCCCACCTCCCTGGGCAGCACATCCCAATGGCAAATCTCTCTTGCTGGGAAGAACTGCTTCCTAACAGCCAGCCTAAACCTCCCCTGGCACAGCTTGAGACTGTGTCCTCTTGTTCTGGTGCTGCTTGCCTGGGAGAAGAGACCAACCCCCACCTGGCTACAACCTCCCTGCAGGGAGTTGGAGAGAGCAAGAAGGTCTCCCCTGAGCCTCCTCTTCTCCAGGCTAAGCAACCCCAGCTCCCTCAGCCTCTCCTCACAGGGCTGTGTTCCAGACCCCTCCCCAGCCTTGTTGCCCTTCTCTGGACACCTTCCAGCAGCTCAACCTCCTTCCTAAACTGAGGAGCCCAGAGCTGGACACAGGACTCCAGGTGTGGCCTAACCAGTGCTGAGCACAGGGCAGAATGACCTCCCTGCTCCTGCTGGCCACACTCTTCTTGCCATTGGCCCTCTTGGCTGCCTGGGCACACTGCAGGCTCATGTTCAGCCTACCATCAACCAGCACCCCCAGGTCCCTCTCCACCTGGCTGCTCTCAGCCACTCTGACCCCAGCCTGTAGCACTGCCTGGGGTTGTTGTGGCCAATGTGCAGAACCTGGCACTTGGATGTGTTCAATCTCCTGCCCTTGGCCTCTGCCCATCTGTCCAGCCTGTCGAGGTCTCTCTGCAGAGCCTCTCTACCCTCCAGCAGATCAACTCCTGACCCCAGCTTGGTGTCATCTGCAAACTTACTGCTGATGGACTCAATGCCCTCATCCAGATCATCAATAAAGATGTTAAAGAGCATGGGGCCCAGCAGATGACCTTTAAAGGTCCCTTCCAACCCAAACCATCCCATAATGCCATGATTCTAAACCCAAGGATATTTAATTAACCAACAGCTCAAAAAAAAAGTACTCTCTTAACAGACAGCACACTCTAATTTGGGGGAAGATAACCTGCTGACCTCAAGTCCATCAAAGAGCAAGGAATTTCTGCCTTAAGCCATCTGCTGAGAGAGCTTTCAGCCTTGAGTCTCTCCCAGACAATATCCAGCTCAGCAGGAGACATGATGGGACATGTGAAGCTGGGGAACCTGGAACCTGTTGGGATGTGAGAAAGGTTGCTGATGTGCCATGAGATGCAAGCATCTGTCTGAGACCCTTTCAGTGCTGCAGCCAGCCAGAAAGCAAAATGCCTCAGAACACTGCAGTGCCTGAGCCCTGCTCCTCCACAGCCAGCGGGCTGTGGGCACAGAGACCATGGATGTGTCAGCAGCAGTTGGGAGCATCACAGAATCACCAAGGTTGGAAGAGACCCCAAAGATCAGCAAGTCCAACCTGTCACCCTACACCTCATGACTACAGTCTTGGCTGGGTTCCCCTGGTGAAACATTTTGATTAGAACCTTTTGGTTTTGCTGATGACCTGGTTGCCAGCATTTCCCTTGGGTACAAAGCAGAACTGTATCGAAGCAGCAGCTCATCCAAGACAGCACCACTGCAGCCAGGGCTCTGCTTCCTGCAGCATTTCACGTGTTTACAGGACAACAAATACTATTTCTCACTTCAAATATTATTTCTCCCTTCAAATACTATTTCTCACTTAGCTGCAGGCTGCCCTATGCCCCAGAGCAGGAGGCTTTCAACTCTCCCTGTCACAAGTCAAGCACGCGAGGGGATTTTTACCATCACCTCTAACTCTCCTCGAGGCCAAGATCAGGCCTGGAAAACATCAACCTTTATGTCCACCTTTCAGATGGAACTGCAGGAGAATGCAGGTTTCTATAGCTACCACTTTCTGATGACCAGCAGCTGTAAATTCTGTGTAAAGCTTTACAGTGTCTCCAGTAGGAAGCAGAGATTTTGCTGCCTGAAAGCAAGACCTGCAGCAAAGTGGTGAAGCTTCACTTCTTGCACCCAAAGAGACCTTAGTGCTGTCTACAGCTACCAGCTGGGGATCAGTCTCTTCTCCCAGGCAACCTGTGAGAGGAGAGGACACAGTCTCAAGCTGTGCCAGGGGAGGTTTAGGCTGGATGTTAGGAAGCAGTTCTTCCCAGAAAGAGAGACTGGCCACTGGAATGTGCTGCCCAGGGAGGTGGTGGAGTCCCCATCCCTGGAAGAGTTTAAAATAGACTGGATGAGGCACTTGGTGCCATGGTTTAGTTGATCAGATGGTGTTGGGTGACAGGTTGGGCTTGATGATCTCTGAGGTCTTTTCCAACCTGGTTAATTCTACATTCTGTATTCAAATTAGGTCCTAAAATGACTCAGGCAAACTCTGCAAAGTCAACCTCATTCCCACTTGTCTGCAGGAACACACTAAACCACCACTTGCCTCATTGCATTAGAGATGGCCTAGCTAACATCTACCAGTTGGCAGGGAGGAAAATACAGGGTTTTTTTTTACCCTGCTCTACATTGAGCTTGGCCACAGAAGGATTCCCCTAAATATAGCCACGGCGCTGCAGAGCGCTCCGGGGAGCTCGGCTGCCACACACAGCAGCTTGGCAGGCAGGCAGCACAAGCCCAGAGCCCAAAGCCTTCCTGAGGGCAGGCAGCAGCCTTGGGCAGTCACGTGCAGCCCACAGCCCAAGAGGCCCTGGAGCACTCAGTGCTTTTAGGAGGACATTGTTCTCTGCTGGACACCATCGGCCTGGGAGTTTAAGGTTTCTCCATGCAAAGAGAAAAATTGACTTTAACTCTGCTCTGCTCAAGGCTTGAGGACAAAAGGCACTCTGTGTATGCTTGCAACACTGCTCTCAAATGGGGGGGGGGGTGGTATAAGTAAAGATCACTGCCTTAATTCATACCAACAGTCCTGTAAAGAGACAGAGATTAAACAGGTAAAGCCATTGCTGCTTCCAGCCTGCAGGTATTATAAATCACAGCCAGCACACAAAAGGTCTTGAGACATAATGAAAAATACCTTGGCAGTAGCATCCTGCTGACCCCATAATCCCTCCTGTTCTAAATCTGATTCCCTGCTGCAACAGCTGTCAAGCAGGGTGAGGAATGGTACAAATACCTGGCAGGGTTCATACCTGTGTGTGCTACTCGGGCTAGAGATGCAAGGCCTGGGTAAAAGAGCACCTGAAGAGAGTGAGACTCCCAGCAGCAGAGCCCAGCCTGACGAGGGTCTGCGCCAGCTGCACGGTGCCCTACCCTGCACGCTCTCTGCCTTGCCCACCCTGCCTCCAAATGCTGTGTGCTTCCCACACCACCTTGCTGCACATGTCAGCCACAGGACTGTCACAGGGGGCTGCTCAGAAGAAACACAGCCATCCAACCTCCTCCCGGGCTGCATCAGGAGAAGCAGGTCCAGGGAGGGGACTTTCTCCATCTACTCTGTTCTCATGAGATCCCACCTGGAGTACTGCATCTAGCTCTGGGGCCCCCAGTGTTTGAAGAACATGGACCTGTTGGAACAAGTCCAGAGGATGCCACAGAAATGACCCAAAGGGCTGGAAGGAAGGAATGAGAGAGGTGAGTGTTCAGCCTGGAGAAGAGAAGGCTCCAGGGAGACCTTTCAGTACTTTGCAAGGGCTGATCAGGAAGATGGGGGCAGACCCTTCACAAAGTGACAGGACAAGGAGCAATGGCTTTAAACAAGAAGAAACTGGATGCAGATTAGACATTAGGGAGAAATTCTCCCCCATGAGGGTGGTGAGACACAGGAACAGGTTGCCCAGGAAGCTGTGGATCCCCCATCCCTGGAAGCATTTGAAGCCAGGCTGGATGGAGCTCCAAGCAACCTGCTCTAGCAGGAGGTGTCCCGACCCATGGAAGGGGAGCTGGAACTAGATGGCCTTGAAGGCCTCTTCCAACCCAACCCATTCTGTGATTCTCTGATTCCTTTAACTCTACATCACCTCCCACCCCCTTCTTTACCCAGTGCCCTCGCTGTCTTGTCTACCTTTTACCATTCTGGATCCTCCTTTACTTCTGTCTCACCAACATCAGTTCAAGTTGTTTTTCCCTTAGCATCAGCAAGCACAAATTTTCTTCTTCTTTTTTTTTCCTGGAGTCCATTATAGCCTTGAAAATGGTTTTAAAATTATAAGATTTGAACAAGAAAGCAGAAAGGAGGCACATGTGGGGGTGGGGGTGTGTGCAGAAGGGGAGGGAAGGTACTTGCAGTAACTTTCTGGGCCAGCTTGGATCACTGTGAAGCTTTTCATAACCATGAAGGTTAAAATCTTCCTGCTCTTAAAATAAAAGCTGAGAGTCCCAGCTAATCTCAAGCCATCAACAGCTAAAGCACTGCAGAAAAGTCACTTATCACAGGATCCAAAATAACACTGTGGGAGTCAACAGCACTGAATTTTCCTCTAGCTCTCTTCTTTTCACTCAATCCCCCCCCCAGCAGGCTGGACAATAAACTGAAGCAAACTTCACAGCTGCTGTGCAACATCTGTTCTGTGCCACCTCCTTCGGCTTCAAGTGGCAGGGCAAGAGGCAATGCTGGAAGTTGAGGCATAAGAAGTTCCATGGAAAAAGGAGGCAAAAGTTTATCACTGTGAGGGTGATGGAACCCTGGAGCAGGCTGCCCCGGGGGGTTGTGGAGTCTCCCTCTCTGGAGATACTCAAACCCCACCTGGATGTGTTCCTGTGTGATCTGCTGTAGGTGATGCTGCTCTGGCAGGGCAGTTGGACCAGATGAGCTTGTGAGGTGCCTTCCACCCCTAACATTCTGTGAACATTCTTCTTTCTCCTTTTTTCTCTCTCCACTAACATATACTCACAGAAGAGCCCTCTAAGATCATCCAGTCCAACCATCGACCCAGCACCACCATGGCCACTAAACCATGGCCCCAAGTGCCATGGCCCCAGGGTTCTTGAACCCCTCCAGGGCTGGGGACTCCACCACCTCCCTGGGCAGCCTGTGCCAATCCCTGACCACTCTTGCAGCAAAGAAATTCTTTTCTCCTATCATTTCTTACCAACCCCCTGTAGCTGACAGATCATTTACCCACTATTTGAGGGCCAGATCTTGGTGTCAAATCCAACCCTGGATGCCCCAGTGGCTTCACTGGGGGGGAAGCAGAACTGGTACTTGGTATTTTCATGGTTTCTCACCCCCTGACACCCACCATGAATCATGTCAGACATGCATTTGCTCTCTGCTTAATTTGACCTTTTAATGAAATGGAGAAAGAATTGAATTGGGATTCAGAGATGCTGTCCTTTAGCACTTCATGGGGCTGGGATTCTGTGACCCCCCCACTAATTTTGCTCCAGAGCTGATGAGATGCCTGATAAATAGCCTCCCCTTTTCACCCTCTAGAGTGTCAGCCTGTCACCTGCAATATCAGTGAACAAAAGCTGATGATTCATCAATAAGAGACACTCTTCAGGGAGCTCCTCCTTTGGGGCATGAGCCCAACTGGAAGCTGGGGAGATTTAAAAGCAGACCTGTAATTCTTGGAAATCTTAATTCATTATTAACAGAGCACTTCATAATACTGATGGGAATGTCAGAACTCAAATGCTTTCACTGGAAGATCACAAAAACTATTTAACCTGAGTTAAATTTATCTTGCTGTGCCTTTAGAGCTGCTCTTTGTTCCCTTCTCAAAGCAGTTCAAACTTGCAAACAAATCCATCTTGGTTTCACTGTCAACAGCAGCTCTTCTGCTTAGCATGCAGATGAATTTATTCCAACCCTATTTTTAACCCATGGACACAGAAACCTGCAGAAGGCAACAACCTGATAAAAGTTCAGGAGTCAGGGTGTGGAAAAAAGGGAAGGGGAAAAAAACCAACAGCAAAAAAAAAGAGTGGAAAAAAGCTTCATCCCAAGGACCTCCTGCAGGGATAGGCTCCTCTGCACAACCACAGGGGTTGGAAGGCACCTCTGGAGGTCATCTAGTTCAACTCCCTGCTAAAGAAGGCTCAACTAGAACAGGTTGCACAGGATGGAGTCCTCCAGGTGGGTTTGGAATGACTCCAGAGATGGAGATTCCACCACCTCTCTGGGCAGCCTGTGCTCCAGTGCTCCTCCACCCTCAAAGAAGTTCCTCCTCACATTTAGATGGAACCTCATATGTTCCAGCTTGTGCCCATTACCTGGGAACCACTGAAAAGAGCCTGATTCCATCCTCCTGACAGGCACCCCTGAAGTACTGATAAGCACTGAGAAGATCCCCCTCAGTCTGCTCTTCTCCAGGCTAAGAAATCCCAAGTCCCTCAGCCTTTCTTCATAAGAGATGTTCCAGTCCCCCCATCATCTTTGTAGCCCTTTGCTGTACCCTCTCAAGCAGATCCCTGTCCTTCCCAAACTGGGGAGCCCAGGAGTGGACACAGTACTCCAGGTGGAACCTCACCAGAGCAGCATGGAGGGAGAGTAGAACCTCCCTCAACTGGCTTGCCAAATTGTTCCTGATTCATCCCAGGATACCAGTGGCCTTTTTGGCCACTTCACTGGCTCATGGTCACCCTGTTGTCCATCAGAACTCCCAGGTATATTTCCACTGAGCTGCTTCCCAGCAAGTTACCCTTCACTGCTGCAGGGAGTTAATTCCTCCCCAGGTGCAGGACCCTACACTTGCCCTTGCTGAACTTCATGAGATTCAACTCTGCCTACCTCTCCACCTACCCAAGTCACACTGGATGGTGGCACAGCCTGGAGAGATGTCAGCCACTCCTCCCAGTTTTGTGTCACTCACTGTCACAATCCACAGAGTCCAAGTGGAGCTGCCTGTCCCCCCTGGCACCAGACCCACCCAGCACTGCACGAGGAGAAGGCAGCTCACGGTTCCCTTTTGCCTGTCCCACACCACACCTCTCTCCCTGCTCAGGATGATCCCTCTGACAATGAGGCACAGTGCAGATCCTCACTGATCTCTGCACAAAGGCAAGGTGTGGCCCTGCCTCATACTAGAATAAATCACAGCACTTCTACAGCAAGAGTCAACAGGGAAGCAGCCCTGCTCTCAGCACCCTGGGGGGACTGACCTGAACACCACAAGCACTTGGGTGAGCTTTGCATATTGGCAAGAAAGGTTTTATGGTTTATTTTTGCAGCCTTGCTAAGATTGTTGGACATTTTCTGATCATAGAACTGTCAGGGTTGGAAGGGACCTCAAGGCTCAGCCAGTTCCAACCCCCCTGCCATGGCCAGGGACACCTCACACTACAGCAGGTTGCTCACAGCCACCTCCAGCCTGGCCTTCAGCACCTCCAGGGCTGAGGCTTCCACCACCTCCCTGGGCAACCTGTGCCAGGCTCTCACCACCCTCCTGGGGAACAACTTCTTCCTCACAGCCAATCTCAATCTCCCCACGTCTAGTTTTGCTCTATTCCCCCCAGTCCTATCACTCCATGACACCCTCAAAAGTCCCTCCCCAGCTTTCTTGTAGCCTTCTTAGGATACTGGAAGGCCACCATAAGGTCTCCTCACAGCCTTCTTCTCTCCAGACTGAACAGCCCCAATTCCCTTCGCCTGTCTCTATAGGAGAGGTGCTCCAGCCCTCTGATCATCAAGTTGCAAAACTTTCCAGTCCCCTTCTGCAGGGCCATAAGGTGCAAAGTGCCCCCCCTTGGCACCACCTGATTCTCTGCCCAGTTCTCTTTCCAGTAGCAGATTTTGAACATGAACAGCTGGCTGCTTTTACACAGTCAGAGCCAAGTAAAAATCCTGGAAGCTGCTCAGAGGTTAAAGTCAGGTCAGCATTTTCACCAGCCATTCTGTTTTACATGAAGAGGCTTTAGTGACTTCCAGCTCCTATCTCCCCTCTTGGCTCCCCTCCCCTCTCCCCTCCTTCCCCACTTCTTTTCTTTCCCACATACAAACGCCTGGATTTGAAGATCTGAACCTCGTAACATCTTTTGTTCCCCTTTCAATGTCAGCAGCCCAAGCTGTACTGTAGAGGATCTAACATTTCCCCCCAAGTCTGTTCTAGCCCAAGTGATGCATTGATTAAAGTCATCAGCAAGCATGAAATAGCCTCTGTGCTGCACAGCTCAGAGATCCACCACGCCTGGTCTCTAATCATTGACATTATATAAGAGGTGGCATACAAATGGACAGGAATAACTCCAAGAGGACAAGGCATCAGAGGGGAAAAAACCCCCACTGGTTTCAAAACTGGTCTTTACATCCAGATTAGAACACCAAAGTGCCCACTTTGTGGACAGTTATGCTCTTAACGCAGTTAACTCACTCTGAAGAGCCGCACTCTGATTTCACTTTGACAAATTAATGCTGTGTCTGGCAATACAGACATGGAAAATCAGCTTAATGGGGATAAAACCACTTTATGCTAAGCAAAAGTCACATGGAGAGAAGCAATTATGCATAATGATGTCAGGATCAACTTCCCACCTTGATTAACTGCTTCTGTCCTTGGAGTTCTCAAACCTAACTCTCAATTGCAAGTCTCAAACAGCACATTAACTCTCTGGGACACGAGTTAAAGCCTCTGAGGTTTGAAACTGTGACATTTGGTAGCCAGTCACAGTTGCTGGATTTGGAAGTGATGCTCATTTGGGCTCAAGGCTAGTGGGTGGCAAAGATCACTTCATCCCCAAACCATGAATCTTATCAGGACAAGTAAGGAACTCATTGGAGCTGCCCTATTACTCTCGAAGCTAAGGTTTAAATCACTGTTAGAGCTTGTGCTCCAAACACATGAAGGACATGGACCTGATGGAGCAGGTCCAGAGGAGGCCACAAAGATGATCAGAGGGCTGGAGAACCTCTCTTGTGAGGACAGGCTGAGAGAGGTGGGGCTGTTGAGCCTGGAGAAGGTTCCAGGGAGACCTTAGAGAAGCCTTCCTGTACCTGAAGGGGACCTACAGGAAGGCTGGAGAGGGACTGCTTACAGGCCTGCAGTGAGAGGATGAGGAGCAATGGTTTGAAACTGGAGCAGGGGAGATTTAGATTGGACATTTGGAAGAAGTTCTTTACAATGAGTGTGGTGAGGCACTGGAAGGTAGCAGGGGAGGTGGTGGAGGCCCCACCCCTGGACACATTTGAGGTCAGGCTTGATGGGGCTCTGAGCAACCTGCTCTAGTTGCAGATGTCCCTGCTGACTGCAGGGGGTGAGGACTGGATGACCTTTACAGATCTCTTCCAACCCAGTGCATTCTATGATTCAATGATCTGAGGGGGGAGCAGGAGGAACCATGACTCAAAACACAAAATACCCAGGGAAAGGTTTACTCTTTTTCCTGCACATAAGAGTGGTTTTGACAAGGAAATCTCCAACAGATTCACACTTTCCAGGTACCAAGTGAAGCTGCTTAGACCAAAAGCCACATCATTCCCAGCACCCTTGCAGAGCCCAAATGCAAGCAGGGGATATGCAAACAAGATGATTTTGTCTGAATCCAACCATTGAGGAATGCAAACAAAAGGGAAAGCTGGGCCCTGACTCTCCAGGAAAAGGGGAGCTGATGTGCCCCTGCCAGGAGGCCAAAGCACAAGGTGGCCTTTGCTGCCTACTCATGGACAATTTGTCTGCTTTGCTCTGTAGAGAAAATCATTCCAGGGAGCTGCTGCCACGCAGAGAGCACCCTTCTGAGTTGCTGCACACCCAATTCCCATCCCAACAGGAGGCTAATGAGCAACCTGCACATCCATCTCCAGCCTCCCCTTGCTCCAAGGGCCCCTTTGCCTGCAGATGACAGCAGAGGTACAGAAAAGCAGCCAAAAGCATCCAATTTTCTTCACTGCTGTGAAGTATGGCTGGAGAAGACCATTTTCCCCCCATGATTTGTTACAGCTGTTCAGCTTCCATCAAATGCCAGAAGAAGAAGGTGCTGAAAACATTATTGTGAAAATAAAAGGAGGGGAGGAAACAAGGGGAGAAAGAGGCTCTTGATTTCCTTTGAGTGCAAACACCAGCAGAGGAAGGCTTTGCCTCTTGAAAGCCTTGAAAAGTGCTTCCCCTACTCCACACAAATGTGTTTGTCCATGGCTTCTCCATCTGGGATACATTAACATAGCCTTGGGACAAGCCACCTTCTGTTCTTTCCAAAGTTTCCATGGGAAAAGTTTGAGTTTCCAGCAGAAGAGCTTTTAAGAAGCTTCCTCATGAGATGCAAAACAGTGAAACGTTTCAGGCTTCCAAATGAATTCCTATGGAACTGCTGCAAAGGAACAGGGCAGAACATCACAGAAAGCACTGGCCTGGAAGGGACCTCCAAAGGTCACCCAGTCCAATCCCCCTGCAGTCAGCTCAGACATCCCCAACTAGATCAGGCTGCTCAGAGCCCCATCAAGCCTGACCTTGGATGTCTCCAGTGATGGGACTTCTGCTGCCTCCCTGGAGAACCTGTTCCAGTGTTCCACCTCTGAGCAAAAGCATTCAGTATCTTATCAGGCCAGGAACCAGGACCATGCTGATGCTTCTCTGACTCCCAGGTGTACCTCAGAGGCCACCCAGTCCTCCTCTGGCTTTCACATGGACAAGGAAACTCCACATTCTGTCACCTTCAGGTTGGCACCTGCCAACCAGCCATGAGAGCCAGACAAGCCCAACACCACAGCACACCCTGACAGACCTCAGCAGCGACAGCAGCTGAGAAAAGCACAGCACAGAGATTTCTGCCTCTTCTGCTGCTCCACAAAAGGCTTTGTTCAAGTCTTAGACCTAATTCACAGCTCTGCCAGAGGTAAGACCCAGCTGGAATCAAGCACCCACTTTTACTCACCATGATTCTCCAGCCCAGCCCAAGCAAGGCTTCAAGAGCTGCTGTTGGAGAGGCTGAAGCTCTGCTCGTGGGGCATGGTGAGCAGAGAAGGAAGGGTGTGTGCCACTGCAATGCTTCTTCCCAGCATTCATTAACCTACTTCGGTTTGCAGCTCAGAATAGCTTCCAGATTTGCATTTTCAGATCAGGCAGAAGTGCTACAAAGGTTGCTGTGGCACACAGGAGCTGAACCTAGCTCAGATTTCCTGATCAGCCAAGCAAAAGATTAATCACTAGGAAAACTGACCTCCCTGAATGATCAACCTGCCTTTCTTCTGTCTTTTGCAACACTGCACAAACTCTTGGTGAAGTAAACCCTGCTCAGCTGGAGAAATCACAGAATAGGAAGGGTTGGAAGGGACCTCCAGAGATCATTGAGTCCAAACCCTGTGCCAAAGCAGTGTCACACAGGGTAGGCTGCACAGCAACACATCCAAGGGGGATCTGAAAAGTCTCCAGAGCAGGAGACTCCACAACCTCTCTGGGCAGCCTGCTCCAGGCCTCCAGCACCCTCACAGTTAAGAAGTGTCTTCTCATTTTGAAGTGGAGCCTCCTGTGTTCCAGCCTGTTCCTTGTCCTACCAGTGGACACCACCAGAAAGAGTCTGGCACCTTTGTCTTGACTCCTCAGATGTTTATAGACATTGATGAGATCCCCTCTCAGCCTTCTCTAAACAGCCCCAGGTCCCTCAGTCTCTCTTCAGAGCAGAGATGTTCGAGTTCCTTCATCATCCTTGCAGCCTCTGTTGGACTCCCTCCAGCAGGTCCTTGTCTCTCCTGAATTAGGGAGCCCCAAACTGGACACAATATTGCAGCTGTGGTCTCACCAGGGCAGAGCAGAGGAGGAGGAGAACCTCCCTAGACCTGCTGGCCACACTTTTCTTGGTAGACCCCATAAACACTCCCCACAGAACATGTGGCAAGGACAAGCAAGCCAGGACCATCCTGCCTGATGTTCCACAGACATCATTCTCTTCCCACTGTGCTCTCACAGCTGTTGAGCAGAACTCAGTCTGTGTATGTTGCTTTCTCAGGAGCAACCTACAGATCACTGGAATGAAAAAATCTGCTTCAGCAGCTGCAGAAATTCACTGGAATTGGGAGTTGATTTCATTGGGCTCCTGCCCAAGGCAAGGCTCACGAGAAGCAGTCCTGTGAGGGGCACAGAGTCACTGAGGAGGTGGCAGTGGCAGTGGCAGCCATGGGGCACAGAGGGTAATCAGGCCTTTGTATTTCTAATCATAGAATCCACCCTACTTGAACTATGAACGTGATGCCATCACCCAGCCTCCTTCCTCTGACATCAAAGAGGAGCAGCTAGGGACTACATGGCATTAAGGCAAAAAAGTCCTGAGAAACTAGATGCCTTCAGAACTCCTTGAGGCGGCAGGAGGGGGAGGCAGCTCCAGATAACAGCCAGTGCCTGCCACCAAGACCATCTCATCTTCCTAACTGCAGCCAAAAGCTTGTGTCTCTCCAAATGAGCATCTCCCCAGTCACAAATGGGCATGGACAGCTGCTGAAGGAGAGTCCAGTGGAGGCTACAAAGGTGCTGAGGGGCTTGCAGCATCTCTGTGAGGAGGCAAGGCTGAGAGCCCTGGAGCTGCTGAGCCTGGGAACAAAGCAGCCTGAGAGGGGAGCTGAGGAATGATCATCAACAGCTAAAGGATGGGGGGCAAGAGGATGGGGGCAGACTCTTCAGTGGTGGTCAGCAATAGGACAAGTGGCAAGAAGCACAAACTGGAACCCAGGAGGTTCCATCTGAACAGGAGAAATTTCTCGGGTGTGAGGGTGCTGGAGCAGGCTGCCCAGGCAGGATGTGAGTTTCCTTCTCTGGAGAAGTTCCAAACCCACCTGGACATTGTGGTCCTGGGCAAGCTGCTGTGGGTGCCCTGCTTTAGCAGGGGGTTGGACTGGATGATCCCAGAGGGCCCTTCCAACCCCCAGCATGGACACTGCTGTCCCATGCAGAACTTGCTGTCCAACTCCACCTGGAGTCACCGAATGGAAGGGGGAGAGGCAGAGCCCCCCACGGTCACTGCGGTGCTGGCTCCAGTGACACCAACCCACCCCACCAACCACCACCGCAGGCACAACAGCCAGAGCAGAGCCCTCAGCAGGGCGAGGGGCCGGCAGCACTCACCGATGATGCCGCTGTCCCTGCTCTCCAGCGTGGAGGTGGGGCTGGTGACGGCGCCGTAGGTGCAGTCCTTGGCCGCGGTGCTGGTGCTGACGGGCGGCAGGGTGGAGCAGGGGCTGCTGGCGGGCGGCGAGGCCGTGCTGCTGGTCAGCGTGGAGCAGGGGCTGATGCGCTGCGTCACCGCCGAGCTCTGCAAGACACCGACCGGGGACAGGGCAGCCGGCGGGGGCCTGCGCTCCGCCTCGGGCCCCTCGCTGCAGGGGGGCCGGAGGAGGGCAACAAAGCTGGGGAAGGGTCTGGAGAACAGGGCTGGGGAGGAGCAGCTGAGGGAGCTGGGGGTGTTTGGTGTGGAGGAGGCTGAGGGGAGAGCTCAACGCTCTCTGCAGCTCCCTGAACAGAGGTTGGGGTTGAGCTCTTCTCCCTAGCCTTAGAGGAAATGGCCTGAAATTGTGCCAGGAGAGGTTTAGGTTGGATGTTAGGAACAATTTCTTTGCTGTGAGAGTGGTCAGGCACTGGAACAGGCTGCCCTGAGGTGGTGGAGTCCCCATCCCTGGAGGGGTTCAGGACACGTGGCCATGGCACTCAGGGACGTGGTGGTGTTAGCTGGACTTGATGACCTGTAATTCTATGTCACTCAACCCAGCTCAGCACCAGGGGGGCAAAAGTCTGTTTAAGGCTCATGCCTGAGGGTTTGCTTTGGATGGTGACATTCAGAAAGTGCTTTCCTGTTCCTAATGAGAATGTTCCCTGTGCCAGCCCACATCTGCAGGAAGTGCAGGCACTGGGCTTGTTCCCATGCCTCAGAGGTTCCAGCTTCCACATCCAACAGAAAGCACAGGAATCCCAAATAAAGGGGCTTTAAAAGCAGAAGTCTGAGCCCACCCTTGGTTAGGAATTTTGCTTCTTGTGTTAGAATTGAACTGAAGGCAAAACACAACACAGGAAAGCAACCTGATGACGGAGTGAATTAAATTCCGGGTCTCTGCTGAATGGAGGTCTCCAGGGTGGTAACTCCACAGCATGACCTCACCTTCTCTCCCAGCAAAACCCATCACACACAGGAAGTCCGACACAGAGCAGTTGTTATGTTGCTCTGTCAATGTTTCCTTCACTCAAGTGGTTGGCAACCCTTGTGAGGAGGAAGCTCAAAACCCCTTCTCAAGATACCAGACAGCCCTTCCCTGCACAGACACGTCCTCACCAGATCAAGCTGCAGCCTCCCCCGGTAAGAGGCAAAATGTTGCTTTCAAAGGCAGAGCAAAACAAAGAAGTGCAGCAGCACCCACCACAAAAATGATCTTTTCAAAGTTAAAAAGCACCTAGAAGCTGCTGTGTGCAGGAAACCTGGAAGGGGTTACACACCTGCTGCTGTGCACAGAGCTGAGGTTATTAAACCAACAAAATTAGCCCCGAGTGCAGTCTGAGACATGTTGTGAGACAAGGCAGAGCTCTTGTTTTAACCACAGGCTACTGGATACTGAACTTAGCCTCACAAAAGTTCCTCTTCTCTAGGGAGGTGTCCTGGAGCATCTGCAGGCAATGCTGCTGCAGTCACAGAATCACAGACTGCCTTGGGTGGGAAGGGACCTTTAGAAGTCATCCAGCCCAACCCTGCTGCAGTCAGCTGGGACTCCTGCAACTACAGCAGCTTGCGAGCCCCTAACAGCCTGGGCCGCAGTGGTTCCAGGGAGGAGGCATCTCACACCTCTCTGGGCAACCTTAGCCAGAGTCTCACCCCCCCCTGGTGCCAAATATTTACCCTTCCTCTTCAGTCTCAATCTCCCTCTTTAGAATAGAATAGACCAGACCAGACCAGGTTGGAAAAGACCTTTGGGATCACCAAGTCCAACCTGTCACCCAACACCATCTAATCAACTAAACCATGGCACCAAGCACCCCATCCAGTCTCTTCCTAAACACTCCAGTGATGCTGACTCCACCACCTCCCTGGGCAGCACATTCCCATGGCCAATCACTCTCTCTTTATGAAGAATTTCTTCCTAACCTCCAGCCTAAACCTCCCCTGGTGCAGCTTGAGGTCTTCAGCAACCTGGGCTGGTAGGAGGTGTCCCTGCCCATGGCAGGGGGTTTGGAACTGCAGGATCTTTGGGGTTATAGTATCATAGTATCAGTCAGGGTTGGAAGGGACCACAAGGATCAGCCAGTTCCAACCCCCCTGCCACCTGCCATGGGCAGGGACACCCCACACTAGATCAGCCTGGACAGAGCCTCAGCCAGCCTGGCCTTAAACACCTCCAGGGACAGGGCCCCAACCACCTCCCTGGACAACCCATTCCAGGGCTTCACCACTCTCATGGGGAAGAACTTCCTCCTCACCTCCAGCCTGAATCTCCCCACCTCCAGCTTCATTCCATTCCCCCTAGGCCTATCACTGCCTGAGATCCTGAGAAGTCCCTCCCCAGCCTTCCTGTAGCCCCCTTCAGATCCTGGAAGGCCACAATGAGGTCACCTCAGAGCCTTCTCTTCTCCAGACTGAACAGCCCCAACTCCTTGGTCCCTTCCAACTTAAACCATCCTATGAATCTATGATCTTCCTTTCAGCTGACAGCAGCAGTGGTTCATGAACAGCCAAGAAGTGATATTCTCCCCAGCTCCCTTCTCTGTTGTGTTATCAATACAGCTCTCCAAGAACGAGCTGCTCGCAACTGGCATTACCAGCGAGCAGAGTGTATCATTGGCACTGACTGACATGCTTTATTTCTGTAGTGGTAGAGAAAAGTGTTCCTCTCTGCGAGTTTTAAATATAAATTTCCATTGACAGAACGTTCTGGGTTATTATTGCTGCTGTTTCATCTGTCACATTCTCCCCAAGCTCTGAAAAATGAGATTGTTCTCTCAGCCTCATTGTCCTTTGGGCTTCTCTGGCTGCCAAGGCAGTTAAAAAAAATAAGTTTCCCCCCAAAAATAAATAAACAAATAAATGCAGAAGAAGGATTTGTTCTTTAGCATCCCTGACTGAGGAAGAGACAGCTCAGAAACCCTAGCATTTAAAACAGAATAGAATAAACCAGGTTGGAAGAGACCTCAGAGAACACTGAGTCCAACCTATCATCCAACACCATCTGATCAACTAAACCATGGCACCAAGTGCCACATCCAATCCCCTCTTGAACACCTCCAGGGATGGGGACTCCACCACCTCCCTGGGCAGCACATCCCAATGGCAAATCTCTCTCTGTGTAGAACTTCTTCCTAACCTCCATCCTAAACCTCCCCTAGCACAGCTTGAGACTGTGTCCTCTTGTTCTGGTGCTGCTTGCCTGGGAGAAGAGACCAACCCCCTCCTGGCTACAACCTCCCTTCAGGGAGTTGGAGAGACCAAGGAGGTCTCCCCTGAGCCTCCTCTTCTCCAGGCTAAGCAACCCCAGCTCCCTCAGCCTCTCCTCACAGGGCTGTGCTCCAGACCCCTCCCCAGCTTTGTTGCCCTTCTCTGGACACCTTCAAGTCTCTCAATGTCCTTCTTAAACTGAGGAGCCCAGAACTGGACACAGGACTCAAGGTGTGGCCTAACCAGTGCAGTGTACAGGGGCAGAATGACCTCCCTGCTCCTGCTGGCCACACTGTTCCTGATGCAGGCCAGGATGCCATTGGCCCTCCTGGCTGCCTGGGCACATTGCAGGCTCATGTTCAGCCTACCATCAACCAGCACCCCCAGGTCCCTCTCTGCCTGGCTGCTCTCAGCCACTCTGCCCCCAGCCTGTAGCACTGCCTGGGGTTGCTGTGGCCAATGTGCAGCACCTGGCACTTGGCTGTGTTCGATCTCCTGCCCTTGGACCCTGCCCATCTATCCAGCAATCTGGGTTAGAGTCTCTATCCTTTGACACCTTCAGAAGAAGGCAACTGAATGAAAAAGCAAAGTGCTGATGTAAAGATTGGGGCAGTTTTAGTGCCAGCCTCCTTTATTCCTTATCTCCCCTTCAGCTCCAGCAGTGGTGAGATTGCAAATCATTATTTCCTCGCTTGAGAAGGCAAAGCATGGTCGGAATAACAAGCAGCAGCCACGTCCCAGCTCCTGATACAAAGGTGGTTTTCTTCACCCAGGCCATGGAAATGAACACATTAAACCCTGGGAAATTGTTCTCCTTGTTAAATTCAAGTGCAAACTGGTAGTCAAAGTCTCCATCAGATTTTAATTAATCAATGATTAATGGAAGAATTAATCTCTGCAAATCCCATAAATGTCTCCCTGTGTGATTCTCAACACTGCTCTGAGCAGGGTAGCTGAAGAGATTCAATTTGGGAAGGAGAGCTGGAGAGGGTTTTCAGCAGATTTGCTGCCATTCAGAAGCAGCTTTAGCTGGGACAGGATTTGTGCACAGCCCTCGTCCTGAGACAGCCACTGAGAGATGCCAAAAGTCAGAGAAGGGCCACCAAGACTGTTGGACAGCTGGAGCTTAGGATGCTCAAGATGCTTAGGAGCTTACTACAAGAACAGAGGACACAGTCTCAAGCTGCACCAGGGAAGGTTTAGGCTGGATGTCAGGAAGAAGTTCTTCATACAAAGAGAGATTGGCCCTTGGGATGTGCTGCCCAGGGAGGTGGTGGAGTCCCCATCCCTGGAGGTGTTTAGGAGGAGCCTGGATGAGGCACTTGGTGCCAGGGTTTAGTTGATCAGATGGTGTTGGGTGATAGGTTGGACTTGATGATCTCAAAGGTCTTTCCCAACCTGGTTAATTCTATTCTATTCTAAGAAGGGCGCTGAGTTGCTGGAGTGTGTCCAGAGAAGGGCAGCAAAGCTGGGGAAGGGTCTGGTGAGGAGCAGCTGAGGGAACTGAGGTGGTTAGGTCTGGAGAAGAGGAGGCTGAGTGGAGACCTCACTGCTCTCTACAACTCCATGTAATGAGGTTGTGGCCAGGTAGGTGTTGGTCTCTCTTCTCCCAAGGAACAAGCAACAAGAGAAGAGGAAACAGCCAGGGGAAATATAGGCTGCACATTAGGAACAATTTCTGCACTGAGAGGCTGAGCCCTGGAGCAGGCTGCCCAGGGCAGGGATGGAAATGCTGTGCTCAGAACGTGTCTGGATGTGGTGCTTAGGGACATGGTTTAGTGGTGGACTTGGCAGTGCTGAACTAGCAGTTGGACTTAATGACCTTGCAGGTCCTTTCCAACCTTAGTGACTTGATGATTCCGTGAAGGAGAAGAGGCTGATGGAGAGAGTTCATTCAGCCTGGAGAAGAGACAGCTGAACTGCGTCCAGGGACAGCTGCAGGCCCCTGCTATGTGCAGTGGCTGCATAGAAGACACAACAGAATCACAGAATCAGCCAGGCTGGAAAAGACCTCCAGGATCACCAAGTCCAACCTATCATCCAACACCATCTAATCAACTAAACCATGGCACTTAGTGCCTCACCCAGTCCCTTTTAGACACTTCCAGGGACAGTGACTCCACCACCTCCCCAGGCAGCCCATTCCAATGGCCAATCACTCTCTCTGTGGGAAGTGTCCCTGCCCATGGCAGGGGGATTGGAACTAGACCATCCTTGAGGTCCCTTCCAAGCCAGGCAACCCTGTGATTCTGTGATTTCTGTGAAGAACCCAACCCTGCTCTTCCCAGAAGTGCAAAGGGAAAGGACCAGATGCAGCAGCCACAGGTTAGATCAGGGATATTTTCTGCACAGTAGAAGCAAAAAGCCTTTTACAATTGGAGCTGTCAAGCCCTGGAACAGGCTGCCCAGAGAGCCTGCAGATCCTCCATCCATGAAGATCTTCAAACCTGGCCTGGACAAGCCCTGAGTGACACAGCCCAACTTTGAAGGCAGCCCTGCTTTCAGCAGGCAGCTGGATTGAGACGACCTCCAGGGGTCATCCCCAGCCCGGAGTGTTCTGCATTTCTAGGCAAGTGCTAACTGCAGGAGATGCTCACAAAGAAAGGGGGAAAATTAGCTGGGTAATTGAGGAACCTGCCTCCCTTTATCTCCACCAGCACATGAACAGTCAAAGCCGCTGCCAGACTTCTTCCTGCAGGAATTAGCACACAGCCCAAGATAACAAATCTATTTTGGAGGACAACTCTCTGCTGTTTCTCTTCAGATTCTTCTTTTATTTATGTTCCAGAGGCATCTCTGGCTTTAGAGAAAAGATGGGATTTTAAGATATTTTCTCTTTTGCTCAAAAGGTACCAACAAAAGGCACCATTTATAGCAGAGGGCTCTGCCTGGCTTTGAAGCCATCAGTTCAAGCAGGTTGCCTGTTGAAAGCACATTTGCCAGCACCATGCATGGGCCAATGGAAAGCACATTTCAAATCCACCACAACTTGCTCCATAAAAAGCAATGGAATGAAAGTGTTAAAAGCTTAATGAATGTGTTGCAGCCCCAAACTTGACAAAGCACATTTCCTGGCTCTCAGCCCATGCAGAAAGTCAGAAGCCTTTTGGTTCAATCCAGAGCACAGGACTGACAGACCCCAGGCTGATGCTCTCTGCTCTGCTCACCAAGGGCACTCCTGGCTTTGTGCAAGGAGCAGTCCTGGGCTCAGCACAGCAACTTGTGTATCTGAGTTCCCTGCCAAGTGGCACAGGCTGGGACAGAGGTTCATATGTGCCATCAAGGCCATGCTGGGTACCCAGCTTCAATGTACAGAAAACCTCTTCATGGACTCACAGAATGGTTTGGCTTGGAAGGGACCTTTAAAGCTCATCCAGTCCAACACCTCTGCAGTCAGCAGGGACATCTGCAAACAGAGCCCCAAACAACCTGACCTGCAGTGGTTCCAAGGATGGGGCACCTAACACCTCCCTGGCCAGCATGGGACAGGTCTCACTACCCTCAGTGTCAAACATTTCTTCTTTCTCTCCAGTCTGAATCTCCCTCTTTCAGTTCAGACCATCAGCCCTTGACCTGTCACAACAAGCTCTGCTCAAAAGTCTGTCCCCAGCTTTCTGATCAGCCCCTTAAGTACTCAAAGGCTACAAGAATGTCTCCCTGGAACCTTCTGTTCTCCAGGCTCAGAGAGTGGGGGTTGCTCAGCCACCTCCCTGGGCAGCCTGTTCCAATGCTGACCACTCTTGCAGGGAAGAAATTTGTCCTACTGGCCAACCTAAACCTTCCCTGGGTACAACTTGAGGCCATTGCTTCTCATTCTATCACCTGATACTAAAGAGAACAACTCCACCTCACTCCATCTTCCTTTCAGGGAGCTGTGCAGAGTGAGATCTCCCCTCTTTAGCCATCCCCAGGGGATGTAACAAACTCCATCACAACCCAGATGTTGTGGTTTGCCTTCTGTGCCTGTTTTCAAGCATGAGCCCACATTGTTCAGCAGCCATGAGCCCAACCTGGGACTCCTCTCTGTCAAAATCAGGCTCTGGCTGCTCACCTCCTTCCTGGAGAAGCTGGGAGCCCTTATGTAACACTGCTAAAGGACTCGTGCAATACTGCACAGGAGGTGCCATGGAAGCAGAGATTATTTTGGTCACTCTAATCTGATTAGAAAACGCTGCCCACTCCTCCAACAGTTGTCAGAAGAGAAAAACAACAGAAGCTGTTTCACAGGGTGGCAGCTGATCCCCCAAACGAGCAGCACTGCAGCCATGAGTCACTGCTCAGCCAGGAGAGGCAACCTTTTACCTCAGAGCAATTATTTCACCACGATGAAGCACTCAGCTGCTGTGCAATTAGAGGGCAAGCAGCGCTGCATGCAGACCACAACCTGTGCAGCGAGGAGCAGGAAGGTCTGCAGAGGTCCTACCTGGTTCTCATCCTGCACCTCCATGCTGTACTGGGGCCCTGGTTGTACCTCCGTGACTTTCTCTCCAAGGAGGAAGCCCAGGCGAGTCATGAGTGTGTTTGCTGCCTCATCTACGGACGGAGGGGGTCCCAGCTCCTGCTCAGTGTCACCTAAAGAGGAAGAAAACCAGAGTCAGTCAGGAGTTGCTTACCTTGGCAGCTGCCCAGGGCTGTTACCAACAGCACACCGCTCACTTCTCAGGCTGCTTTGCAGGTTCTCAAGGTTATTCCCTCCTCAAGGCTGGTTTAATGTCACATGCAGCTCATCAGCATGGAATTCCAGAACCATAGACTCAACAAGGTTGGAAAAGACCTCAGAGATCATCAAGTCCAACCTGTCACCACAGACCTCATGCCTACAAGTGCCACATCCAAGCCCCTCTTGAACACCTCCAGGGATGGGGACTCCACCACCTCCCTGGGCAGCCTGTGCCAATGCCTGACCACTCCTGCAGTGAAGAGCCTGTTCCTGATCCAACCCCCTGGTGCAGCTTGAGGCCATTTCCTGTTGTCCTATAGCTTGTCCCTTGGCAGAAGAGACTGACCCTCACCTCCCTCCAACCTCCTTTCAGGGAGGTGCAGAGAGAGGTGGTCTCCCCTCAGCCTGAGCTGTCAATACAAGTGTTTTTCTAGCATCAGCTGTCACTTCTCCTCTCATTGCTCATTACACACTCAGCACCTCCCATGGAAGCAAACAGAATCATCTCATCCCTGTACCAGAAGCACCAAAGCACCAGATTTCCTGTACCCCCAAAAAGGAGAAGGGAGAGCCTTCCTGAGCCTCTCCCATGCAGAAACCACCTCCAAGTCACTCACAGAGGCCTTGGAGTTACAACAGCTTTCTGGAGAGCCAGGGGAACAACCACTTGGTTCTTCTCCAGGATGGACCACTGGAGCATGAAGCTTACATGCTCACTCCTCCACTTTGTGTTTAAACATTTGGCTGTGCACTAAAGCAGCTCAGAGACAGGGTGTGCTCAACAACACTCTCCTGTACATTCACTGTAGCACTGTATGTTGATGTTGCCTTGCTGGAAGGTGTCCAGAGAAGGGCAACAAAGCTGGGGAGGGGTCTGGAGCACAGCCCTGTGAGGAGAGGCTGAGGGAGCTGGGGTTGCTTAGCCAGGACAAGAGGAGGCTCAGGGGAGACCTTCTTGCTCTCTAGAACTACCTGGAGGGAGGCTGTAGCCAGCTGGGGGCTGGTCTCTTCTCCCAGGCAAGCAGCACCAGAACAAGAGGACACAGTCTCAAGCTGTGCCAGGGGAAGTTTAGGCTGGAGATTAGGAAGAAACTACACAGAGAGAGAGATTGGCCATGGGAATGTGCTGCCCAGGGAGGTGGTGGAGTCCCCATCCCTGGAGGTGTTCAAGAGGGGACTGGATGTGGCACTTGGTGCCATGGTTTAGTAGTCAGGAGGTGTTGGGTGACAGGTTGGACTTGATGATCTCTGAGGTCTTTTCCAACCCTGCTGACTCTATGATTCTATTCTGTGACCTTGCCACTTTGCAAGCACTCCATGAGGTGCAGAGCAGCCAAGCTGTGCTACCAAGTGGTTCACAGCAAAGAACAGGGCAGAGCACCCAGGAGCACCTTCCTCAGTCAGCTGTTTCTGATGCGCTCACGGCTACATGGAAGGCACTGCTCTCCAGACACCAAACCTCCTTGTGCAGCCACAAAAGAAAGCAAAGTCCACCCTCCAACTCCCCACCAAGGCTACAAATTAGGTCAAACTCAACATTCCAGATGATTTTTCCTACTTGTTTTTGTTTCCCCTACCACGTTTAGAAGGGCAGCAGAGAAGCTCCTGGCCAGCGGTGCCTGGCAGGGGAAAGGCCAGACCTGGGTCTTGGCATTGCTGAATCTTTGCAGTCTTGTAACAGACACTGGGGGAGGTTTTGGACTTGTGGTGTCACAGAAGTTGTGAAAGTCAAGCTCTCCCCTGCTCACACCAGCAGCACTATTAAAGCCTGAAGGTCGAGTTCTTTCCACATTACACCGAAGCGCTACTGTGCTCAGTGCAGTTGTAGCAGACTAATTAGGGTTTGCAATTAGTCTACAGTTAATTATTCATCTGATAATGTACAATCTGGAAGAGAGCCCATCTCCATTTCCCAGCTCCATCCTGGCTGGGGAAGGGGGTGTGGGGTGTGGTGCTCCAGCACTCAGCCTGAAGCTGCAGTGAAAAGATGTTACCTTAAACATTGCTTTCTGATCACTGGAACTGCAACCCACAAGTCACAGGATCTGGGTATGCACAGAGCTCAGAAAAACGAAGACAGCTGCTTCCAGAAAGCCCCAGAACCACAGAACCACCAAGGCTGGAAAACCTTTAAGAGCATCAAGTCAGACTGTAACCTACCTACCATGAGCACTAAACCACGTCCTGAAACACCACAGCTACAGCGTCTTGAGCACCGCCAGGGACGTGGACTCCACCACCCCCCTGAGCAGCCTGTTTCAATGCCTGACCACTCTTGCAGGAAGGAAATTCTTCCTCATGTCCAACCTAAACCTCCCCTGGTGCAGTTTCAGGCTAAACTCACCCAGGCTTATCTCTGTAAAGAAGTCTCAGTAAAGAAGGTGAGGGAGGCTGAGAGAGTTGGGGCTGTTCAGCCTGGAGAAGAGAAGGCTCCAGGGAGACCTTAGAGCTGCATTTCAGTATCTGAAGGGGACCTACAGGAAGGCTGGGGAGGGACTGTTTACAAGGGCTTGTGGTGACAGAACAAGGGGCAATGGTTTGGAACTGCAGCAGGGGAGAGTTAGGCTGGACATCAGGAGGAAGTTCTGCACAATGAGCATGGGCAGACACTGGAACAGGCTGCCTAGGAACGTGGCCCTGTCCCTGCAGACACTCAAGGTCAGACTTGATGTGGCCCTGTGCAGCCTGCTCTAGTTGGAGGTATCCCTGCTGAGGGCAAGGGGTTTGGACAAGATGCCCTTGGATGGTCCCTTCCAACCTGATGCAGTCTGTGGATCTGTAATGTCTGAGCTAAGCCTCCCCTGGCATAACTCAAACCCATTTCCTCTGTCCTATCACTGGTTACCTGGGAGAAGAGACACATCCCATGGAAGCTTGGAGGCATTTTTTGGTGTGGAGAAGCTCACAATCAGCTGCACTGATGTCCAGAAGCACCACCAGCTCTGGCAGATGAGCATCTAGAGCAGCCCTTATTCCATGGTTAGGAAGATGGATTCTGGAGTATGAGAATAGAAGCTGCCTTTACAGTATTGAATCCCTATTGTACTGCCTCAAACAATGCTGATGTGAAGAGGCTGGATTGAAGAGGGAGCCAAATTTAGATGGCTGGCCCAATTTCCTGAACTGCTGACCACCCACATTCAATCTGTGGGCATCCACTGGCTCTGGGAGTCAGATCCAGAAGAGACACCTTTAGGTAAAAGGGAAATGACAGACCTTATTGATTCTATGAGGATCTGCAAAGGTCCTTTCCAGCCCCTGTGATTCTGTGCTTCAGTGACACCAATCATGTTCCCCCTGTGCTGGCACATCTTAGCAGACAGGAGAAGCTGGGCTGTGCCTGCACTGCCCACCCAAGGCAGGATGTAGGGAGAGTGCTCAGAGTACGCTGGGGCAGGGTGCAGGGCACTGGGCAGAGCTGGTTTCCTTCAGCTCAGCATCAGGAGGCACTCACAATCATTAAGGTTGGAAAAGACCTCTAAGATCATCAAATCAAATCATCAAATCAAGCCACCAACCTAACACAGACCAAACAGAACAGCTTGCTCATGAGGGTTTCACCTTCTCCTTAAACCTCTTCTACACCCCCCCTTAAAATATCTCCAAGGGGCACAAGGTTGCCTTTCACCTGGAATATAAAGAAATTATGAGCTAATCCCAAAAGAGCATAGAAGGGAGAGAGGATAATAATTGCCTGCTCTGGCAAGGGCCCCAATTCACCTGCAAGACGCTGCTCATGGCAGAAGCTATCAAGAGCTGAAGCAGCTGAGCTCTGAGAGCATCCCATGTAGTGGAGGATGATCCATTATGTTATTACAAGGTGGCTTTCAAAGCCCAGATAACTTTGAACTCAAGCACAGCACCACTGCACTGGATTACTCCCTCCTTTGGTTTTAGGTCTTTAAGAAAATCAGTGCAGTCATTTAATTGAGTGTCAGGGAAGAGCCAGAAGAGCTCTGAGATGCCTGTGAATGGGGATTATGGGGAGAAGCTGCAACCTGCCTTTCAGGGTTGACAGTAAGACCTAAGACTCATTTTCTAAGTCAAATGAAAGGACAGAACTGGTTTTTTTCCCTCCCTTGCCTGGAGGGGAAGCATCTTCTAACAGAGCTCTGCTTCAGAATCACAGAATCAGTAAGGTTGGATGAGACCTTAGAGATCATCAAGTCCTGTCACCCAACACCTCCTGACTACTAAACCATGGCTCCAAGAGCCACATCCAATCCCCTCTTCAACACCTCCAGGGATGGGGACCCCACCAGCTCCCTGGGCAGCACATTCCAGTGGCTAACAACTCTCTCTGGGAAGCACTTTCTCCTCATCTCCATCCTAAACTTCCTCTGGCACAGCTTGAGACTGTGTCCTCTTGTTCTGGTGCTGGTTGCCTGGGAGAAGAGGTGGAGAGCAGTGAGGTCACCCCTGAGCCTCCTCTTCTCCAGGCTAAGCAATCCCAGCTCCCTCAGCCTCTCCTCACAGGGCTGTGTTCCAAGCCCCTCCCCAGCTTTGTTGCCCTTCTCTGGACACCTTCAAGTCTCTCAATGTCCTTCTTAAACTGAGGAGCCCAGAACTGGACACAGGACTCAAGGTGTGGCCTCAGCAGTGCTGAGTACAGGGGCAGAATGAGCTCCCTGCTCCTGCTGGCCACACTGTTCCTGATGCAGGCCAGGATGCCATTGGCCTTCTTGGCCATCTCAGCTCCTCCAGCCAGAGTCAAAAGCAGCAGAGATTTACTAGATGTTTCCCACTAGGTCCAAGGACTTCCATCACAGAAACAGCCACTGAGTACAAACACATTGCAGTGAATTGCTGATTTCTAACCACATAAATAAAAATCCAGGAACAGCTCCAAGACAGATTAGGCTCAAAGGCTGCAGCCTGGTTGGAAGGAGAGGTAATTTGTCCAAGCAGTACAGGGATTCATTTTGTTTTCTTCTAAGAGAAGTGTAAGCAACCAACCTGCAAAAAAACCAACCCCAAACCACCCCACAACCCAAGCCCCAAACCCAAGACATTCAGATGCCTTTGTAGGGAGCTCTGCATGCAGAAATTAAAGATACCTTCTAAAGAGTGAAAGGAAATGAGTAATGGTCAAAAGCTTACATGCAATATGCAAATGCATTTTAGGCAGAGCCACCAGAGAGCTATGCTGAAGGAGACTTCTTTTAATCCTTAATCTTCAGAAGGGACAAGGAACTGCAGCATTACATAAATAAAAGCTCCAGCAGAGATGTGAAACAGGTTGTCCTTTGAGATTAAAATGCTACACATGTTCAGGCTATCTGGAGTTTTGATCTGGCCAAGCAGATGAATGCTGGGAGCAGTAAATCAGAGCCTGCAACCCCTCACCCATTGATCCAGGAGGGCAACAGACAGAAGCGAAGCCCAGCAGGGCAAGAGCTCCCCACTGCCCAGCACAGAGCCCCAGGGAGGAAAGGGAACCCCAGAGCAGCACTTCTGTACCCACACCCAGTGCTCCCTTGGGCAAAGTTCAGTCTTCAGGCAAAAGAACCTCCAAAACTTCAACATAAATGTGACTGAAAGACAAAGGAAAAGAAGCAAGACGTGACTCCCCACCTCAAGCCCTTGAGGAGCACACTGTGGGATTTTACTCATCTTGCTTCTGGACTGAATGGTACTGGAAAAGAGGCTGTGAGAGCGTGGGATGGGCAGGGGCACAAGCAGAAGGTTAATCACATCAGGGGCCTGCAAAGCTGGGAGAGGTCATCTCACTAAGCAGAGCTGGTGTGGCCAAAGGCAGGGTGGTCTGGGGGACAGAAACATCTGCTGAGGCAGAGACTGAAAGGCTGGGTCAGGAGATAGATCGATAGATCAATTGACCGGGAGGGGAGAGGGGAGTGAGGATTGATTGGCAGCTGAGCAGTAAGGTCATCAGGCTCTGGGAGTGGGTGAAGGGGAGAGGAAGAGGGAGGAGGGAGAAGGGTGAAGGGGAGAGGAGAAGGGTGAAGGGGAGGGGAGGAGGGAGAAGGGTGAAGGGGAGGGGAGGAGGGAGAAGGGTGAAGGGGAGGAGGGTGAAGGGGAGGGGAGAAAGGTGAAGGGGAGGGGAGAAAGGTGAAGGGGAGGGGAGGAGGGAGAAGGGTGAAGGGGAAAGGAGGAGGGAGCAGGAGGAGACAGAGCATTCTCTGTGCCACAAACCTGCGGAAGAGCTCCTCACCCTTTGGTAGCAGAATAATTGGCTAACACTACACTTCAGTAATTAGTGCTAATAAAGAACTAAAGCCAACGCTCAGCTCCTCAGAAGCTTTGGGAAGAGAGCAGGCACCCAAGGCACAGACAGGCAGCTCCTCCTTTTCCATAACTGAGCTTCGCAGAGCTGCCCCAGATCTCAGCAGTACAAACACCTCCACGCTCTCCAGCTGCCTCCAGCAGCCTTTTAAGTTAATGACAATTTCATTTCACTGGGCTGCAAAAATGCAGATGAGAAACACTGCAAGCTGAGCGTGGCAAGCAATTTACCAGCTCCAATCCTTCCTCCCTTCAAAACAAACCTCAGCCCACTTTAAGCACGTCAGCAGCCCCCCTGCAATTCACCTGATTTAGGCCCTTCAGGAGCAACCTGATAGATCCTGGCAGCACTCTCAGCTGCTTTACCTACACATACCCTTAGGTCTTTGGAAGGGGTCAACTCCACCACCTCTGTTAACGTCATATGCAGTGGGATGGAGTTGATGAGTGCCCAGGAACGGTCACAGCGCTTCCTTGGACATCAAATAAATCACTCCATAAGCACAGTCATTAGGTTTGCTCTTTTCAGGAAAGCATTCCAAGTGCACAATGGTTTTGAACATCATCATCATCATTCTGAAGCCACTGTTTCTGCTCTGTTCCTTCAGTTCCTATAAGGAAATCTGCCACATATCTCAGCTGCAATTGCTTACAAGCAAATGAAATTCCTCGCTGATTTATTTTGCAGTTCTGTGACTTGTTTGAGAGCTACCAGAGGCTGATCTTCCAGATAAATGATGTAGGGTTGTGCCCCTGGGAGACACTCACAATGAGCCTTTAGCTCTGGAGAATAGTTTTGGTTTAATGGCTATACTTTTACTTCCAAAACATCTGAAATCTATTTCAGCTGGTGTCTAAAGAGAAGAACTGGGTTACAGTTCATTGGTGCACCCAGCACAGGGCTTCCTGCACAGCAAACTGGGGTCCCCTTGAAAAATAGAGAGGGAGAGAGAGGAGGAGAGGGAGAGAGAGGAGGAGAGGGAGAGAGAGGAGGAGAGGGAGAGAGAGGAGGAGAGGGAGAGAGAGGAGGAGAGGGAGAGAGGAGAGGGAGAGAGAGGAGGAGAGGGAGAGAGAGGAGGAGAGGGAGAGAGAGGAGGAGAGGGAGAGAGAGGAGGAGAGGGAGAGAGAGGAGGAGAGGGAGAGAGAGGAGGAGAGGGAGAGAGAGGAGGAGAGGGAGAGAGAGGAGGAGAGGGAGAGAGAGGAGGAGAGGGAGAGAGAGGAGGAGAGGGAGAGAGAGGAGGAGAGGGAGAGAGAGGAGGAGAGGGAGAGAGAGGAGGAGAGGGAGAGAGAGGAGGAGAGGGAGAGAGAGGAGGAGAGGGAGAGAGAGGAGGAGAGGGAGAGAGAGGAGGAGAGGGAGAGAGAGGAGAGGGAGAGAGAGGAGAGGGAGAGAGAAGAGAATGGAAGAGAATAGAATGGAATGGAATAAAACGGAATAGAATGGAATAAAATGGAATGGAATGGAATAAAATGGAATGGAATAAAATGGAATAGAATGGAATGGAATGGAATGGAATGGAATCACAGAATGTTATGGGCTGGAAGGGACCTCGAAAGCTCATCCAGTCCAACCCCCCCTGCAGAGCAGGATCACCTACACCAGATCACACAGGAACACATCCAGGTGGGTTTTGAGTATCTTCAGAGAGGGAGATTCCACCACCCCCCAGTGCAGCCTGTTCCAGTGTGCTGTCACTGGCAAATTTTCTTCCTCCCGTTTCCATGGAACTTCCTATGCCTCAACTTCCACCCAGTGCCCCTTGTGCTGTCATTGGGCATCACCCAGCAGAGCCTGGCTCCAGCCTCTCAGCCTTCACCCTTTACACCTTTATAAACATGAATGAGGTCACCCCTCAGGCTCCTCTACTCTAAGCTAAAGAGCCCCAGCTCAGCTCTTTGGAGGGAATAGTTCTGTGCAAGAAGTCAGCACCTCTGGAACACCAGAAAGAAATGATACAACTTCTGAATCTGAGCTTCAATTACACAACTGCAGAGTTCTTCTCTAACCACTTCCCTCTCTCCATGCGACCCAAATCTGTCCCAAATCTGCTTTCAATTACTCTGGCTACACTTGAGCTATATCTGGGAAGTGCCCTTGACCATTTCTGCCTACCCCCTAATCTCAGAGTTAAGCAAGATTTTTTTGTCATTAGTCTTGTTTACACCCAAAAGGCAGCTTAAAAAACAACTTCACCACGAAGGGATGAAGGCTACCCCGGAGGAGAGGCACAGTCACAGAAGCACAGAATCACAGAATGTTAGGGGCTGGAAGGGACCTCATGAAGTCATCCAGTCCAACCCCCCTGCCAGAGCAGCAGCAGCCAGGGCAGGTCATACAGGAACACATCCAGGTGGCTTTGGAATGTCTCCAGAGGAGACTCCACCACCTCTCTGGGCAGCCTGCTCCAGGGCTCACAGTGAAAAGGTTTTTCCTTATGTTCCTGTGGAACCTCCTCTGTTCCAGCTTGCCCCCTTGTCCTATCATTGGACATCCCTGAGCAGAGCCTGGCTCCATCCTCCTGACACTGCCCTGCACATCTTTACCAACATGAATGAGGTCACCCCTCAGCTGGTGGCAGGACTTCAGCAGAAGCTTGGACAAATCCACTTCTGAACTTTTTTGGATGATGCTATCAGCAGTGGGAATTCTGCAAAGTGGAAGCCTCACACAGGAGAGTCCAACCAAGCCTCTGCCCTGGGGGCAGTCAGCTCCCCTGCATCCTCATTGCCCAGCCAGTCCTGATTAACTAAGAGCCACAGCAGCAACAAAAAGTAATGCAGGAAACCTCCTGAAATGTCTCTCTACGTATGCAGAACTTACACCCCTGTGTAACAGCAGCTTAGCTTTTGCACTGGTAACAGAACCATAGACTTGTTTTGCTTGGAAGAGACCTTTAAGACTACTGAGTCCAACCACCACGGTTTCAGCCGTACAACTGGGGTAGAAACACAGCACTTAAGCTACCAAAGTGGGGAAGGCACAGGTGACAGCCATGCAGGTAACCACACACATCATTCCATCTCCTCTTGCTGGGCAAGAAAACCCCCTGCCAAGAGGGGACAGGAATACAGCAGGGAGCCCAGGAACACCACGGTGCCCAACAGCCTTCTCCAGGCAGGTTCTGCTGGCAGCCAGGAGGAGACAGCAGGAGAGACCTACTCCAGATGCCTGTATGTGTGGTGGGACAACACTTCCACTGAGCAAGGGGCAAGTACAGAGGGGCCAGCAGGGACTCATCTCAGAGTAGACTGCAAGCAAAGCATCTGAGAGGAAGGCTGCTACAGTCCAGACCAGACACAACAACTTTGGATGCTTCAGTACGCTGCAGCCCACCGGGGGAAGGTGAAGACACAATTGGTAGGATCGATGCTTCCCAGCAGTAAGGCTCTGCTTTCCAACTGGCAGCTGGCCAAAATGTCCATGCTTGGATTCAAAGCAATCCTTTTCTCAAGCCATCAGGAGTCAAATAATTAGTGACATGAAATGTCAGTAACTCTGCTTAACAAATTAGCCAAATCTGCCGTGGTGCAGGAGGGTGGCAGCAAATTGATCTCTCTTCAGCGCCCGACTGCAGCTGCGCTGCCCGAGGGACAGGACAGCCAGGCTGGGAGGGGAAATACCCACAGCAAAACAAATTACAGCAATGGGAACAATATTCCCACTGGAGAAGAAGAAAGGAGGACTTGTTCTGCAGTCCTGAGGAGGGTGAGGACGTCAAGGCAACTGGCAGGAGAGCAGAAGTAATGGGGTGGCTGTCAGAGCGCGGAATATTTCCGCTGGGGAGAAGCTCTCCATAGCATCGCTGAAGTTCAGGCACTTGTTGCACAGGGCAGAAAGAAAAGCATCCCTTGGCCTCATGTGCACATCAGGACATGGGAACCAGGCTGATGGAAGAATGGAACAGTCTCCTACAAATGTAACCAACTCCTCCTTCTATTGTTGGAGCTGGCCAAATGAACAGTGAGGTTCTGGCCTCCAGACTGAGTTGAAACAAAATGACAGTATCATAGAATGGGTTGGGTTGGAAGGGACCTTAAAGATCATCTAGTTCCAAGCCCCCTGCCATGGGCAGGGACACCTCCCACTAGACCAGGTTGCTCATCCAACCTGGCCTTTAACTCCTCTGGGGAGGGACCATCCACAACTTCCCTGGGCAACCTGTTCCAGTGTCTCGCCACCCTCACTGGAAAGAATTTCTTCCTCATCTCCAGCCTCAGCCTCCCCTCTTCCAGCTCAAAGCCACTGCCCCTTGCCCTGTCACTACAAGCCCTTGTCAAAACTAATACAGAATACAGAGTTAGCCAGGTTGGAAAAGACCTCAGAGATCATCAAGTCCAACCTATCAGCCAATGACATCTAATCAACTAAACCATGGCACCAAGGGCCTCATCCAGGCTCCTTTAAACACCTCCAGTGACGGTGACTCCACCACCTCCCTGGGCAGCACATTCCAATGGCCAATCTCTCTTTCTGGGAAGAATTTCATCCTCATATCCAGCCTAAACCTCCCCTGGTGCAGCTTGAGACTGTGTCCTCTAAAGTCCCTCCTCAGCTTTCTTGTAGGTCCCCTCAGGTACTGGAAGGTCAAAACATTGTAGGGAAAACCAGAAGTAAGATTACTGATCACCTTCCCTAGACAGCAAAGCATTAGGAAATAAACATCTGAGCTAGAAGGAAAAGGGGACATGGCACAACCATGGCAACAAACTCCAGCCACCATCATCTCCTTGCTTGCTGCCCTGCCTGGTGCTGCCCTGTTTTCAGTGAGGACAGCTGTAGAGGCCAGGGGAAGGCTAACTTCACATTCAGCTCAGCCTAAAGAACTACTGAAGAACTCAACAGCTCCAGGAGCCACAATGGAAGATGAGGTTTGTGTGAAGACATCAACAGCACCACAAGCAGGAGCCCAAAGACAACTAGGACAGCACAGTCACCAACAGGTCAGGGCTGCCACTGCCTGGGGGCCCTCAGACGCTGCCCTTGCAGCCACCACCCATCACATCCTGCTGCACAGCTAACTCAGCCTGACAGATGCTGAGTAGAAACAGAATCCCCACTAGATGAACAGAGTTAAAATGATTTCCCAAATCTCATTTGACAGGCAGCATCCTCCCCTAACTGCAAGGACTGAGGACTCTTGTCTCCCAAAGAAAGGAAAACCTGGGGACAATGACTCAGTCTGGGCTGGAATCTCTGCATCTAAAGCTTGAGTGCAGACCACTGCTCCTGTGACACTTCATGAAGACACTGAGAAACACCAGAGGCTGGAGCAAAAAAGTGAGCAGTGCTGCTGGGAGTTCAAAAGGCACACTTTAGCAATTCTGTCAGCAATAAATCAGGATCCTGAAGCTGGGGAAGTGGCTGAAGATTTCAGCAGCAGATGCCTTTGATGACCAAGCACAATAAATAGTCCAAAAGAAATTAAGCAGAAGACAAGCACTGAGACAAATTTGCTACCTGTTAGCTACAGGGCAGGGGAAAAAAACCACCCAATCAAACCACATCCATCCCAGCTATAAATGATTCCTTGGTCTGAGACAGGATGCTTTGTACCTTTGCAAAACACATCACATTAGAGATCAATCAATGCCCTGCTGTCTAAGCCAGAACTGAAGTTGCTTCAGTTTAAATTCTAGGTGAGTCATCTGTCCCTGGAAGGTCCAATGGGTCTGGTGAAAGATATGGAGACATCTTCCATTATTAGCCATGTCTTTGTCCCTTCCCAGACAGGTAATTTGGCTTTACAGAAGGTTACCTTAAGCTAACCAAGGAGATGAAGATGCAGCCACCTGTAGATGAGGTGGTAAGAGGGCATTTGAACATGCAAGGACTACTGGGACAGTGCTGGAGGTCTGCACTGGGCTGATGGTCCAAGACCTGCAATCATTCCACATGTCACCTACTGAGACAGTTCCTGAACCTACCTAATCCTCAGCTCTGCTTGCAGCCAAAGCAATGCTCTACACCCAGAGCCAGCTAATTGCCAGGGATGGTCACCACTGGAATACCGTCCTGGAGCTAAACAGTGACCTCCACCAGTAACAGGGCTAAAGCCTACACATCAGTTTCTCAACACAACTGATTCCTGGCTCAGAACTCCAGAGTACCTTCCTTCAAAGACCATCCTGGTTTTGCAGCCCAGGTTGGGATATTTGGGAGCATCAGTGCAGGCTGGCCTAGGTTTTAAACATAATAAACCAGAAGAGGAAACTTCTCTGCCAGGAGTCACTCCCTCAACAAGAGGTCTGACCTTTCCTGATGGTGTCCAGCAGCAATGAAAAGGCTAAGTACACAGTGCAGGAATGGGCTCTGATGCTCCATCCATTCCAACAGTCTCCTATCAAGCACATCGTGCTGCTTGGTGGAAGCAAAGGAGGCTTTACACTGATCTTTGCTGGCCCACCACCAACAGTTGCAAAATCAACAGGGCTGCTTAGTTGTGGACATATTTACTGTTCCCCACCAGGCCAACTGCAAGCACCCTCTCCTGTTTGAAGAAGCCAAACAACACTGGGGTTCATCAGGATGGGCAGCCAGAGGTGCCAGGCTGCAGGGAATTCTGCTGCCAAACTGCCCAGAGTGGAAGATGCTGCAGGAGTCCCCTAGGTTAGAAGCTTTGGCAGCAGGCACAACACTCCAAAGCTGGACAATTCTTCACTGGAGAGCCAAAGGGTGTGAAGGTTACAGATGGCTCTGCAGCTGCCAGGTGCTCAAGCCTCAGCAGATGTGCTGATGAGGAGGGAGCAGTACTTGTGCTATCTCCCCACTGTTCTCCTGGGCTCCCCAAGGTGTCACTGCCAGAAAGATTCCTACAGGAGAGCTCAGGGCAGCTGATGCCCTTTTTGGTTTTCTTCAGTGGTGCCCAATGGGCATAAACTTGAACGTAAGTTCCATCTAAACATGAGGAGGAGCTTCTTTCATTTTAGGGTGATGGAGCCCTGGAGGGCTGCCCAGAGAGTCCTGGAGTCTTTATCTTTGGAGACAATTCACAACCTGCCCAGACCTGTTCCTGTGTGACCTTCTCTAGGGGAGCTGCCTTGGCAGGGACTCAGTGATCACCAGAGCTCCATTCTAACCCATAGAATCATAGAATCAGTAAGGTTGGTAAAGACCTCAGAGATCATCAAGTCCAACCCTTCCATTCTGTGATTATGTGACTCAGATAAACAGAATCAGGATCACACCCAACAGCAAGTGGTCTATGGCTAATCCCAGACACTTCTGGAACTCCACACAAAGGCCTTCATCAGACTTCCCTCAGAATCAGAATCTCAGACCAGGATGGGGGTTGGGTTGGGTTGGTTTATTTGGGGGGGTGTCAAGTTTTCTGAAGAGGCTGAACAAAGAGGTTGTAGAGTCTCCTCTGGAGACTTCAAAAGCCACCAGGAAGTGTTCCTCTACTACCTGATCTACAACCTCTACAACCTGATCTAGGCTGACCTGTCTTAGGAGGGGAGTTGGACTAGATGCTCTCCAGAGGTCCCTTCCAACCTCTGTCATTCTGTGAATTCACTCTGAAACTGTTTGCAGCTCTCAGTACAGCAGAAGAGACCAGCATTGTCCTCCCAGGAGAAGCTTGAGAGAAGTCAATTGCTTCCATGGCAACAGCCACACCAAATTGCCATGACTCTCCTGCAATTAGGGCTGATCACAACCATTTCCCATTCCCTTCAGGTCAGTGGGCTTGATACTGCTGGGACAGCCACAAGATTCAACAGTGAAACCATTTGTCAGGCCATGGTTGGCTGGATTGTTCCTTTGCCTTCTTCCCAATGCATCACTGTCCAAGGTGATAGAGGTTGGACAAGGACCCTGCTGGCTGAATTAGTTTGGGGTTTTGTCTTTGTTGGTTTTTTGGCTCCCTGCCTGTATCTTGCCTGTGACACATCAGAGCACAGTGCTGTTCCACGAAGTCCTTGTTAAAGTCACAGAAGGGGTTGGGAAGGACCTCTAGGGATCATCCAGTCCAGCCACCCTGACAGAACAGGCTCACCCAGAGCAGCCTGCACAGGATGGCATCCAGGTGGGTTTGGAATGACTCTAGAGATGGAGACTTAACCTCTCTGGGCAGCCTCTCCCAGTGCTCCACCACCCTCAACAGAAAGAAGTTCCTCCTCATGTTCCTTCCTACGTTCAAGTTTGTACCTACTACCTCTTGTCCTGTCATTGGGCAGCACTGGAAAAAGCCTGCTTCCATCCTTCTGACATCCACCTTTGACATATTGATCAGCATTGATCAGATCCCTGCTCTTCTCCAGGCTAAAATGCCCCTAGCCTTTCAGTCTCTCTTCCTATGAGAGATGTTCCACTCCCCTGATCATCTTTGCAGCATTACAGAATCACCAAGGCTGGAAGAGACCTCAAAGATCACCAAGTCCAACCTGTCACCACAGACCTCATGACTAAACCATGGCACCAAGTGCCATGTTCAATCCCCTCTTGAACACCTCCAGGGATGGGGACTCCACCACCTCCCTGGGCAGCACATCCCAGTGGCAAATTACTCTTTCTGGGAAGAACTTTCTCCTCACTTCCAGCCTAAACTTCCCCTCTCAAGCAGTTCCCTGTCCTTCTTGAACTGGGGAGCCCAGAACTGGCCCCAGTACCCCAGATGAGGCCTCAGCAAGGCAGCTGACACCTGAGAAGTGTTCTATTGTTTCAGAGAAGTGTGTGGGCTGTGTGAAGTGAAAAAAATGCCCATTTTACAGGAGGAAAAGAAGGCAGCAGCAGCAGGAGCAGGCAGATGTCAGCACCAACCATTCTTTAACCAAAGCAAAGAGTCAAAAGGAGCCAGGAGATGACCACAAACGATGGCAAATCACCCTCTGCTCTCCGTGGCAGTGGCACTGCTGCGGTACCTAACTCAATCAGGACTGGAAACAGATGTCTGCAGGCCTAATGTGGAGCAAGCAACCATCCCCTGAGCAGACACTGAAGATTTGTGTCCCACCACAAAAAAAACTTCTGAGGAGGAGTTTAATGAAATTAAAAGATAATGTCATAACACACTTAGCCTTTGAAAGGTAATGACAAGGCAATACATCACCCCCAGTGCAACTGCAAGCATTGATCTGAGGCAAAAGGCAATGGCCTGAAAGCCTCATCCATCTCAGGCTGCTTCCAGCAGCTTCCCTGAGCACTTGGAAGTCCAAACAGGTTTTAGCTCCCATGGGAAAAAAAGCAAGCAGCAGCTCAGAGAAAGATGTGCTTGTGGCACACAGGATGAAGCAGCCAGGCCAGCAGCCTCTGCACAGGCAGTGCCATCAGGCAGCAGGGGTGAGGTCTCATGGATCTGGGGAAGAAATATTACACATTGATGTGTGATTCACCAAATCCTTACAGAAGAGGTCTAACAGTTAAGCAACAGAGGCTTAAAGGTCAGCTGTGAGACCCCCACCTCAAATACTGCCTCCAGTTCTGGTGTCCCCAGCATGAGAAGGACACAGAGCTGCTGGAGAGAGCCCAGGGGAAGCCACAAAGCTGATCCAGGGGCTGGAGCACCTCTGAGGTGAGGACAGGCTGAGGGAGCTGGGGGTGTTCAGCCTGGAGAACAGAATACTCTGTGGGGACCTTAGAGCTGCCTTCCAGTACCTGAAGGGATCCTATGGGAAGGCTGCAGAGGGTGTTTAGAGACAGGACAAGAGGCAATGGTTTGAAGCTGAGGGAGAGCAGGGTTAGACTGGAGCTGAGGAAGAAGTTCTTCAGTATGAGGGTGGTGAGACTCTGCAATAGGCTGCCCAGGGAGGTTGTGGATGTCTACTCCCTGGAGGTATTCAAGGCCAGGCTGGCCAAGACCTTGAGCAGCCAAGTCTAGCTGAGAGGTGTCCCTGATTCTATGAAAGAGATGAAATTCATCTTACAGAACTTAATGTCCTTCTTTGGCAAAACAAAGAATATAATCCCCAAAAAGTTTTACACCAAGCTGAAAGCCTTATGATGTCCTTGCTAGCAGAACTTCCTCACCACTTCCCTTGGCCTCACGTTGTGCCAAGGGAGATTTGGGTTAGATATTAGGAAAAGCTTCTTCACAGAGAGGCTTCTCAGGCATTGGAACAGGCTGCCCAGAGAGGTGGTGGCATCCCCATCCCTGGAAGTGTTTAAACTCCACCTGGATCTGGTCCTGAGGGCTGTGGTTTAGTGGCAGTGGCTTAGCAGCCACAGTAGGACTGTGAGCCCTGGGTGAGTGGCTGCACCTGATGACCTCAAAGGACTCTTCCAACCTCAACAGTTCTACAGTTCCATGATTCTACACAAGCCACCTGGTTGTTCTCTCTCCTTCCTCCAAGCTCTGCTGTCTGGAGCACATCACCTCATGGAGTGATTCACACTGCAGGATGTCAAAAGCACTAATTCCCCACAGCGGCACGAGAGGCCAGGCAGTGGCAGAGTGGTTGCTCAGGAAACCACCTCCCAGGAATGTGCTGAAATTTGCCTGAAGCCTTAAAACAAACATTTTTACATTGAGCAAAATCTCATCTCTGGGTGTCTCCAACTGAAATCACCATTCCCATATGCAGAGCAGATAATGTTCTCTCCTCGTTGCTGTTTAGTGTTTTAAACTCCCTGGAAGTGTAGAATTCATTACATTACTTGTCAGGGATCACTTTACAAACCACTCCACCTCCACTCCATTGCTAGGCTCTAGCACATCTTCAGCCTTCATTTTTCCCCCTCTTTCAACTCACTTCATCGTTCCTGGAGGCACTGGGGCTTTAACACCGTGTGCTTCCGTCCCTCACAGGATGCACATGCTGTAGCAGGGCTAAAAGAAGCCTGTCACTGAAGAAAGGAGCTGTGAAAACTGATTACAGGCACTGCCTGCAGGCTTTGCTGCTTGGCCTCTCTTCCTCCACACGCCCATAGGGAGCTGGACACTGTGCCCAGGCTCACAGCCACAGAATCACAGAACTGTTTTGGTTGGAAAAGACCTCTAAGGTCACTGAGTCCAACCATCAACTCAACACCACCATGGCCATGAAACCTTGTCCCCAAAGGCCACACATTTCTTGAACACCCCCACGGATGGCCCCCAGTGAGTTGTTTAGGTCTTTGTTCTTGCTTTTCTTCTTTACACCAGGATCCTTCCCCACCCACCTACTTCTCCTCTCCTGAGCTGCTTTAATCCAGCCTTCCAGCCCAGTGAAAACTCCAGCCCTATTTTCACAGCAGGAACCATAACTCCAGGCAGGTGAATAATCCATTTCTACAGCAGATGAGTAAACATCCACAGGATGAGTGCCCACCAGCACCTTGGGATGGGGTAAGAAGGGATGAAAGAGAAATCTGTGTGCCACAAAACCTCCTTCTGGGAATAGCTTCAGAAACCCTTCCCCATCAGATTCCTCCAATCCTTCTTCAGCTGCCCATCATCTCACACTGCCAACATAAACCTGCCTGAGCTCTTCAGCAGATGCACTCCCAGGAGCTGGGCAAACTAAGGCTTCTCACCAAGTCCTGGCCACCAAGCACACATGGACACAATGGAGAAAGCTGCTCCCCTTCACACTGTAGCAGTCAGAAGCAACATGAAACCAATAAGCTGAAGTTTCTACCTTTAGCCCAAGTCAGAGCTGTTCAGCATCAGTTCTCCTGATCTCACTTTCTCCCCTCCACAGAATCCCCGCATGGTGGGGGTTGGAAGGGACCCCTGGAGATCACCCAGTCCAAGCCCCCTGTTAAAGCAGAGTCACCCACAGCACATTGCCCAGAGCCCCAATATTCAGGTGGGTTTGGAATCTCTCCAGAGAAGGAGACTCCACAACCTCTCTGGGCAGCCTGCTCCAGTGCCCATCACAGGAAAGTTTTTCCTTATGTTTAAGTGAAACCTCCTGTGTTTGCAGTTCCCTTCCTTAATGATGCTTTAATGACATTTCAAGGCAGGAGGAAAGTCCACTTTTCCTTTCAGACCAGCAAGGGAAGGAGATCAAAAGCCAAGAAACCCACAGACCCCATTGTCAGAGCCCGAGGCTGGGCTTGGCAGGAGCCCTGCCCTTCCAAACCCCACAGCAAGGGGAGAGACACACAAGCGAGCAGGGCTGGGAGACCCACTGCTACACAGGGGAGTGTGGGATCTGTGCCTTTTAAGCCAAATTTACAATTCAATTGGCATTCTCTGCAGATGCAATCATGAGAAGTTTATAATTATCAACAATTATAAACATGAGAGGGGAAGCCATTCACTCAGAAAGAAGAAAGGGCTGCCACAGCAGAACTGCAATTGTCATTGCTGGTGACTGCAAAAGAAGGAGCACTTTGCACAGCCACCAGAGCCTCAGAGGAGGCACTTCCCAGCACAGGGACTGTCTTTTTACATTCTTAAGACAATTCCCCTTTCAAACACAATACTTAAAGCAAGCCCACATTCAAAATCTGGACACCATTCAATCAATCCCTCCAGTTGTGCACACCCTCCAAGCTCCCCATCCACAGCAAGCAACAAAAGCCTGAATTCAGAGGCTCACCCATTCACAAGACCTTTTCTACTGTAGCTACAGATTGAAGATGTCAGATATTTATAGGGCACTTCAAAAGAGTCAACATCTTTTTACCCCATCCAAAGCCCATCCTGAACACAGGTGCCCTCACATCAAAAACCAGGGGAAAACTCTGCTCTGGCAGAGGCTTGGACCAGATCACCTTCAGAGGTCCATTCCACCTCCCACCACACTGGGATTCCTAGAATGGTCTGGGTTGGAAAGGACCTCTGTGAAGGGAAAAAAGTGAGACCAAGAGAGTTGCCACAGAAGATTCTGGTGAGCAGCACTAACTTGGAGTAAAGGTAGAAAGTTCAGATGATGGTTTCAGATTGCTGTGAGGTTGTGAAAAGCCAGGGAAGAAAACTGCAGAATTCAGCACAAAATCCACTGGAACACTCACTGCTGCTTTAACATGATGCTGGTCCCAGCCTCCTCCAAGAGCAGCACCCCCCCAGGTTACTACTTCCAAATTAGGAACAATCTGGGTGAGGACAGGGAGCTGGTGGCAAGCTGCAGCTCTCTCGAGCTTGCCCAGCACTCACCCAGCTGCAGCAGGGCTGCCTGGGCTCTGAGGGATTTATGCAACTGCCTGCCCGAGCCATCAAACACACAGAGGGCTGAGCCAGGGAGGGACACAGCCCACTTCTATTTATGTTCCAAGCAGAGGCCTCAAGCAAGATGTATACTTCTAAGAGCAATTACCACAGGATATATAAATTAGAAGCTATTTCTTTAACAAAAATAACAATAACAGCAAATCAAAAGGGAAGTCTGGGATGCAGGTAAACGAGGTCCCAGAGTTCTGCAGTAGTGGAGTCCATGCTGCTCCTGGAGGCTGAGTTTATTCAGCCTCTCTGAAGACCAGCATTAGCATTTAAATTTACAGTAGTATGTTCAGTGGATCATTTTTATCTTCTCAAGAGCAACTCTCTAGACCTTCTCAATTATTCTGAGGGGAGAGCAGCCACGCACAGGCTGCAAGTCCCAACCGTCACTGGGTATCAGCTAGAAACTAATCATAGTATCATAGAATCAGTCAGGGTTGGAAGGGACCACAAGGATCAGCCAGTTCCAACCCCGCTGCCATGGGCAGGGACACCCCACATTAGATCAGGCTGGTCAGAGCCTCATCCAGGGCTGGGGCCTCACCTACCTCCCTGGACAACCCATTCCAGGGCTTCACCACTCTCCTGGGGAAGAACCTCCTCCCCACATCCAGCCTGAATGCTGCTCCTAGTGCCCAAGTCAGTGAAACCTGGCTGGGGGAGGTCCAAGCAAGCATCTAGAAAAGGAGCCCTACTACACTTAAAAACACTCCTGGGCTGGCATTGCCTCTTCTCCCTCCGTTAAGGCAGAGCCTTTGCATGCAGCTTACCAGGGCAGTATGCATCAACGTCCAGTTTCTGTGCTGAAGAAAGTGTCGGGGAGCCAAGCTCAGACTCGGGGATTCGAGGGCTCTCCACAAACTTTGCTTTCCTCAAAGGGGCTAAAGGAGAAGGAGGGGGGAGAGAGAAAGAGAGGTCATGAGTAAGGGAAAGAGCAAGCACCAGATGGAAGCACTTAACGAAACGACACTGTCAGACCCAGATCAGGTTACCCCTTCCTTTTTTTTTGCTTTTTGCCAGGGAAAAAAAAATTATCTACATTCTTTACAAAGGAGATGGCTCTGGTTAAAGCTTTCAAACTGCACAGCCCCTCAAAAGTGTGCAAATACTGAGGCACATTCCTGATGCTCTTAAACGCTTCCTTTTCCCCTGCTTTATTAAATATATATTTTAATGGGAAACAAATGGGCCTGGATCGAGCAGCTGTAGGGAAGCTGAGATCACAGCGAGGTACACAGAGCCCACATCAGGGTTGGAAGAGATTTCACTATAAATATCTCAAATGAACACACAAATGCTGCCTGCAGTAATTGGTTTCCTCTGAAGATAAAATATCCACTTCCCAACGCCCAGGACGTCTGACCAAAGAGATTTGGTGTCCGACACGAAGGAGCAGAGCGAAGCCAAACGCTGCCCCAAACAACAGCAGCAAAAATCAGCCCCCAAGCCAGCACTCCACTTTGATCCAGCAAAGATTCAAGAGACTTAAATAGAGGGGGGAAAAGGTAAAACTGTAACAAAGCAGCACTGACCACTCAGGATCAGAACACCAAACCCCACACCACGAAGGGGTTTGTGTGGAGGTTTGGAACAGGCTGAATTCAAGGAGAGAAGAAATCCTGCCTGCCGTTTGCTTGCAATCAAATAATGACCACAGCGCATTCAGTCAACAGGTTTCAAACAGATACTCCTGCCAGACCAAGGAAACAGAGCTAGTGAGGCAGTTATGAGCAGAGGTTATTGTATTACATTTCAAAGCTAAACTCACATGCCCATTAAAGTGCAAGGCTAATTTGAAAGCCACTCACTCCAGAGCCGGCTACGGTGGGTCAGCGTGCTTCATGCCTCTCTGACTTCCAGCAGAATGGCCTCCATTTACATAATTTATATTTATAGTTCTCTGTCCTGCAAATTCAATTTGGGATCTGAAACTAAAGATGGGGGGGGGTGGGAACACACAATGTTTGGTCTCATGCATCTCCTGTAATAAAAGCTCAGCCGGTCAAGCGATGACCTCGCAGGCAGCAATAAATCGCTGGCTTTTAAGGAGCCTGCAGGCAGCCAGGGTGGTGGCCAGCAGCTGGGAAAGGCTTCACAAGCCTGAGGAGGAGGAAGCAGAAAGACTAACCCCACCTGGGCTGGTACAGAAATGACCATCAGAGTTTTTAAAATGTGGGCAGGGAAAAAGGTAGATAAAGGTTAGAGAATGTTTGTGCAGTAGCAAGTCCTGGTGAAGCAGAACACAGGCAAGGACGCAGACCCTGTCCCCCTCTGGAGGTGCCAAACACCCTCCTGACTCTAATGATCCATCCCAGGAGGCCTGAAATGACGAGGGGAAAAAACAAGGTACCAGGCTAGCAGAAGAAAAGCCTGGCTGAATGCTAGATGTGTTCACAGCACGTTTCCCCCCGGAGCCCACGGGGCCAGCGTAACATGAGCCATGCCTGGCAGGAGGAATGTGAGATAAGGGCAGCCCGAAGCCCCCCGGCTCCCCCCGCACCACCAAGCTCACAGACACGCAGCCTGGCTCACAGACACAACCTGATGCTAAGAGCTGCAAGCCAGTATCATAGTATCAGTCAGGGTTGGAAGGGACCACAAGGATCAGCCAGTTCCACCCCCCCTGCCATGGGCAGGGACACCCCACACTAGATCAGGCTGGCCAGAGCTAACAGTAGTCAACAGTACAGCAAACACCCCCCACCCCCCAAAAAATTCCACTCCCCCCCCCCACTTTATCAGCTTGCAAATTGGCCAACAGCAGTGAAAAAATTATTCACAGTAATGATCTTGTGCCAGATAGTGATGTAATGAAAACACATAAATATTGAGGAGATTATTACCATGGCATGGAAACTGTTTAGAGTAACAATCCTGCACGGCCCAATTACTGAATTAAACTGTAATGGAGGTTTTAACAACTCTGAGCCTTTCAGATGCTCTCACAGTCCCAGCAACAGGCACTGCGATCAGATCGATCACAAACAGTTTGTCTGCTCCCTCTTTTGACATCTCTGGTGAACACCAGGACCATCAGTCACCCAATGTGACACTTGGCAGTGCTCATTTTGCTCTGACACACAAAGCCATGGTGTTCATAGCGAGGGGATGCTAAGGAGTGCAATGGGGCTGCCACCAGAAGGTGCTGCACTGAAGATTGTTGGAGTTACTAACCCAAAGAGGAAGAAGACATTCAAAGACCAAAGAAAGGGTGGATGGTACCAACTATGCCACTTTCTGTAGCACCAGAAGGTGCCAAACCTGCATGTTTTGATGGCTCAGTACCTAACAGTCAGCTCACACCCCTCCAACACCTCAAAGGACCCTACAGGAAGGCTGGAAAAGGACTTTTCATAAGGGAGAGGGAGAGTAGGGTGAGATGGGATCTAAGAAGGAAGTTCTTCAGTACAAGGATGGTGAGACTCAGGAATAGGCTGCCCAGGAAGGTTGTGGATGCCTCCTCCCTGGAGGCGTACAAGGCCAGCTTGGACAAGGCCTTGAGCAGCCAAGTCTGGTTGAGAGGCATCCCTGCCCATGGCAGGGAGGTTGGAGTAGATGATCTCTGAGGTCCCTTCCACCCTAAGCCATTCTAGGGTTCTATGACAGTGATCTCCTTTTCAGTGGTGATCTCATTTCTCCATCTCTTCTGCCTCACTGTGGGGCTGCTCTCATTGCCTAATGCATTCCTGCCTTCTGCAAACCACCAACCTACAACAGCAGAAGCAATCACCCTGTCAGTTCACTCACTTGCTCCAATTCACTAACTCTTCTTCCAGAGTTGATTTAGAGTGGATATTAGGAAACACTTCTTTCCTGCAGGAGAGGTCAGGCATTGGAACAGGCTGCCCAGGGAGGTGGTGGAGTCACCATCCCTAGAGGAACACGTGGCCGTGGCACCTGGGGACCTGGTTTAGTGGCCATGGTGGTGTTGGGTTGTTGCTTAGAGTCAATGATCTTAGAGGCCTTTTGCAACCAGAACAGTTCTATGACCCAATGATTCTTTTAAGGGCAATGAAGAGCTTCCTGTTAACAATGTGGTGAATGCTGACTGTGCTCAAGTTCAGCCACATGTGTCAGTTCCCAGTGTTTATGTTTTTGCTCCCTAAAGAGCGTGACTTCGGCCTTCAGAAGCGTGCTGCCACCAGACAAGCCAGGCTATGTCAACGTGACTTCAAGACAAGAGTTTACTTTGAGAGGCTCGAGTCAATATAATCATCTCAGTCTAAGTGCAGAGCAGGAGAAAGGCACAGAGCAGCAGTTCCTTTTCTTGCCTTTCAGCTCTTCTGAACCTGAAAAAGACAAAACCTCCTCCTCCCTCCTACGTAACCCGATTACATGAGAGGAGGATTTGCACGTAAAGATTTAAGCACTCCTGATGCCTGTCCAAGGGAAGATTATCTTGACAGATTCATACTGGGGCATTAAGTTTTCTACTGGAGAAAACCAAACCAAAACAAAAGGGAAATGCCATGAATTCAGCAATTTGGTTTGCTGGTTTGCAGCCCAACATCGAAGGACAGCATTGATCTTTCCAGCGGTCCCTCGGTTCAAGAAGCACCTGAGGGAACTGCTTGAAAGAGTCCAGAGCAAGCTGCAGAGATGCTGAAGGCAGTGGAACATCTCCCTGCTGAGGACAGGCTGAGGGAGCTGGGGCTTTATCAACCTTTATCAACCTCATTCCTGTTGATAAAGATGTACAGGGCAGTGTCAGGAGGATGGAGCCAGGCTCTGCTCAGGGATGTCCAATGATAGGACAAGGGGCAGCCAAGGGCGAGGTGGAGCAGAGGAGGTTCTATGGGAACATAAGGAGAAGCTTCTTCACGGTGAGGTTGACAAAACACTGGAGCAGGCTGCCCAGAAGGGCTGTGGACATGGTTTAGTGGCAATGTTGGTCTTAGGCTGATGGCTGGAGTCAATGATCTTAGAGGTCTTTCCCAACCAAAATGGTTCTATGACTCTGATTCAGAAAATTCACACTGCTCACAGGCAGCCTGGAGGGACAACACTGTCACAGAATCACAGATTACAGAATCACAGATTAACCAAGGTTGGAAGAGACCTCAAAGATCATCATGTCCAACCTGTCACCACAGACCTCATGACTAACTAAACCATGGCACCAAGTGCCACATCCAATCCCCTCTTGGACACCTCCAGGGATGGGGACTCCACCACCTCCCTGGGCAGCACATTCCAACGGCTAATGACTCCCTCAGGGAAGAACTTTCTCCTCACCTTGAGCCTAAACTTCCCCTGGCACAGCTTGAGACTGTGTCCCTTGCCTGGTCACTGCTGATGGCCCAGGAGCTGATAGCAGTGGTCCATCCTGGCTCAGCAGGCCAGTCCTGCTCCCAAACTCATGACAAGCACGGTGCTGGCGTCACACAAGCACTAACTTGCTGATGTCAGAACATAACCAGTCAGAGAAGTGATTTAAAACAAACACTGCACATTTTGGGGGCTAGATCCTGCAGTTTCTAGCCAGATTAATCCCCATCAGAATCCTAGCCAGCAGAGCAAAGCTGAAAATCCTTCCCTCAGTCCAAGTAAAATTCTCCTTTGACTTTGACAGCAACTTCTCCGGCGAGGGAAGCAATGCTAATTCCAGGGCTGGAATTAACCACCTAATGCATAACAATTAGCAGGGCAGGCATTCAGAAACTGTAATGAGATGGCTCATTTATGGCACCTCCTGCAGCAGGTGGTCTGCCTGCCAGTGGGGACAAAGATAGCAATTCTTTCCTTCTTGCTTTCCATGCTAGTTCTCCTTAATATCATAGTATCAGTCAGGGTTGGAAGGGACCACAAGGATCATCTAGTTCCAATCCACATGGACACTGGAAGTACTCTGCTGTCACCAGAGGCTGAAGTCTCCAAACAAATAGGAACAGAAACCAGTTTTGAGAAAGGTATAGAAGGTATTTGGGTTGAAAAGCACAGATTTGAGAGAACCTTCTGAAAAGGAAGAATTGCATTATCTGGCATTCAGGCTGGCCTCTTGATTATTAACCCACAGGCAGCTTCAGAGCCATACCATGGAAGATAGAGGCAACCAAATCCAAAGACCTGCTGAGTCCCAACATTTCCTCACCAGCAGAGGTGGGGAATGCTCCCTTTCCTTTCATCTGGTGACAGAGGAGAAATAACCTTGTCTCCTAACACCACAGCCAGGTGTGCTTGGAACACATTGCAGAGGACAGCAATGAAGTCCTGCTAAACCCTAGGGAAATCCTGGTTTGGAAGCTGTGCTGTCAGGCAGTCTGCAGAGTGGCTTTTCTTAAGTCTCCTTAAAAACAGAGGTTCTAAGTGTTTGGAAAGCATGTCCACTGAGGAACAAGCCCCAACAGCCCAATCCACAGTACTCCTCCCACTGTGTGCCCACACTGATGCTCTCTCATGGAACAAGTGGTACAGGAGAGCTGTGTGGCTCTACAACACAAAACCCACTTCAGCTATCAAGAGCTGCTGATGGTTTGTCATTGGAATGTGCTGCCCAGGGAGCTGGTTGGGTCAAAACTCTGTATGTGCTTAGAGGTTGTTTAGATGTGGTGCCTGGAGATAGAACAGAACAGAATACAGAATTAAGCAGGTTGGAAAAGACCTTTGAGATCATCATCAAGTCCAACCTATCACCCAGCACCATCTGATCAACTAAACCATGGCACTGAGTGCCACATCCAGGCTCTTCTTAAACACTTTCAGTGATGGTGACTGCACCACCTCCTGGGGCAGCACATTCTAATGCAGAATAGAATAGAATAGAATAGAATAGAATAGAATAGAATAGAATAGAATAGACCAGGTTGGAAGAGACCTTCAAGATCATTGTGTCCAACCTATCATCCAACACCACCTAATCAACTAACCCATGGCACCAAGCACCCTGTCAAGTCTCCTCCTGAACACCTCCAGGGATGGTGACTCCACCACCTCCCCAGGCAGCCCATTCCCATGGGCAATCACTCTCTCTGTGTAAAACTTCCTCCTGACCTCCAGCCTGAACTTCCCCTGGCGCAGCCTGAGACTGTGTCCTCTTGTTCTGGTGCTGGCTGCCTGGGAGAAGAGACCAACCTCTGCCTGTTTACAACCCCCCTTCAGGTAGTTGTAGAGAGCAATAAGGTCATCCCTGAGTCTCCTCCTCTCCAGGCTAAGCAGCCCCAGCTCCCTCAGCCTCTCCTCACAGGGCTGTGCTCAAGGCCTCTCCCCAGCTTTGTTGCCCTTCTCTGGACACCTTCCAGCACCTCAACATCTTTCCTAACCTGAGGGGCCCAGAACTGGACACAGGACTCAAGGTGTGGCCTAACCAGTGCTGAGATATGGGTTAATGGTGAACTTTGTAGAGCAGGGTTAATGGTTGGACTCGAGGATCCCAAGGATCTTTTCTAGCCTGAATGATTCTGTGATCTGCATGGAGCACTGGGATCAATTCCAGTGCTGGCTGTGATCACCATCAACCACCTCAGCTCCCAGCAAATACAAACAAACCAAAGAAAACCCAGGGTGTGTTGATTCTTTCAGAGTAATCGTGTTATCTCCCCCAGCATTGTGCTGCAGCTCAGCCTCTTGAGCTTCCCAATTCTATTGCAGCCTCTCCATTACCATTTCCTTGTCACATCATTTATAGATGAGTTCATATTTTAATTAGAAAAAAAGGCTTTCTTTAGATTAAAAGGCATTGATGAAAGGAAATTATCAGGGATTAGCAAAAGGCTCCAGCTACTCAATTCAGTTTCAGCTCCAAAAGGAATGTTTCACTCAGAAAGGGTTATTAACATCTAATGACCTGATTGAACAAGGAGTGTTTTTTCAGGCAGTTAATTTCAGCAGCTCTGAGCTCATGCCATGCTCTGACTGCAACATACACAGCCCTGCACCTTTGTGTAGATACTCAAGAAACCAGCCTGGCTATGGACAGGGAAGAAATCATGGAATGATAGGGGTTGGAAGGGACCTCTGGAGATCATTGACTTCAACCCCCCCACCTCTGCCAGAACAGGATCACCTAGGGCAGGTTGCACAGGATTGTGTCCAGGTGGGTTTGGAATGAGTCTCTGGGCAGCCTTTTCCAGTGCTCCACCGCCCCTCAAAGCACAGAAGTTCCTCCTCCTGTTTAGATGAACTTCTGTATTCGAGTTTCTGCCCCTGGTCCTGTCTGTGGGCATCTCTGATAAAAGCCTGGCCCCTTCCTCCTGACACCCACAAGCATTGAGCAGATCCCCACTCAGTCTCCCCCAGGCTAAAAAGCCCCAGGTCCCTCAGCCCTTCTTCATCAGAGAGACTTTCCAGTCCCCTCAGCATCTTCACAGCCCTTGCTTGTACCCAAAACACACTCAAGCCCAAATCCTGCCCAAGCTGGGCTGTGATGGGGAGAGCCAGAGCAGTGGTTTGAGAGCAAACCTCAGCAAAGTTGTGTTTAAGGAGGGGAGAAGCGGGAGCTCCACGCAGCCTCCGCTCCCTCCGCTCCTCCGTCGCCGCGGCTGCCGTGCCAAGGGCTGACTCACGTGCTGGAGCCTGCCCAATGGCTACGTAATGCTGCAGAGAGGGGATTTTATTGAACGTCTCCCTCACACTCAAATGTTTTAAGTGCTGCAGTGCTATTGATCCATGGAGCTCCTGGAAGGAGTAACTGTCAGACTGAACACAGCTGGACCTCACCCAAACCCGCCAGGGACAGAGCCTTTCAGCGCTGCCTCTGATCCCAAAGGACTCTTTTGATGTCTTTTGATTTTGCTGAGGGAAGAGCCATTACAAAAAACAAAAGCAAAGAGACCATCCCAGAGCCCAGGATGGTTTCTGCTGGGGCACTAATACATCAGTAGTGTGTAACTAGGAGTTTTACACAGAAAGGTCCAAATCTAGTTGAGAGGCATCCCTGGCCATGGCAGGGAGGCTGGGCAAGATGATCACAGAATCATAGCATGAAGAACTTCATCCTAAGACCCAGTCTAGAATCATAGAATCAGTCAGGGTTGGAAGGGACCACAAGGATCAGCCAGTTCCAACCCCCCTGCCATGGGCAGGGACACCCCACACTAGATCAGCCTGGACAGAGCCTCATCCAGCCTGGCCTTAAACAGCTCCAGGGCTGGGGCCCCAACCACCTCCCTGGCCAACCCATTCCAGGGCTTCACCACTCTCATGGGGAAGAACTTCCTCCTCCCCTCCAGCCTGAATCTCCCCACCTCCAGCTTCATTCCATTCCCCCTAGTCCTATCACTCCCTGAGATCCTGAGCAGTCCCTCCCCAGCCTTCCTGGAGCCCCCTTCAGATCCTGGAAGGCCACAATGAGGCCACCTCGGCTCTCTAAGGTCCCTTCCAACCTAAGCCATTCTATGAAAACTTAGGACTATAGAATTGTTTCAAGCAGTGAAACGAGAGGTCAGCATCCTCCTTTGGTCCTTTAGCTATCAGCATTATCTCACACAAATCATTGTGTAACAGCTTTTTTCTCCCCTCCCCTTCTTTAGCTATCAGCATTATTCCCCACAAATCATTGTGTAACAGCTTTCCCCCCTCCTTCTTTAGATGATCAGCATTATTCCACACAAATCATTGTGTAACAGCTTCCCCCCTCCACTTGTGTCATTTGAGAGTATAAAAGCTTTTCTATTTACTTCTAAAGCTTCCCTCCTCTCATCGCCTGCTTATCGCAGCATCGTGGGGAGGGCAGAGCGCAGCAGCAAGTGAGAACAATGTGCTGTCTGGAAACATCAGCCTGGTTCCAAAACTTGCAGAAAATGTGTTTAGTTTAGGAGATAAGGTGCTGAAACAAAAAGGGGAAAAAAAAAGAAGGAAATGAAGGTGGAAAGAGGAATGGAGCAACTGAAGCAGGAAGGGAGTCCAGCGAGCTGGTGAAGGAAGAGCACTAATGGGAAAGGAGTTAAAAGAAGCAATTATCACCAAGTGTCTTAGTGTAAAAGCTCTTCTTTAAACTCCAAGATGACTACAGAACATTAAGTTTCTGCCTATGATTCCTGAAAATGATTTGGTTTGGGTTTTAGTTGGTAAAAACAAGGAACAACCTTTGCTGGCTGAGTGGATTCTGCAATCCTGAGACCAGCTCTGCTGCCCACAGTGTCAGAGGGATGTGGAGCTGCTCGAGAAGGCCCAGAGGAGGCCACAAAGATGATCAGAGGAATGAAGAACCTCCCCCATGGGCACAAGCTGCAAGAGTTGGGGCTGCTCAGCTTTGAGAAGGCTCCAGGGAGACCTTAGAGCAACTTTCCAGTAACAGAAAGGGGCCTACAAGAAAGCCAGGAAGGGACTTTTCACAAGGGCTTGCAGTGGCAGGATGAAGGGCAATGGATTGAAGCTTGAGGAGGGCAGATTGAGACTGGAGATAAGGAAGAACTGTTTTACTGTAAGGGTGATGAGACACTGGCACAGGTTGCCTCCTAATCAACTTTCAAAGGGGAAAATAACTTGGGTCTCAAATGCCTGTGTGCATTTTAAATAGACACAGAATTAAACACTGCAGGTTTCTGTGTGAGGTGCTCAGTCATGCCCAGCACAGCCTTGTCTACAATAAACATGTGTGTTACAGAACCACAGAGCTGTCAGGGCTGGAAGGGAGCTCAAGGCTCAGCCAGTTCCAACCCCCCTGCTATGGGCAGGGACACCTCACACTACAGCAGGTTGCTCAGAGCCACATCCAGCCTGGCTGCAAACACCTCCAGGGATTCACAAAGGCAGCAAGTTTGCTTCAAACACAAACCTGTGTGAGTCTGCCCTTCCAGCACAAACTCGAGCTCAGGTTCTATTTTGCATATTCCTGTGCAACTTCTTTCTGTCATTCAGGGTAAAATGGCACAGAGATCTGTTACCAAACTTCTCACTGCTGGAGCCAGCAGACAGCAAACCAACCCTCTGCCAGGTCAGCCCAAATGATTTAGTTTTAGCTCAGGCCAGTCAGAGCATCCCAGTGTGAATGTGTTGAGCAGCTGTTGCCTGGAATACTCTGGCAAGCCTTTAGGAAGAAAGTTGCTTCTATTAATGATTCCCAAAAAGAAGGGGGGGGGGGGGGGGGATCTTTTCTCTTCCCTAGATAAGTTTATTTCCAATGTGGGCTGCCAAGAAGTCTTTATCCCCCTAGGGGAAGCAGCTTTGAGAAGCAGCAAGTTATTTAATTAACATATAGACATGGCAGGAGGAGGATATGGTACTTTCATCTTCCCAAACTTGTCAGATTGTTTTTGACTCCTTGGAGCTGTGTCACAGTAGTAGACTTCTCCATGTCAGTCCCCATCTAAAATTCTTCTTTTCAGCATCTTCTAAAGTCTTTTAAAATTGCCTCTGTTAGTAGCAAGTCCTCGTGTGTGACTCAAGGTGGAAACTTGTGTAAGAGGAGGAGGATGAAAGGAGAGAAAGGAAGTCAGCATCTTTTGCTCCAGCTTCCTAAGTCATCTTGTTCCCAAAATAAGCAATTCACCCACTGACTCTTGTCATAGATTTTGGATGCAGTCAGTTTGCCTTTTCAGGTTTCAGGCTTTGGTTATATTGAAGAAACCCAGAGTGAAAAAGAAGGGAGCTGGGTCTGGAGCGTGGACTCGTGGCATCTACACCCTAAGGCTACTGAAGATCTGCTCAAACACCCAAAGAATCTTCCCAAATGGCAGAGATGGGGTGGAACAGAGCTGGAGGGGAAAGTATTCCTCAGCCCCTCACATCCCTTCTCCCAACAGTTTTATTTCATTACATGTTAAATTCAAAACAGATGAGACTGCAGCACAACATGAGTGCTGAATCCGTTACTCCCAGTCACTCTCCTACTAACCTGGAGCTTTGCTTTCAGCAGCTCAGTGACTCATATGGCACTGGCATGAAAAAAGGAGAGCAACTGTCCAAAAAGGACCTGGATGGACTGTAAAGAGCATTTACTCTAAAGAGAGCAGTAAAGAGCTTGGTCACTTTAATCAAACCAGAGGTAGCCTCATCAATTCACTGCTTAGAAAGAAACTGGTTTGTTGTTTCCCAAAGAAAGCCTGGCTCAGCACTGATACAGGCTGGGCAGTGCCAGGCTTGAAAGCAGCCCTGAAGAAAAGGACTTGGGGATGCTCACCATGAGCCAGCAGTGTGCACTTGCAGCCCAGAAAGCCAAGCAGAGCCTGGGCTGCAGCAAGAGAAGTGTGGCCAGCAGGGCCAGGGAGGGGATTCTGCCCCTCTGCTCCACTCTGCTGAGACCACAGCTGGAGCTCTGGGGCCAGTTCTGGAGCCTCTATTACAAGAAGGATCTGGAGGTGCTAGAAGGTGTCCAGGGAAGGGCCACAAGGATGAGCAGAGGACTGGAGCTCCTCTGCCATGAAGGCAGACTGAGAGAGTTGGGGTTGTTCAGTCTGGAGAAGAGAAGGCTCTGAGGAAACCTTATTGTGGCCTTCCAGTATCTGAAGGGGGCCTACAAGAAAGCTGGGGAGAGACTCTTTAGGGTGTCAGGGAGTGAGAGGACTGGGGGGATGGAGCAAAACTAGAAGTGGGGAGATTGAGATTGGATGTGAGGAAGAAGTTGTTCCCCATGAGGGTGGTGAGAGCCTGGCACAGGCTGCCCAGGGAGGTGGTGGAAGCCTCCTGCCTGGAGGTGCTGAAGGCCAGGCTGGAGGTGGCTGTGAGCAACCTGCTGTGGTGTGAGCTGTCCCTGCCCATGGCAGGGGGTTTGGAACTGGCTGGTCCTTGGGGTCCCTTCCAGCCCTGACAATTCTCTGATTCTGATTTCAAGCTAAAATTTCATGAGGAAAAAAACAAATAACCAACCAGAAATTAATGAAAGAACTGCTGCAGCAAACAACTTTCCTCCTTTCTGTAGGAAGCTGAATGTAAGACAAATCTGGGGACAAAAATGCCTGCTTGCTGCAGCATCCCCAACACTTCTGTTAGGGAGGGGAAGTTTGCAATTGTACAGACTGAACAAATCAGGCTGTAAAAACCTGCCTGAAGCTTTTACAGAGGTGAAGTTATCTCAAGCCATTAGGAAAGAATAACAAACCCAACCAAGCAACCAAAAAAACCCCACCCCACTTTACTGTAAGTGCAGAGTCTTCCCACAGCAGAAAAGAGCAAGTGTAATAAATCCATCTCCAAAATAAGCTGATCTTCCTGGCAGCACACCTTCTCCTCTCTTGCAAAGCCCTTCTCTTGTTTTTATTTACACTGAGATTTGACTCCAACAAAAATCTGAAGCCCACCCTGTAGCTGGGAAGCCACATTCAGCTAGGAGGTGTTCAGAAGATAGGAGGTGTTCAGAATCACTGCTCTCCTACCCCCTCCCACCAACGCGGTTGCTATGCTTGTGGTGCTGCAGGAGCACTCAGGACATGCTGTGGCTATTAACTGCTGTCCTGCCCTCAGGAATGGGAAGATCAGGTTCACTGAGCTCAGCAGCTTGTGTAGAGTGGACACCAGACAAGAGGATGGGAACAGCCCTGTGCAGTCTCTTGCCCATTGTGATGCAGAAGCTTGGAGCCAGAGGTGTTAACCCCCCAAAGCCCACAGCTAATCCATCCTCACTCTGTGCTCCCATGGAAGAAGTGATAGGACTAGAAGAAATTTCCTCAGGTTGTGCTAGGGGAGATTTAGGTTGCCCACAAGGAGCAATTTGACAACCCTTAAGGGGGAGGAAGCCCTGGAACAGACTGCCCAGGGGTGGAGTCCCCATCCCTGGAGGGGTTTCAAAGCTGTGGAGATGTGGTGCCGAGGGCCATGGGTTAGTGGTGACCTGGCAGTGCTGGGCTAATGGATCACAGATTGTTAGGGGTTGGAAGGGCCCTCGAAAGATCAGAACCTTTTTCAGGACCTGATTTCCTGAGAAGCACTTTCCAGAGGCCTGGTGTTAAGGAAGCTGTAAACAAGAGCCTGCCCAGCAACAGTAACTCAGCATCTGTGCACACCTCCTGGTCCCATGGCCATCACTGCCATCTGAATCACACAATTATGCTGCTTGGAAAAGACCTCTAAGATGAACTCCAACCATCAACCCAACACCACCATGGCCATCAAGCCATGTCCCAAAGTGCCATGGGCACATGTTTCTTGAACACCTCCAGTGGTGGTGACTCCACCAATCTGGCTTTGAACACTTCCAGGGAGGGGGCATCCACGACCTCCATGGGCAACCTGTTCCAGTGTCTCACCACCCTCACTGGAAAGAATTTCTTCCTAATCTCCAGTCCACATCTCTCCTCCTCAAGCTTCAGACCATTGCCCCTCGTCCTATCACTACAAACCTTTGTAAAAAGCCCTCCCCAGCTCTCCTGTAGCCCCCTTCAGGTGCTGGAAGGCTGCTCTAAGGTGTCCCCAGAGCCTTCTCCTCTCCAGCCTGAACAGCCCCAACTGTCTCAGCCTGGCCCCATAGGGGAGGTGCTCCAATGTATATAAAAAAACTTCACTGTGTTACATTTCTGGAGGGCAAAAACCACCAAATAATCACAGAAACCCTGTAAAAGAATCAAAGAGGCAACACCAGAAGAGTGCAGTCCCCATCTTTCACCTCTCTGTGAACTAAGGTGGTACTCAACCATATCCTGCTGAAAACAAAGGTACATCAACAAGTCTTTGTTTTCTCAAGAGGTGAAGTTTGAAAGCCCTGAGAGAGAACAATGCTGGGCTTAAATCAACATCTGCCAACCCAGATGGACTGAGGCTGACCAATACATTTCCTCTCCTTCCATTTCACAGTGTCTGACATCGTAAAACCAAGGGCACCCTAGCTTCAGAACGTGACCTGAAGTGAAGCTCTAACTGCATGGTTATCAAGTAATGAAACATTCAGAGTGCAAAACCCTCTTCTTGCTGAAACCAAGCTCCAGCCCAGCACTCCAAGTAGTGTTTGGATGCAAAGGATGAAAGGCGAAATTCGACCTGGTGTGTATAAACACATCGGCTGTGCAAGGCTCAGGTGGTGACTCGCAGCAGGGCTGGCTTCTTGGCAACCAGAAGGAAGGTTTCAGCACAACAATGGATTTATCCAGCCATGAATGTCTTCTGTCTTCTGACAGAAGCTGCTAACAAAGATGGTACAAGATCAAGCTCAGCCCATGTGTTCTGGAGCACTGATTGCTTTACTAGGAGCCAATGTGGACTGGTCACTCCCACCCTGCCACACAACCTGCCCTCCGATTAAGTGGGCAGCAAGGATCTGTCTGCTTTCTAGCAGCAGGCAGAGATCCACAGCACTCATTTCTCTTGTGTGCAGAACACAAGAAATCAGAAAAGCTTTTAGGAATAGCATAGCCCAGACCAGGCTGGAAGAGACCTTCAAGATCATCACATCCAACCCATCATCCAACACCATCTAATCAACTAACCCATGGCACCAAGCACCCCATCCAGTCTCCTCCTGAACACCTCCAATGATGGTGACCCCAGCACCTCCCTGGGCAGCACATCCCAATGGGCAATCTCTCTATTAAGAACTTCTTCCTAACATCCAGTCTAAACCTCCCCTGGTGCAGCTTGAGACTGTGTCCTCTTGTTCTGGTGCTGCTTGCCTGGGAGAAGAGACCAACCCCCTCCTGGCTACAATCTCCCTTCAGAAGGGACCAGAGGCAACACTGCTGTCTCAGAAAATGTGCCTTTCCCTTTGCCAGGCTTCTTGCCTATGTGACCAGGCTGACTTGGGCACACGATTCAAAGATGATCCAAGGGCTGGAGCATCTCTGCTATGAGGATAGGCTGAGGGAGCTGGGGCTCAGCCTGGAGAAGGCTCCAAGGACACCTTAGAGCTGCCTTCCAACACCTGAAGGGGCTACAGGAAGGCTGCAGAGGGACTTTTCATAAGAAGGTGTAGAGGCAGGACAAGAGGGAATGATTTAAGCTGAGGGAGAGTAGGGTGAGACAGACTCTTAGGAAGTTCTTCAGTAATGTTCTCTCAGGTGATGAGACTCTGGAACAGGTTGCCCAAGGAGGTCGTGGATGCCTCCTCCCTGAGGGTGTTTAAGGCCAGGCTGGATGAAGCCTTGAGCAGCCAAGTCTAGTTGAGAGATGTCCCTGCCCGTGGCAGGGAGGTTGGGGCAAATGATCTCTAAGGTCCCTTCCAACCTAAGGCATTCAGTGATTCCATGAAATGCTCCAATACCTCAGCAAATGTGCTTTGCCCACTGCCAGGCCTCTTGCCTATGTAACCAGGCTGGCTTGGGAACAGGATTCCCAAAGCATCTTTTCTAGCTGGGGGGATAGAGGGAGAGCATATAGGAATTGCAGTTGTGTGTTTAAAACATCCTGAAGCACCACCAAGACCTGAAGTAGCACGTGGTGAGGCATCAGGCTCAATGCAACCTGCAGCTGCTGTTAGACACAGAGCTCCTTCAACAAGCCAACAGGGACCCTCTCAGAATCACTTGAGAAATAAGATGTTTACATTGTCATCTTCAGCCAAGCTGCCTCCCAAAGCTCATCAGGAGTCTCAACACCTGCACTAGACAGTCCCAAAGGAAGAGGCACCTGGGCAGCCAGCACAAGCACCAGCCAGGTTCAGACTACGGAAGACATGGACCAGACCTGTGGGTCCTGCAAGATCACAGAATAATTGGGACTGGAAAGGACCTCACAAGGTCCAACCCCTCTCCTAATGCAGGCTTGCCTGGATCATGTTGCCCAGGATCACAATGTCCAGGAAGGTTTCAAAAGTCTCCAGAGAAGAAGACTCAACAACCCCTGTGGGCAGCCTGCTCCAAGGCTCCAGCACCTTCAGAGAAAAGAACCTCCTGGGTTCTAGTTTGCACCTCTTTCCCCTTGTCCTGCCACTGGTCACCACTTAAAAGAGCCCAGCCCCATCCTCATGACCTCCACCCTTTAGTTCGTGCTGAGTCTTGAGAAGATTTCCCTCTCAGGCTGCTCTTCTCCAGGCTGAACAGCCCCAGGCCTCATAAGAGAGATGCTCCAGGCCCCTCAGCATCCTCATGGCCCTCCACTGGACTCTCTCCAGCAGTTCTCTGGAGCTCTTCAATTGGGTAGCTGAGAATTGGACACTCACTGGAGTGATCTCCAGTGAGAAAGGTGACATTCAGGTACAACATGGCCCACAGCAGGACCCTGAGTATCTGCTTTACTAATACAAAGGTATGGAGCCACATAAATACTGGTTGGGGTTTGGCTGTGTTTTGGTCAGAAGTGGTAGTGTGGCCACAGGAAAACAAACCTGGGCTCATTTCTTGTCTCATTTCATTTAGCTGATGGATCCTTCTTTGCTGACAAAAAAACAACCCCCACATTGCCCAGCTCCACATGCAGCACACAAACCTGAGGCCCAGCAGCTGGAGTTCAGACCTGCAGGGTACTTCAGGGATTGACTGGTTGAATGGTTAAAAAAAGCTGATGAATGGTTAAAAAAAAAGCTGATGCTGGAATAAGAAATCAGCTCGCTCAGGAGCATATAGGCACAATATGTACTTGGAAACAAACCAGGAATCCTATTTTGGGAGCAAACAATATGTTATTTCTTAATGAAGTGCAAGGGAAGAGGGGTGGGTTGTACCACTGAGCGTCTTGAGGTGCAGGAACCACAGCCAGGCAAGAGAAGGCATGAAGGTGTGGAGGAATACAGCCTGGGCTAGGGGCACCTTTGCTACAGCTCCGAATCATGTGCATGTGGTTTTGTCAGCAAGATGTCCAGGAATGGAATTACACAACACCAATAGCTACTGCAGGGGAGTAACCACAGAGCAAGGGAAGAGATAGCAAGTGCCAAAGCAATGGTCCAGAGCCAACAATCAATTTCTATAACTTCACCCTCTACAGCCTCAAAGGAGGTTGGAGCCAGGTGGGGTTTGGTCTCTTCTCACATGCAACAGGTGACAGGACAAGAAGAAACAGCCTCAAGATGTGCCAGGGGAGGTTCAGGTTGGCTATTAGGAAAAATGTCTCCACAGAAAAGGTTCTCAGGCACTGGCACAGGCTGCCCAGGGAGGTGGTGGAGTCACCATCCCTGGAGGGATTTAAAAGACACTGGATGTGGTGCTGGGGGATGTGGTTCAGTGGCAGTGGAGGGATTGTGAGGTCTAGGTGAGCTTTTGGACTTGATCTCAAAGCTCTCTTCCAACCTCAACAGTTCCATGATTCTGTGATTCAATTCTCAGCTTTCTGTCTGGTTTAGGCACTGGTCAGGGCCCTGTGATGAAAACCCAGCATGCAGCTCTGCAGTGTGTGACCCCAGCAGGATGCTGTACACGTGCTGCACTTAATGAGTGGCATCACTCCAAACTTAGTGCTAACACCCTGAGCCTTGGTGAGCCTGACCAAAGCTTCCCACACAATTTAAAGCAACCAGATACAGACCACATCAGAAATGGACTTCTGCAAAAGCAATGGTCAGTCTTCAGACAAAAGTCACCCAGCTCAACAACACAGGGTGATCATTCAGGACTCAGGAAGAAGAGTTTCCAAACCAGGTTGTCTCATTGTTAGAGATGCAGCAAAGGATCAGAACAAGCAGCCCAGCTGAGGGTGAGGGCTTTTCCTTAGCAAACAAGCAGCTCAGCTAGAGATGAGGCTTACTCCAGAAGAGTGAACCCTGTGAAATGCCCTCTGCTCAGCAGGAGCAGCGTGGCCAAGTGCACAGAACACCTTCGAGGGCGTGCTCTAGGAAGCAGAAGGAGGAAAGACGTAGCAGGGGGAAGAGCAATGGCCTGAGTTAACTCCACAGGAGGCTTCCTACACCACCTTCTCTTGCTATAGAAACCTCTTAGCTGTGTCTAAAAATTCAAATTCTCACACACCAGAAGTGTAATCGTGACAGATGCTCCATTTTGTGCAGCACCAGTGTGAAATAAGGACAGGCTTCCAGCTCGGAGCTTCTGAGCAGCCCTGGAAGTTGAGGGCTCTTTTGTTTGCCTTTCTGATGTTCTCTGCACTACACAAACCTTTGGGGTTCTCCCTTTGTTTAAGCATCTACACCAATACCTGAAATTAAAAGCTGTTCTCACCTCTTCCCAGCTCTGGAGCTGTGGTGACACGTTTACCCCCTCCTCTATGCAAGGCTGAGCAGCTCAACAGCTCGCTGCAAAATAAAGCCCCGGGGAAGAGCAAATCCTAAAGGCTCTGCAGGCCTGGCAGGCCATCTCCCACACAAACAGTGAGGGAAAGCATGTGGGATTCTTTGCATGTCTCTATGACAATTCCTGTTCTGTCAATATGGAAGGTAGTTGGGTGTCAAAACAAGACAGAATTAGGTTTGTTGGGTAAGCAGCAGGCAGGAAAATCCATGCTGGAACTGGTTAGTGACTTTCAAAAGCCAGTAACTACAGTAGGCCGAGGGTTTTGTTCCCTTCCCTCCGTTATTACAGCCAAACTATCCACAAATTAATGCAGAAATGCCACGAGTTTGACAGCTGACCAGGAGAAAAGCCTTCAGCACAGCACCTGGTTTCATTCAGAATAAACTGAATCTAGCAACCTGACCTAGTGGGAGGTGTCCCTGCCCACGGCAGGGGGGTTGGCACTGAGTGATCTTTGAGGTCCCTGACAATTCTGTGAGTCTGTGAAATTGCAGAGAGCTTCCAAAAACTTCCAAGTGGGAAGTCTCCCCATTTCCCAGAAAGTTAGGTTTGATTTATGAAGATGGATGCACTTTAAGCAAGGCAAATGCCCAGTTGTGGGTACCACGGAGACGCAGCCATCCACCTGTTTTGTTTCTGCAAGCCCAGCTGGTTGCCATTTAAGCTGCCAAAGCAGATCACAAGTCCAAAACTAATGGGGGAAGCATCCCAAAAAATGAGTAAGAATGGGCAAAACCAGGAAAATAAAGAAATATACTCAGATCAGCACATATCTTTACAAATCAAAGTGGGTCCTCCTTCCCCAGCAGGTTTCACTGCTCAGGGTTTGCCACGCTGAAGTGCCAAGCAATGCAAGTGCCAAAGCCACAATGAAATGCTGCTTGTGTGTGTGGCTGCTGTTCTGTTTTTAAAGGGACAACTCAATGGTTCTGACAAAACACAAGTTTCCTACTTGTTGAACCTCTGGGGAGCCACAGATTGTAATGCATCAAGGAGAATTAAACAGAAAATTAACGATGGCGTGTGCCCCCCCCCAAAAAAAACAATATACACCACGCATCTTGAGCACCCCCGAATCCAAACAGCACTTCACAGCTACCTCGGTCCTTGTCATCACTGTGGAGCTCAGAAAGCCGAGAGTGGGCCTCAGATCCAGCCCCCACACCTACATGACACCCAGGAATTTCAGCTCCACGGCATGCTGACAGTGTGACAGCTAAAGAAAGCACTGAACAGAAATGCAAGCGCGCGGCGAGCGGTGCGACACAGAAATACCCCGAGGGGCGGACGCCTGCCCCACACCAACGACTTTAAGCACAACACCCCTCAGAAATCAGATGCAACACCCAGCAGCAGGCACTTGAACTGCTTTTCCTCAATTATACCTCGAGGATGATTGTTTGTTTGTTTGCATTTCTTCTGGCAGCCCTGGATGGCGAAGCTCCATTCAAAACCTCACTGCTCTATAGTGAGGAGCGGACATCTCTCTCCCTCGACACAGGGGTGTTGTAACCCGCTCAGGTCTGATCTGGGGGCATCTTCCCATACAGAAGGAAAATCTTCTCTCAAGCCCACTGTTCTAAAATCTGAAACACCACCCCCACCCCCCAAAAAAAACCCCATTCGATATCTGTAGTAATTTTCAGCTCCCTCCTCAGCAGTTCCATTTAGCCATGCTGAGAAGTGGCATTTCCCCCACTCGGTGTGTGGGGTTCTGCCAGTCCTAGCAAGCGGGTGACCAGCTCAGATCATGTAAAAGTGTTCCCCCAACAACTGCCAGAAAAATAACCCAGGCAGCACAACCCTCACCCACACTAAAACCCTTCCAATAATGGCTTCCTTGGAAACCAGGAGCACCAGAATCTCTTCTCTCTCCAGGATTTCCTGTGGAGTTGGAGGAGGCTGAGGAACACCTAACGCGATTCACATCACAGTCCACGCAAGGCAAACCGTCCCGATACTCACAAGGCTCCGTGTCCTCTGCCCATCACCTGGGAGCGTGTGGTCCCGCAGCAGGAGCTGCCTGAGCCTCTTAATTCATGGGGACTGAATGCCTTGAGAGCAGCACTTCAGTGAGGACCCTCCTCTGGTCCACCCCTCGCTCCATACTGCTGCTCCCAACGTCAGGATGATGTTACAGGTGACACCTCCCGCTGCTGATGTCAAGGCTCCGCTCCCAAACGCACAACCATCTCCCCACGGTGCCTCTGCCCCTAACGAGCATCACTCCTGCATCTCCTCCATCCCCAGCGAGCAGCCTGGGAGATGCTTTCAGAAGGGCTCCCAGACACGGAGCTTTCTCTCTTCCTCAAGTCTCTCGGCATCAAAGAGCCTTCCCTTCCCTTCCGGAAGGCTGCAGCAAATGTAGCCTCTACGCCTCCCTCGGGGGGGAAAGGAAGGATCTGAATGGTCTCTCTCTGTGGCGCAGCTCCATTTGCTCTGCTGTTCGAGCAGAGTGCTGGCAGAAGAGGGAGAGAACGGTGCAGAGCACGGGAGCCAAGGAGCCACTGATGCTCTCCTCAGCCTTTCGGAGTAAGCCGAAGGGTTAGCAATGCAGCCCAGGACCAGAGCTGATGAATGGTGCAGTGCTGCTGTTGTCATGGCAACCGTGAGGAAAAAAAGCAGCCCCATATAAGGAGTTGTGACATGGATTCTGGGAACAATTTATACTAAAAGGCTGAGAGCCCTTGGATGCTTTAAAGCTGCAGCATCCCCTTCTCGGCTGGGTTTCATTGTTCCGACCGAAGCAGCCAGCACAAATCACCACAGGCACAATCACATCCAGCCAGGACCTGGCTGCCCTGGGAGCATTGTGCAAACACACCAGGAAACAACCTGTTTTAGGGAGTGATTTCAAACAAATAATCCCCATTCTTCCCCTTTCAGCAAGGAAGGGGAAATGGCAGGCTGCTAACAACGTCCCAGCCCGGCACCTGCCAAGCATGAGGGTACCGGTGAGCCCCATGGAGGCCACGCAGCAGCTCAGTGCAGGTGAGAACCTCAGGCTTTATGGCAGGAAGCCTGAGATGAACCAAACTGCAGCACCATCAGGTGGCTGACTGCCTGAGCGACACTGCCACCGAGCAGGGATCCAGCCACCTCTCCCACACACACACAGCAAAAGCAGCCCCAAATTCACCTGCAAGCAGCCCCTGCTCTGCAAGCAAGGCTGGCAGTGCCCCTCAAGCACCTCCAGATAGAGCACAGCAGGAAAAGACACTCAGGCACAGGTGCCATGGCTTGCTATAAACAATAGCCAGGTTTCTGCTCCATAGAACGGCAGAATTGTTTTGGTTGGAAGAGACCTCAAAGCTCAAGTACAACCTTCACCATGGCCATTAAACCACGTCCCCAAGTGTCATGCCCTCATGTTTCCTGAACACCTCCAGGGATGGGGACTCCAGCACCTCCCTGGGCAGCCTGTTCCAGCACCTGACCACTCTTGCTGCAAAGAAATTGTTCTGGAGATCCAACCTGAACTTCCCCTCACAATTTCAGGCCATTTCCTCTCATTCTGTTACCTGATACTAGGGAGAAGAGACCAACTCCCACCTCACCCCAACATCCTTTCAGTCTCCACTCAGCCTCTTCTTCCCCAGACTACACGACCCCAGGTCCCTCAGCTGCTCCTCCCCAGCCCTGTTCTCCAGACCCTTCACCAGCTCTGTTGCCCTTCTCTGGACACACTCCAGCCCCTCAATGCCCTTCTTGGAGTGAGGGGCCCATGCTGTACGAGAGGGGAACCCCAGATTATTTCACCCAACCCTCAGCAGAAGCTTTCCATTTTGTGTGTTCAGAGAGCACCCTGGGATCGAGAGAGCTGCAGCTACTGCGCCACAGCTGAGGCAGCGCTGGAGCTCAGAGGCTCTGCTCACCAAGGAAATCCAAACTTTTGCAAATCCTTCCCCTTGACTGCTTCATCTAAACAAAGAGCTGCCAGCCTCTCCCCAGCACTCACCCCCCACAGCAGCTGCCCCCTCACCTCTCACTTCACACCCAGCTGAGTCAGTGCAGCAGTTTGGAGACTGCACAGTCCCAGAGGGCTGCGATTATTAATTTGGGTTTGTCACCATTAAACAAGAAACAATTAAAGCTTACAAGTAGAGGGATCTCAGCTTGTTTAGTCCCACAATGACAATTGGCATCAAGAGTATTTCACCATTCACTGAAGTTGCAGACAAGGAAGAATTCACAATCCTAATGGCTGCTCCCAAGGGATGCAAAGGAAGATGCAGAGGGACAAGTGAGGACCAGACCCCAGCACTACAAAGCATAGAATGGTCTGGGTTGGAAGGGACCTCCAAAAGTCATCCAGTCCTGCACTCAGCAGGGACATCCTCAGCTAGAGCATGTTGCTCATTGGCTTGTTGAGCCTCACCTTGAATATCTCTAAGGGGGCCTCAACTACCTCCCAGGGCAACCTGCTCCAGTGTTCCACTACCCTCATGGTAAAGAACTTACTCCTAAATGTATGATGGTGGCACAGGGGATGTTACCCATGGGTGCCCTCAGCCCAGCTGGATCTGGAGGGTGTTGAGAACTACAGAGGTGTCACAGGTAAGAGCAAGTCCTCATCTTAGCTCTTCTCTCACCATTTGTGAAGGATCTAGTAAGCTGTAAATGCTTTCCATAGGGCAGTGGATGTTGCTAATGGCCTAAACACACCTGGACATTCCTACTTGTTCCTAGGAAGTTTATTCTTAAGGAAAGATCCCAGAATCCCAAAGAGAAGAGGAGGAAAGTTCTCAAAGAAGGAGACTGGCAAAGAAACTGGTTCCTCTTGTCCACATCTTCAAAGACACTGAAGGACCTAATTCACACTGGGCACAGAAGGATCCAGGAGGCTGGTGGAACACTGGAACAGGTTGCCCAGGCAGGTAGTTGAGGCCCCAACCCTGGACATAGTCAAGGTCAGGCTCAATAAGGCTCTGGGTGACCTGACCTGGTGGAGGATGTCTCTGCTGACTGCAGGGGATTGGACCAGATGACCTTTGGAGGTCCCTTCCAACCCAACCCGTTCTATGATTCACTGGCTACAGGAATGAGACCTTTGAGAATGTGACCCTCATCATCCAGGCTACTTTTAGAAAACCATGATTTATTTCCTATGTTTCTTACTAATATTCCCCACCCCTCCTCCCTCTGTGCATGGCCACCCACACACACATGCTCCTTCTAAAAGAATCCTAAAGCTTGCAATCTGTCATTCAATGGGGGGGGTGTGGGGTGTGGAAGAGAAGTGGCCAAGTGCAGGGATGAATAAAATTATCCCTGTGCAGGTCATGAAAATAAAATACATCAAATTATCCTCCAGGCATTTACAGCATGGACATGAAAAACCTTTCCTGAGGAGAGGGGCAGTGCAGCACTGGGCTTTGGGCAAACCCTTTGCACATGGTGGGCTCCAGAGGAATAGAATGAAGCATTGGTAGTTGAGTTCATCAGTCCAAGACCACCGGATCAGAGGATGTTAGGGGTTGGAAGGGATCTCTGGAGGTCGAGTCCAACACCCTGCCAGAGCAGGACCATAGAATCCAGTGCAGGCCATACAGGAACACATCCAGACAGAGCTTTAAAGTCTCCAGAGAAGGAGACTCCACAACCTCCATGGGCAGCCTGTTCTGGGGCTCTGTGACCCTTACAGTGAGGAAACTCTTTGTCATGTTGAGGTGGAACCTCTTGTGCTGTAGTTTACATCCATTGCCCCATGTCCTATCACAGGAGCAAGTTAGCAAAGGCTGTCCTTCCTTCCTGACACCCAGCCCTCAGATATTTCTAAACCTTGAGTTCTTCAGCCCAATATCTTACCTTCAAAACCACACTGGGTATCTATTTTTGGCATGGATTCAGGAAAGTACTTAGACAGATCCAGCTCTGTAAGCACCCCCCTGGAAGGGCCACACTCCCCTGCATGAAGGTGTGACAAGGTGGCCAAGAAGGCCAATGGCATCCTGGCCTGCATCAGGAAGAGTGTGGCCAGCAGGAGCAGGGAAGTCATTCTGCCCTGTGCTCAGCACTGGTTAGGCCACACCTTGAGTCCTGTGTCCAGTTCTGGGCCCCTCAGTTTAAGAAGGACATTGAGAGACTTGACCATGTCCAGAGAAGGGCAACGAAGCTGGGGAGGGCTCTGGAGCACAGCCCTGTGAGGAGAGGCTGAGGGAGCTGGGGTTGCTTAGCCTGGAGAAGAGGAGGCTCAGGGGAGACCTCATTGCTCTCTACAACTATCTGAAGGGAGGTTGTAGCCAGCTGGGGGTTGGTCTCTTCTGCCAGGCAGGCAGCACCAGAACAAGAGGACACAGTCTCAAGCTGTGCCAGGGGAGGTTTAGGCTGGAGGTGAGGAGAAAGTTCTTCACTGAGAGAGTCATTGGTCATTGGAATGTGCTGCCCAGGGAGGTGGTGGAATCCCCATCCCTGGAGGTGTTCAAGAGGGGATTGGATGTGGCACTTGGAGCCATGGTTTAGTCAGTCAGGAGGTGTTGGGTGCTAGGTTGGACTTGATGATCTCTGAGGTCTTTTTCAACCTTATGGATTCTAAGGTGTCCAACACAGTGGTGTCCTCCTCACAGCAGCCATGGCTTTGAGGCACCAGTGAGGCAATGTTTGAAAGCAGCTGCTCTCTTTGTGCAAGAAGCATGGGGACTTTTAAGTGGGACTTTAATTCCAGAGAGGACTCAGACTGCTGTCTTCCACACACTCAGCCTGGCCTAGGAGGGTGGTTTTCATTCTTCTCTTTTTCCTTTTCATTAGGTATCTTTCACATTGCACTTTGCTGATAAAGCCACTGCTGTTACTACAAATAAATAAATAAACAGCATAAACTGAGGCTGAACAGGAGGATGCAAAATGTGTTCTCAGCCACTGCTGAACAAAAGGTGATGGAGGCAGGAGAGGAGAGCTGATTACTTATGCCCACTATTACTTCATCTCTCAGAGCCACAATGACCTTAGTTTTTCCTTAATCACCAGACTATTCAGCAGGGTGAAAATTGCAGCCACACTGAATATTTATCAACCTCTGCATTCAGCCAAGTCTCCACACAGAGAAGGACCCAGACAGCAACATGTGAGCAAGGGGCCTCAGCTCCTCCGGGAAGAAACTCAAGGCGCTGTGCAACGGCTTCCCGCGGACCTGCGCCAGCAGCGCCCCTTTGAGCTGTGCTCTGCAGGAAAAGCTGAGCCCTTCACAAAGCAGGCAAGGTGAGGGCTTGGAAAGATTCCTTGATAAAGTAATAGGGAAATATAAAGTAAAATCTGATAAAGTAAATAGGGAAAGAGATGGGGAGGGGGCAGGGAGAGATGGGCAGAGAGAGGTGGGCAGGGAGCAGAGAGAGAGAGGGGCAGGGAGCAGAGAGAGATGGGCAGGGAGCAGAGAGAGATGGGCAGGGAGCAGAGAGAGATGGGCAGGGAGCAGAGAGAGATGGGCAGGGAGCAGAGAGAGATGGGCAGGGAGCAGAGAGAGATGGGCAGGGAGCAGAGAGAGATGGGCAGGGAGCAGAGAGAGATGGGCAGGGAGCAGAGAGAGATGGGCAGGGAGCAGAGAGAGATGGGCAGGGAGCAGAGAGAGATGGGCAGGGAGCAGAGAGATGGGCAGGGAGCAGAGAGAGATGGGCAGGGAGCAGAGAGAGATGGGCAGGGAGCAGAGAGAGATGGGCAGGGAGCAGAGAGAGATGGGCAGGGAGCAGAGAGATGGGCAGGGAGCAGAGAGATGGGCAGGGAGCAGAGAGATGGGCAGGGAGCAGAGAGATGGGCAGGGAGCAGAGAGATGGGCAGGGAGCAGAGAGATGGGCAGGGAGCAGAGAGATGGGCAGGGAGCAGGGAGATGGGCAGGGAGCAGGGAGAGAGGGGCAGGGAGCAGAGAGAGAGGGGCAGGGAGCAGGGAGAGAGGGGCAGGGAGAGAGGGGCAGGGAGCAGAGAGAGAGAGGGGCAGGGAGCAGAGAGAGAGGGGCAGGGAGCAGGGAGAGAGGGGCAGGGAGCAGGGAGAGAGGGGCAGGGAGCAGGGAGAGAGGGGCAGGGAGCAGGGAGAGAGGGGCAGGGAGCAGGGAGAGAGGGGCAGGGAGCAGGGAGAGAGGGGCAGGGAGCAGGGAGAGAGGGGCAGGGAGAGAGGGGCAGGGAGCAGAGAGAGGTGGGCAGGGAGCAGGGAAAGATGGGCAGGGAGCAGAGAGAGATGGGCAGGGAGCAGAGAGAGATGGGCAGGGAGCAGAGAGAGATGGGCAGGGAGCAGAGAGAGATGGGCAGGGAGCAGAGAGATGGGCAGGGAGCAGAGAGATGGGCAGGGAGCAGAGAGATGGGCAGGGAGCAGAGAGATGGGCAGGGAGCAGAGAGAGGTGGGCAGGGAGCAGAGAGAGGTGGGCAGGGAGCAGAGAGAGATGGGCAGGGAGCAGAGAGAGATGGGCAGGGAGCAGAGAGAGATGGGCAGGGAGCAGAGAGATGGGCAGGGAGCAGAGAGAGATGGGCAGGGAGCAGAGAGAGATGGGCAGGGAGCAGAGAGATGGGCAGGGAGCAGGGAGATGGGCAGGGAGCAGAGAGATGGGCAGGGAGCAGAGAGATGGGCAGGGAGCAGAGAGATGGGCAGGGAGCAGAGAGATGGGCAGGGAGCAGAGAGATGGGCAGGGAGCAGAGAGATGGGCAGGGAGCAGGGAGATGGGCAGGGAGCAGGGAGATGGGCAGGGAGCAGAGAGATGGGCAGGGAGCAGAGAGATGGGCAGGGAGCAGAGAGATGGGCAGGGAGCAGAGAGATGGGCAGGGAGCAGAGAGATGGGCAGGGAGCAGAGAGATGGGCAGGGAGCAGAGAGATGGGCAGGGAGCAGAGAGATGGGCAGGGAGCAGAGAGATGGGCAGGGAGCAGGGAGATGGGCAGGGAGCAGGGAGATGGGCAGGGAGCAGGGAGATGGGCAGGGAGCAGGGAGAGAGGGGCAGGGAGCAGGGAGAGAGGGGCAGGGAGCAGGGAGAGAGGGGCAGGGAGCAGGGAGAGAGGGGCAGGGAGCAGGGAGAGAGGGGCAGGGAGAGAGGGGCAGGGAGCAGAGAGAGAGAGGGGCAGGGAGCAGGGAGAGAGGGGCAGGGAGCAGGGAGAGAGGGGCAGGGAGCAGGGAGAGAGGGGCAGGGAGCAGGGAGAGAGGGGCAGGGAGCAGGGAGAGAGGGGCAGGGAGCAGGGAGAGAGGGGCAGGGAGCAGGGAGAGAGGGGCAGGGAGCAGGGAGAGAGGGGCAGGGAGAGAGGGGCAGGGAGCAGAGAGAGGTGGGCAGGGAGCAGGGAAAGATGGGCAGGGAGCAGAAAGAGATGGGCAGGGAGCAGAGAGAGATGGGCAGGGAGCAGAGAGAGATGGGCAGGGAGCAGAGAGAGATGGGCAGGGAGCAGAGAGAGATGGGCAGGGAGCAGAGAGAGATGGGCAGGGAGCAGAGAGAGATGGGCAGGGAGCAGAGAGAGATGGGCAGGGAGCAGAGATGGAGAAGGGATAGAAAGAGATGGGAAAGGAACAGAGGGATGGAGAGGGAATCACAGTTCCTACTGGGCAGGTTTCCCTGTACCATACAGGTTTCTTTTCCTGCTTTGAGGGCTAAATTCACCCCCAAATTAACATGGCAGCCCCTGATGCCCACAAAAAGCAGCCACTTCAGTAGCTGCTTTCCCCTCCCTGTCAGAGCTGACCAATCTCCTCTACAGCACTGGAGCAGACATGTGTGGATCCAGCATGCCCCAAGATGCTTGAATGTGAGCAAATCCCCTTGTGAAGAGCTTAAAGTCTTCTGTAGTTAAATTTCCCTCTCTGAGGAATTCCTGAGACCATCAGCCTGGCAGGTGGCACAGCCACTTTTGGTTGTAAATGGCCTTGGGAAGAGAAATCTTTAGTACAAAAACCCCCAAATTAAACATCTATCCACGAGACACCAAAGTGGTTTATGTAACAAATGGCAGCACTCTGGTACTCCACCACCCTGCAGATATGGAAATTCTGCCATGAATGGGGGAGTCACAGACAAATGTATGTAAGGAGCAAGCAGCATGAAGCAGCTCCGACAATTGGATAATTTCTCAACAATTTTCTATGCTCTGAAGGTCGCTTTGAAAAATCCATGTGGCAACTGTCAGGCAGACAAAAGCCTCCCTTTGTACCACTGCAGTTTCCCAGAAGCACCCTCATGCCTCTTCCAAAAGGCATCACTGCTGTTATTGTGCAGGATAACAACTGGACAGCAGCCTGAGACAAAGCAGCAGAGGAAACCATCACAGCCAGTGAGGCTTTGTGAAATGTCTCCATGCTCTTGCTGTCAAAGTGCTGCCTGCTTGGTTTGATCTCAAAGCTCCCACAGCCAGACAAGGATTTGTGAACCCAGTTGCTTATCAGTTCTGCCAGACTCTGAGTAGGTTACAGTGGCACTTAAAGGCTTCTGTAGAATCAGAGAGGGGTACTGGGTGAAACTGGGGAGAAACACATCACAAATAGCACAAGGCAATGAACTTCATCGAATCAGGGAGTGGCTTTGGTTGGAAGGGACCTCAAAGATCATCTACTCCAACCCCTCTGCCATGGGCAGGGATGCCTCTCAACCAGACTCAGCTGTTCCACACCTCATCCAACCTGGCCTCCAACACCCACAGGAAGGAGGCATCCACAGCCTCCCTGGGCACCTGTTCCAGAGTCTCACCACCCTCATACTGAAAAGCTTCCTCCTAAGATCCAGTCTAACCCTGCTCTCCCTCAGCTTCAAACCATTCCCCCTTACCTTGTCTCTAAACACCCTCAGGAAAAGTCCCTCTGCAGCCTTCCTGGAGGATCCCTTCAGGTACTGGAAGGCAGCTCTAAAGTCCCCCCAGAGTATTCTCTTCTCCAGGCTGAACACCCCCAGCTCCCTCAGCCTGTCCTCACCTCAGAGGTGCTCCAGCCCTTGGATCAGCTTTGTGGCCCTCCTCTTACAGAAGATGCTGTTTTGCCAATGAGTGCAAATGAGAAGCATCTTTACAACCTGGCAGTCCCTGTCCCCCAGCAAAACTCCATCCATTTTTCTTTGCTGAGGCAGTAAATGGTCGTTCAACAGCCATCTCCTGCTGCTGCTGAGAGACTTTGTTTTGCTTTTTAGATCTCTCAGATTAATGGCAAGTAAGAGGCAATAAGGAATAGGTGAAGAAACATGATAAATACTATTAATAATAAGTCAATAATATTACTATGAGGTGTCCAAGGCCAGGTTGGATGAGGCCTTGAGCAACCTGGTCTAGTGGAAGGTGTTCCTGCCCATGGCAGGGGGGCTGGAATTAGATGATCTTGAAGATCCCTTCCAAGCCAAACCATTCTATGAACAACAAAGACTGGAAAGATCACTCTCTCAGTTCCTTTTCATGGTACCTTAATGAAAGCAACCAAATTCTTCTAATGACTGCATGTGGATGGTAAGTAAACCACTTCCTCTTACAACCTCAACAGTAAATCAAACTAATAACACTTTACAAAGTCACCCCCACACTGACACAGACTTTGACTTCTAAGCCTATCAGGAGCTCCACTGGATTCATCAAGACATCTATGTGCCAAACATCAGCACATGTTTTCATGGCATCCTGGGCTGGGTCTAGCTGGAAAAGGGAATTTAAACCAGCTGCAGAAGGACAAGGATGCAAGTGGCTGACAGAGTCATCTTCCCAATCAGATTCTTGTGTGTGGCTCCAAAAGGGATCCCTGAACAAAACCAGGAGCCTACACTTCTCTTCTCTTACTTTTGTGCAATAGTAATTTGCACTTTTCACCTTGCTTTTGTGTCATATGTCAGCATTGCACTGGGGCCATCCTGTTCCATACACACCTTGCTCAGCTCTAGATTTTGTCACAGAGTTTCCAGACCAGACTGACAAATGCATTTTCACCAGAGTGGCTCTACAGAACCACCTCCCTGCTGCTTGAGCTGCCCAGACCCCTGAAGTTTCTGTGAGTCCCCACCCCCTCCTGCAAAAGCCACTGCAGGAATTCCTGGGGCTGCTCTTTTCAGGACACTCCCAACAGCAGCCCTGCCAGATCCTACAAAAGCTTTCAGAGTCTGGAGCGAAATGGAGCCTGATCTGTTTCCACCTGGAAAAAGGCAATTATGAATACATGGAGCTTAATCTGCTAGGATGGACTGTCGTGATTTTGAGAGGTGGGAGGAGGTTAATGTCTGTTGACAAGCCAGGAGTGCAGCAGATCTACACCAAGGCAGCTTGCTGAGCAGGCTGGAAGCTGTTAGAGAAATGGAGCTGCAGCGGTCTGAGGAAAAATTGCTCTTTCCATAGGGTGCAGCTTAAATCCTCTGCCAGTGTTTCAGGGAAGAGTAATGAACTGCTCAAGTAGATACATGAATATAACATTACTCAGGGCTACACCAGGAGAGCAAATAAACTAAAAGGATTATAGCCAGAAGAAGGGGACAGGAGGGTAATGAACAAGATAAAAGATACCACAAAGGCCTACACTCTTTGTAAAAAGGAAAAGCTTTTCATCCCTTCCTAACTGAAAAGAGGTCCAGGGAAGTGGCTCTGCTAAGGACACCACAGAAAACAAAGCAGAAAACCCCTTCAAGTCAGTCAGAATCTGCAGGAAAGAGGAAAGTGGCTAAATGTGAGGATCATGGGAGAAAACTACACAGGAAGAGTAGGCACAAAGTAGCTGTGCAGCAGACATGAAATTCAAGAAGTACCAACATGATGCAAGGAGAAGAAAGAGCCTTGGTTTCTTTCTGTAGTTTTTCACAGCCTGTGTTTGTCATGGCAGGGAAGCTGTGGATTCCACCTCTGCCCATCACTATGGGGCAGGACAGGATTAAAACACCCCAAAACAAAGCCAAGCACACAGAATATCACAGTGTCACAGTATAACTTAGGTTGGAAAGGACCTCGAGGATCATCAAGTCCAACCTGTCAACACAGACCCCATGACCAGACCATGGCACCAAGTGCCACATCCAATCCCCTCTTGAACACCTCCAGGGATGGGGACTCCACCACCTCCCTGGGCAGCACATTCCACCCTGTGCAGTGCAGTGAGCAGTGTGTCTTGGGAGGAGGTAACTAGGATGAAAAATGATGAGGTCTTAGAGACTCCAGGCTGGAATGGATTGTGATTTGAAGCTACTTTTGTTATCCACTACTGAGTGTCATGATTCCAGAAGCCAAAACTTCACTTCTACAAATGTAACTTGTCTCAGCAGCTATTCTGCTGAAGTCTTCCTGCAGCAGAGAGGGAAGCCCCCATGGACAAACAGAAAGCAGCTGTGACCATGCAGCTGCACAGCCCTGACTCAAGACCAGCTATGAAGAACACTCTCAGAAAGGAAAGTGTTTCCAAAACCCCACAAATCATCCCAGGGTCACATCATCAGCACTCCTGAAGAGCTGGCCCTGGAACTACATCGCTGCTCTCTCCCCAGAAAGCTGGTTTAAGGCTTCATATTGAGGCAGAACTTCAGACAGGCTTTAGAAGTTCTCAGTGATGGGAAACTCATGTTGCAGTTATGAAGACAACAAAACTATCCTTTGAAACTATTTCCATCTCCTTTAGTATCTCCTTCTGCCTGATTCTCTTGCACCTCTTGAGCTCCAGTGGTACTGAAGAGGCTCAGACCACTAGGAGACCCTGCAAAGTGACTCTGCCACGATCCAGCAATCTCTTCTCCTGTCCTTTTGGCTCTCTCTTTGCACCAGATGGCAGGGAAAACAAAAGGTACCAGTGCTCCCTTTTGTCAGCAGAGATCAGCTTACATTGGGGAAAAGATCTTTTTGGATGATTCTCTTAGTTCAAACAGGGCACCTGGGTGGTGCTTTGCAGGATGTCAGACCTCAGGCAAGAAGCAAGTTTCTCAAGGCTGCTGCCAGCAGAAACACAACATCAGGCTTGGAAAGGAACATTACACTCCATGTGCTCTTGGAAATCCAACCAATTTACAGCCTCTAGGTTTTCATACTACAATCCCAGCAGATCAGATAAAGAAAACAGTTTAAAAATATGCAGGAATCAAGAAAAAAAGGGAAAAAAATCACTCTGTGGTCCAAGTTTAGCATTTTGCTGATGTGATCTCTCAGCACTCTAACAGCAGCACTGAGTTCTCTATGACTGCAGTGCTTCCACCGGGCATCACAGGATCATAGGATCTCAGAGGTTGGAAGGGACCCAAACAGATCATCAAGTCCAACCCCCCTCCAGAGCAGGACCATACAATCTGGCTCAGGTCACAGAGGAACACACCCAGATGGGCCTTGAGTGTCCCCAGAGGAGGAGACTCCACAACCTCTCTGGGCAGCCTCTTCCAGTGCTCAGTGACCCTCCCAGGAAAGAAGTTCCCCCTTGCGCTGAGGTGGAACCTCCTGTGCTGCAGCTTACATCAACCACAGTCCAAAGCAGAACTGAAAGACACTCTGCTAGGAACTTCTTATAACCCCAGGGGCTATTGGTAAACCAGAGAGAGAGCATTTTTCAGAACAGAAAGGCTTCTCTGCCGGCACGAAATCCAATCCGCCCTTGGCTTTGCCCGGTTGCAGCTGCTACAACAAACAGAGGCCTGCGACACAGAAGCGTTTTTCTGACACCAATGGACCTTAAATGCCCCAAGGAACTTTATTTAAAGTCCTTACCAGTTAACTTCTTCACAGGTTGGAGCCGAACACTGATAGACTGATGTGTGAGTAAGGGGGAGGATGGAAGGGAGCGGGACATGCCCTCCATAATCCGAATGTGCTGCATACCTTCGGTCACTGGGAGCGGTGGGATTGCGTAGTCTGGTTCAAAAGCACAGTCGTTCTCTGTGGAGGTGCCTGGGGGGGAGAGCAGAGGAGGGAGAAAGCAACTGGTGAGAACACAAGGGGAGACTCCTGCCTTCAGCATTCCAGACACAGGACCTCGCTGCACGGAGCTCAGCCATGCTGGCAGCAGGGAGTGCTGCCTGCTCAGCTTCCTCTCGCGCGGTTTTGAAGCCTGGAGAGATCGCGTATCACAGAACTGTCAGGGTTGGAAAGGGACCTCAAGGCTCAGCCAGTTCCAACCCCCCTGCCATGGGCAGGGACACCCCACACTACAGCAGGTTGCTCACAGCCACATCCAGCCTGGCTGCAAAAACCTTCCACCACCTCCCTGGGCAACCTGTGCCAGGCTCTCACCACCCTCATGGGGAAGAACTTCTTCCTGATGTCTAATCTAAGCCTCCCCTCCTCTAGTTTTGCTCCATTCCCCCCAGTCCTATCACTAAAGTCCCTCCCCAGCTTTCTTGTCACCCCCTTCAGATACTGGAAGGCCACAAGAAGGTCTCCTCAGAGCCTCCTCTTCTCCAAACTGAACAATCCTAACTCTCTCAGCCTGTCCTCATAGGAGAGGTGCTCCAGCCCTCTGCTCATCCTTGTGGCCCTTCTCTGGACACCTTCCTGCACATCCAGATCTTTCTGGAAGAGCACCTCAGCCCAGCCCTGCAGATTATCAACAGCATCACCATGAAGAACTGCTTTGTATTTGTAACTTGTCTTTCAGAGCCCTAGAGTCACCAGCTTTAAATCTAACACAAAGCAATCATCCTTTCACTGAGAAGTTGTTTGTGTATTTAGGTTGTGTATTTCTACAGGACCTTCCAGCTGAAGTGTGAGGACCTTTAGCCTACAAAGAAACAAACCCCAAAACCAAAGAAGAAAAGCATCCAAGAGCAGCCAGCAGCTCCAGCTCTCCCCTAACCCATGTACAGAAGCACCCAGACACACAAAGCCTGTATTGAGTTTGCAGCCCAACAGATCCACATGGAAGACATCAAATAGCGTGACAGCCAGCAGAGGCAGAACAATAAAGGCACACACTGCTAATTGCTGCAATAAATACTAATGACAAACAAAGGGCAGGGGCTCCACATCAGCACGAGCTGGGAGCCATAAGGTTCCCCCCATTAGCTGCAGAATATGCAAGCCTCTGGTAAAGGAGACTTGGTCCTCCACCTCTGGTCAGTAAGATTAACAACCTAACACAGACAACAGGTTGCCCAGAGAGGTGAGAGATGCCCCATCCCTGGAACCACTCCAGGTCAGCTTGTTTTGGGCTCTGAGCAACCTGCTCTAGCTGCAGACGTCCCTGCTGACTGCAGTGGGGTTGGAGCAGATGACCTTTAAAGGTCCCTCCCACCCCAACCCATTCTGTGATTCTATGGAAACCAGCTTTAAACTGCTAGGATGAATATTTCATTACAGCTAACACAGGAAAACTACAGAGACAGGCTTTAGCTTTTAGTGCCTACTGATCTTTCTTCCTCAGTTGATCTCCCCTGGACAGCTGTGTGGCTCTCAAGGATCTGCAGGACTGTAGGTAGAAAATAAAACTCCTGGACAGGAGGGTGGACAGGCAAAAGTGGAGAGAAAACAAAAGGCTAAGGCACTCCAGAGGAGGTGATGGACAAACTCCATCCCAGAAAGTCAAAGTGAACAACCCAATGTATGATTTATGATGGGAGGAAAAGCCCTGACCGAAGCAAAACGTTGGACGAGCTCCTGAAGCGCCCTAAGAGGTAGTGTTGCTTGTGGCTAAGCTCCAGCCACTGCTGATGCCAAATTCTGGGAACACCTCTCAGCATTTTGGTTCTCATTTTCTACAAGCAAGCAAAACAAACACTCACACACTTCCCACATGACTCCTGACACTTCAAAACAGGACTTTCCCTCTCTTGCTCGCTGAAGACTTGTCACATTCACCATAGCTTCCTGAACGTGTAGTTGAAAGTTGAATCCTTATAGAGGTGATTTTCTTTAACTTCTGCCTGCTCTAGTAAGTGTGTGACAGTTTGAGATGTTTTATTCATCAGAGACTGTCATTACTGCCACAAACTGAGACAGACACTGATGCTTTCCTATTCATTTCATGCTGCTTTAATTAAGTGTGCACGCAAATGCTGCAGGAGAGTACAGCCCTTGAAGGGGCAACAGATCACTCACAATCTTCTCTTCTCTTATTGAAAGATGCAGTTGCCTACAATGGCATGCTTTTAATATAGATCTAGATCTATCTATCCATGTCTGTCTCTCTCTATACATATATAGGTATCTGTCTCATGCCTTTAATACACAATAGCCAAATGTCCAGCTCTGGGGCCCCAAACACAAGAGAGACACAGATCTGCTGGAACAGGTCCAAAGGAGAGCCACAAAGATGATCAGAGGGCTGAAGAACCTCTCCTGTGAGGCCAGGCTGAAAGAAATGGGACTGTTCAGCCTGGAGAAGAGAATGTCCCAAGGAGACCTCAGAGCTACATTTCAATATCTGAAGGGGACCTACAGGAAGGCTGGGGAGGGACTGTTCAGAAGGGCCTGTGATGAAAGGACAAGGGGCAATGGTTTGAAACTGGAGCACAGCAGATTTAGGTTGGACATCAGGAGGAAGTTCTGCACAATGAGAGTGGTGAGACAGTGGAAGAGGTTGCCCAGGGATGTGGTTGAGGCCTCATCCCTGGAGACATTCAAGACCAGACTTGATGTGGCCCTGGGCAGCCTTGGAATTACCTCTGCAGACTGCAGTGGGTTGGACATGACAACCACTGAGGTTCCCTTCCAACCCAAGGCAATCTGTGACTCTCTATGTGTATACACACGTGTGTGGATGTATAGATGTATAAAATATTTGGCTATAATCAGATAAAAATCAAACCACTGCCTTCCCCCCTTCCCCCTGCAGCTACCACACGAGCAGAGGCTCAGCCTTGTTCCTCAAGCTGAGACTGTGCAAGTGAAGCTGCTGTGTGCCACTGCAGTCTACTTTCTACTAGCACTGCTTCATACCAAGTGTGTGCTGATGGCCACCACCAGCAGTACTTTGTGTGCTTTCACTCCTCAAGGAATGTTGGTGTCCACAAGAGAAGTGTCTACTTCAAACCAGGAGTCTAGATGTGCTTCTAGAAGGCAAGGAGTTTGGGACAAGATTCACCTAATGACATGTTTTAGGGCTGTGCTTCAGAGGAGCAGAGCTGGGATTCTTTGAGTTGGACACTCCACTGACTTAATCTATGACCTCTCCATGGACAACAAAGGGAGCTGAGAGCAAGAGGCAGCTCTGCTGCACCCACCCCAATCCAGCCAGCTAAGCAGCACCCCTCTGAGGTGCTCACAAACATCTGAGCTACACACAACAAAGACAACTGCATAGGTGAAGACATTTCTCATATCTCTTTCCATCAGACATGATGCAGCACATGGGGCAGACAGGACACAAGGCATGCTGGAGAGACACACGCCCTCAAGAGCGTGCCCCAGGTCTTCACACACAAAGTGCTGCTGCTCAGCAGAGCTTGGAACCTCAAGACTGCTGATGTAGTTTCTCTGTTTTGCCTGCTACCTGTCCAAAGGATGCAGTGCCACTCCCAGAGCAGCTGGGCATCACTGTTCCAGGAGGGCATCATTTGAGAGCATGCTGCAAATACAGCAGAAAGAAAATTGACTTCTTCCAGTTGAGCACTGCCAACTGCAATTACTGGCCCCATGTACAGCTTGCTTGACATAAGCTGATGGAGGACCTTGTTTTTTCCAGGGTTTCTCTGACCTCTGATGACTCTGCAAGCCCAATGATAATCACCTGTGAGTGCCAGGAAAGGCAAAGCAGCACCGGTGCCAAAGGCAGCGCTGGCACTGACTGAAACAAGCTCTGATGGCTTTTCAAAATGCATTTGGCCTCAGACATGAGAGAAAAAAAGAGAGAAAAATATTTGTCATCATTGATTTTCATTCTTAAAAGCAAAGTTCAGCTTCTCTTAGGCTAGATTTTGGGAGTTGAGGCAACTGTAAACACCAAGCATCCTCTGCAACTTAAGGTCTGGGAAAGAGCTAAAAGTCTGGGTGGGTTTCAGTGGTGATTGTGGTGTAAGCTCCCAGTATCTTTGACCAATCTTTACCCCAAACCACAGCAACTGGGGGCAACACCTTAGCCAGAAACAGCGATATCTTCACAGTGTGTGCACTTCCCCCCCTTACAATTCCAGTGCTTTAAACCAAACTCACAAATATCCACCGTGTACTATCTTCATTCCCACAGAAGTCAACCTTGCTCTCTCATCCCTGACAGAATAAAACACAGCCACAAGGTAACTGAAACAGGGAAAAAACCCAAACATTTGGGTTTATCAAACCCTGAAGTGAGGGACCACTCACAGCTGGAGCTCTGACAGTTTGCCTATGAAATGTACTTAAATAAAACATTACAGAACGGAAGATACCTTTAAGATCAAGTCCAACCTTCAACCTAAGGCCACCACAGCCATTAAACCATGGCCCTGAGTGCCACGGCCATGTTTGTTGATATAGAATAGAATAGAATAGAATAGAATAGAATAGAATAGAATAGAATAGAATAGAATAGAATAGAATAGAATAGAATAGAATAGAATAGAATAGAATAGAATAGAATAGAATAGAATGAACCAGGTTGGAAGAGACCTTCAAGATCATCAAGTCCAACCTATCACCCAACACCACCCAATCAACTAACCCATGTAACCAAGCATCCTGTCAAGTCTCCTCCTGAACACCTCCAAGGGATGGTGACCCACCACCTCCCTGGGCAGCCTGTTCCAATGCTTGATGTCCTGGTTGTTCTGAGCATAAGACAGACAGTTGCCCTGGAGTGAAGCAGGTGCTAGCAGCATTGTATGCTGGGCTTCTGCTCCCCTTCCTTGCCTCCTAAATAAGCTTTATAAAAGGCATCTCTTGGAATAAACCAAGAGCAGAGTGAAGTCTGGGGAAGAGGAGGGCGAGCAGAGACTTCATTGCTCCTTACAGCTACTTGAAAGGAGGCTGAAGTGAGCTGAAGGTTGGCTTCTTCTCCCCAGCATCAGGTGACAGGAGGAGAGGAAGTGGTGTCATATCCACACATTTCTTGAGCATCCCCAGGGACAGGGACTCCAGCACCTCCCTGGGCAGCCTACTGTAAGAGATGCTGCAAAGTGCACATTTCAACTCATAAACTTGATCCTGAAGTTTTCCAAGCTGCTAAAGCTGTAATGCTTGGGCACCACATGCAGCAACATGGGAGTTTGAACAGAATCAAGACAATTGCCTCATTTCAACTGTCAGCTTCATCTGAGCAGATAAAACCCTTAACCCACCACGGTGACAAATATCTTAACACTGAGCAGACAGACAGCAGCTGATGGACACAGGACAAAGTTAGAGATAATAGTTTGATGGGCAATGAGACCCTGCAGGAAGTCTGAATCTGCAGTCAAATCCACTGATCCACATGGAAATGTTTAGCACTGAAGTTTGTTTCTCCAAGAAATTGGAAGCATTTTTCAACCTCTTTCCCTCAGGCTGAAACTTCTTGCTGGCTACTGCAGTCCTGGAGTCAGACTCACTGAGGCAAACAGACAGAGGTTGGTCAATCTTTGGCAAGTATCTGCCCCCATGCTCTCTGCCCCAAACTGGTGGGTTTTTTTCCACAGCAGCCAGGATGCTGAACACACAGGCTGCAACATAACCTGAGAGAACAGTGTCTGAAATGGGTGTGCAGGAAAGCCAGCAGGCAACTCCCAGCGGCAGCTGCATCTGAGCTGCTGTATCTTGTAACAGCAAAGCAACGGACAAGCCCTGGACAAAGGGAAGGACATCAGAGGGGCAAGGGCAGGGAAAGCAAGGCAAGGCTCAGCCTCCAGGAGCAACACAACAGCAGCTTTATCTGAGCCAAGAGTGTCTGGAAAAGAGCAACCATTCATTCCATATTCTCAAAGCACAGAAATGCTACTTCTGTGCAAGCCACCACGGGCTACATGCAGCTCAGCATTCCCTTCCTCCTTCCTAATTTCAATCTTAGCTCTCCCATCTTCAAATCAGAACATTTCAAATAATACACTTTAAAATAGTAATTGAAAGGTCCTGTGTCAGCAGAGCACTTTCAGCTGTTGACTATTCACAGGGCTTTCAAGGGTTCATTTACCTCTAACAGGGCTTCGCTTAACTCTGCATTCCGATCCCCCTAATTCTGATCTCGGCCTTCAACCACTTGCAATAATTTTGCCTGGGCAACGCTGGAATATTGCCAAAGGAGAACAATGCCCTGCAGAAAACGTCTCCATAAGAAGTCATTAGGACACCATGACAACAACAGACTTGAACTAAATGAAAGGGAAAATTATCGCTGCAATCCCAGAGAGAAAAGACATCAATGAGCGCAGCACCTACTGGAGCCACGCTTCCAAAAACTGCTTCTTAGGCTGGGGAGCTGTGTGAAAATATCAGATTTTCACAACCCTCACAAATGAGCAAATGCTTAAAACTTTAAGTAATCTACTTCAAAGGACATGTAAGCCAGCACAGATCTGAGAGCTGCTGCTGCCAGTGACAGAAATCCCTGTTGCACGGCTCCGGTGGTGGTTTTAACTCCCAAGCCTATTGTGAATGATGGATACTGAACAAAAGAGTTTGTAGAAGCATTACTTAAAGAATATAAACTCTGGTTTGTACTGCTCTCTTCCTAGGACCTTTTGGCCTGACCCTGTTGGATGAAGTGAAACAAAACAAAGCAGAGGAGGTGACATGCAGCGGGTCAGCCCCAGGCAGGGTCGCAGAGGGCCCCTCTCCATCACGTCACAAGTTGGGGGGAAGGAGAATCCAGGTACTGAGAACCTGTGAGGTTCTCCTCTTGACAATCAGGGGGGAAGGCCAGTGGTCACTGAGTGGCCCACTGACTTGTGCTGGCATGTGCTGAAGACTTCTACCACCACCAGCTCAAACAACCTCCCTCTAGGAAGTTCTGTCCCTCTGTCTGCAAAATGGAGGTGCCACGGACTCTACAGGCCCTGTGCCACCAACTAGTCTCAGCTCCTTCAGACCACACAAGGCTGACCTGGTTTGTGACTGCCACTGAATCTGAAGCCATGTGGCTGACAGCGATGGTTACCAAGCTCAGGAAGGTTGCAGAGTCTTACAGAACGAACATCAAGAGAAGGTGAACGCGAGAAAGGAGGCCCCAAGGCAGAACAACACTGAGGTTTACCTTGCCCAGAGCGGCTCTGACGGGAGTCTACACTTGCCTGTCTTCGGTCTGGTGGCTCCTCGTTCCCTCCATCTGCATGAGAACCAAAACAGCAGAAGTAGAACATCATAGTGGACAGGTCAGGCAGATGCAACTTTTCCTTGAGTCCCATCACCTATCTCGTAGGAGGAGCAGAACAGAAGGTCCCTCTTGTTGACAGCAGCTGGGGCAAACTGCTGGCTGACTCCTTTGCTGTGCCTTCCAGTTTCTCCCCAGCTCACTGCAAACAAAATCCTTCAGGGTCCTCAGGATACTTGGAGGGTTTGAATTTCTCCTACTGACCCCACGGAGCTCTGAGTGAAACAGCAGCCAAACTGCATCTTCAGTTAAGTTCCTTCACTTTGCAATGCTGTATCAAAGTATGTTAAGCATATGAAGAAGATGAAGGGGGGGGAAATAATTAAAAGAAGAATATTCTTTGGAATTGCTTCTTTTTAGAACTATTTGTCAGCTGGAACATGGGCAGGCTGGGAAGAGCAAACCCACTCTCATTACAGCCTCCTGAAACTGTTTGGGAAAGCAGCTGGAGTTACCAAACCCCCAAACCCATCTGGCTAAAGGCAGAGTGGGACACTGTGCACAGTATTAGACAATTAATTACATGCTGGTCTTCATTGATCAGCTGACCAGATTAGAAACAATAGATGGGCACATCAATAGAGGTCCTCGAGTACAGAGGCCTTACACCAGCTGAAAGCAGAACGATGTCCAGCTCTGCAGGCTGCGCAGGAGCAAGGCCAAGCACTGAAAACCACAGAGTCCCAGAATGGCTCAGGTTGGAAGGGACCTCAGAGATCATCTACCCCAATCTCCCTGCCACAGGCAGGGACATCTCCCCAGCAGATTCAGCTGCTCAAGACCTCATCCAACCTGGCCACAAGGTGGGTAGGTTTGGGCCTCTGGGAAGGCAGCTCCCCCACTGAGGTGAAGTGAAGGAGGTATTTTCTGAGTGGTGCATTTAGGATCTTAATAAAGAGACACCATGGCCACCCACTGCTGAATGCTTCATGGCTAGGCAGGAATTCAGCTGGTTACAACTTGGAAGGGCAGGATCCCTCCTGCACAGTCACTGGGATGCAATCAAACCTGTACTCATGCTTTGAGATGAGTGTTACACCAGGGAGCAGAGCTGGGGGGGGGGCAGAGCTGGGGGGGAGCAGAGCTGGGGGGGGAGCAGAGCTGGGGGGGGAGCAGAGCTGGGGGGGGAGCAGAGCTGGGGGGGGAGCAGAGCTGGAGGGGAAGCAGAGCTGCGGGGGGGAGCAGAGCTGGGGGGGAAGCAGAGCTGGGGGGGAAGCAGAGCTGGAGGGGAAGCAGAGCTGCGGGGGGGAGCAGAGCTGGGGGGGGGGAGCAGAGCTGGGGGCGGGGAGCAGAGCTGGGGGAAGCAGAGCTGGGGGGGAACAGAGCTGGGGGGGGAACAGAGCTGGGGGGGGAACAGAGCTGGGGGGGAAGCAGAGCTGGGGGGGAAGCAGAGCTGGGGGGGAAGCAGAGCTGGGGGGGGAGCAGAGCTGGGGGGGGGGAGCAGAGCTGGGGGGGAAGCAGAGCTGGGGGTCCTGCTCTCTAATGCTCTTCACCTCCAACAGTGGGATGGTGACAACACACTGCCACAGCCGTCGGGTTTGAGAGCAGGAACTGCTGCACAGGGGTCAGGCTGGGAAAGATTGCTTGGGTAATTTGCAAGTTACAGAATATGTTAAGAGGATGAGAAAGATCAGAGGAAATCAACTTCCCAAATCCATGTAGGAGGGTGGAAAGGAAGAAAGAAAGGTGATGAGTCAGCAGATGTGATGCCTGTAATTGCTGCTGCACTTGGTGCAGCCCCAGCAAGGCTGTGGCTGGGGTGATACACAGCACAATCTGTGGGTGTTCTCCAAACCAGGCAGTGGCTTTCACCAAGGAGTATTTCAGGACAAGCACAGCTGGCTGAAGCTGTCCTCACAAGCACGCAGCCCTGCACGTGTGTGCACTGAACATGCCCAGCACAGACCAGAGGGTCACTAGGGAGCACCAGGCACCCTGCCAGCCTACAGGCTGCTTTGGAAAGCCCTTTACCCTCTGCCCTCCAGAACACTGACCCCTCCCATCTGCCATGTCCCGTGTATTCCAGTGAATACTGTGTATTCCAGCCTGGTCAGGTGGGAGGTGTCCCTGGTCACCACGGGGAGGTTGGAGCTAGATGATCTTTAAGGTCCCTTCCAACCCATGCAATTCTATGATGCAATGAAGGCACAGCAAACAGGGAGCATCCCACAGGCAGATGCAGGCAGGATGTTCCAAGCAGAGCAGACAACCCCTCCCTTGCAGGTAGGAATTGGGAATTGATGGATAGTTGCAATAAGAGATAAACCAATCTGAACAAATCAATGCCAGGCAGCAGGGAAGGTCAGCACCTGCAGAATCTAAAGTGTCTGGTGAAGAGGCAGAGGACTGCAGGAAGGGAGGAAGCAGCCTGCAGTTAAGAGTGGGACAACTGAACTATTTCATTCTCTTTGCTACAAATCAACATTTTGAGCACACTCCAACCCCTGCAGTGCAGGAGCAAGGCTACCAGGGAACAACAGCACAGACCACTGAAGAGTTACCTTGACAGAGATGCCAAAAGGGCAAATTGCCATTGCTAAGGGGAAATTCTCATGCTTTTGAACATCCAAGTGCTGGAGCTTACAGCCTTAGAATCACAGAATTGTTTGGGTCAGAAAAGACCTTTAAGATCATCGAGTCCAACCATAACCCAACACCATCATGACCACTAAATGTCCCTAAGTGCCATGTCTGCATTAGTTTTGTGAACATCTCCCCAGGGATGGGGACTCCACCACCTCCCTGGGCAGCCTGTTCCAAGCCCTGACCACTCCTGCAGCGCAGAATTTTTCCCTAATCTCCAACCTAACCCTCCCCTGGCACAGTTCCAGGCCATTTCCTCTCATTCTGTCACTTGATATTAGGAAGAAGAGTCTGGCCACACTCCTGCCAGGACTCTGTTGTTCCATCAATCCTGTCAGCAATTTTATTTATGCTGCATTTCAGGTAGGGATCCATAGAATAGTTTAGATTGGAAGGGACCTGAAAGATCATCCAGTTCCAGCCCCCCTGCCATGGGCAGGGACACCTGCCACCAAGCCCAGGTTGCTCAAGGCCTCATCCAACCTGGCCTTCAACACCTCCAGGGAGGGGGCAGCCACAACCTTCCTGAGCAACCTGTTCCAGTGTCTCACCACCCTCACTGCACTGACTTTCTTCCTAATGTCCAGTCTAAATCACATTTGCTTTGCCAATGCCTATAATTTACAGACATGACCTACTACTGGGACACCAGTTTGGGGACAGGATCGCTCAGGGAAATGCAATCAACCCAGTGCCAGTAACGATTTCCAGCAGGGTGAAACACTACAGTTATTGACAAAGCCTCAGATGCAACAGCTAAAAGAGGTCACCAAAAGCAAATGGGTTGGGAAATCATTGCTAGAAAACACAGCTATCTGTGTTAATTTAAAACAAAGAGCAGAACGCGCCGAGATAAACCTGGGGACAGCAGCTTCCAGAGAAGGTGCCACAAGAAACAGAAACCAGTTCTTTGCACAAGCCACAAAGGAAGCGAGTGACAGTGAAGTACGGGCTCAGCAGTCCACATTCTGTGGCACCTAGCACCGAGAGGCAGGAAAGCTTCTGTGATCTCTTATTTTCACACATCTCTGTGTTAAGGAAGCCCATTAAGATTGACGTGACTTGAATGGCAGGAAGATGCTGTCTCATCAGCATCTAACAGTGCCTCCAACTGGGACGTCAGACAAACTGGGGTCAGCAATCCAAAGAGGGCTGGCTGAGCGCTTGGTTATGTGGCAAGCACAGAGCAAACAGTAACAGCTATTTATTCTTTCTCTCTGTTACAAAGAGATTAAGTAACCTCAACAATCGTGTTTAGTAACCGCTTCAGACAAGCAGTCTCCCCTGCTATAAATGGATCTGACAAATGCCTGCATCCCATCCTTCCTCGCCTGCCTGTCTGCCCCCTCCCCATTCTAGCAGTTCTCCATTCAAAGCCCGTGACACAACACATCCCTTCTAACACGCACAACAACTCTATTCTTTCAACTGACCACTCCCGAAGGGGGGAAAAAAGAGAATCCCTGGGGTTCCAGCTAAATAAATGCAACGCACAAAGCACTGCATTGCAATCAGTACGACTGCAAAGAGGAGCAAGATGCATCTGCAAGAGCAGGTCTGATGTCAGCAAACCCCACGCAGCACCTTCAGCATCCCCACCCTGCCCTCCCTTCACAGCACAGGGGAAGACAACCAAGTTTTACACGAAATCCAAGTGCCAGCAGCCCAACATCCCCCTTCCCCTGCTCAATTAAAGCACAAGACGTGACTGAACGTCTCCCCGGTTCTTTTATCTGACAAAGCAATTTTTAAGGGTGGGTCAGGCAGCTTCACGCATGCTGGGAAATCTGCTGCAAGAATCGACTGCATTAGATGTGCCGCGGCTCCCACAGCCACTGACAGAGCCCACTCTGCTCCCACAGCTTAGAGATCAATACTGCAAAGCAGCCATCCCAGCGCAACTCCATCTGCAAGCCACAGGAGACTCACACAAAGCCAGTCCGGCAGTCAGAAGCTGCTCCCAGCCCAGCCCAGCCTGGCATCTCTGTCCTCGGCACAGCGTCCGGCGATGTGGCTCCCAACTGCCATCGTGCTCCCAAAACGCAGACAGGCAAAAAAAAACCCCACCACCAAACCCCCAAAACAATCAGTCCAATCAATCCAAAGCGAGAAAGTGTTGCAGGGGTGGAAGCATCGCCGCAGGGTGTGCGGTGACAGCAGCCCAGCACCTCACGGCATCGCGGCAGGGTCCCGGCGCCGGAGCCCGCAGCGGCTCAGCCCAGCGTCGGAGAGGGAACTGCACATCTCCCTCCCAGCAATCCCGATGGATTCCAGCCAGGAGAAGGAATGACAAGTGCCAAACGCACCCGCCTGCTGCTCTCCCAGGAGGATCTGTGTGCCTGGAAAGAGGCAAAACGGACCCAACCCGAGCGAGAGGGGGCTGAGCCTGCTGCTGTAAAGAGTTCTTTTCATCAACAATTCTTAGTTCTCCCTCATTAATTAGGCTTTGGGTTTGGGGGTTGGTTGTGGGGCGTTTGTGTGGTTTGGGGTTGGGTGGTTGTTTTTTGTTTGGTTAGGGCTTTTTGGTTGTTGGGGGGGGGGTGGGGTGTGGGGGGGTTCGTTTTGTTCCCTTCCTTTTTGTTGTTGTTTTTGTGGGTTCTGGGGTTGGTTTGGTTTGGTTTTGTGTGGGGTTCGTTTTGTTCCCTTCCTTTTTGTTGTTGCTTTTGTGGGTTCTGGGGTTGGTTTGGTTTGGTTTTGTGTGGGGTTCGTTTTGTTCCCTTCCTTTTTGTTGTTGTTTTTGTGGGTTCTGGGGTTGGTTTGGTTTTGTGTGGGGTTCGTTTTGTTCCCTTCCTTTTTGTTGCTGTTTTTGTGGGTTTGGGGGTTGGTTTGTTGTTGGGTTTTGGTTTTTTTTGGGGGGGGTTGCCTTCAGCTTCAGAAAACAAACACAAACATTCCCACTGTGCTCAAATTGGTATCATTACAAGAATTAGCACCATGATAAAAGGATACTAAGAACTGCAACGACTTAATAGCAGAATAAAGCATCTGCCTCCAAACAACTCCCTGGTGGCAGCCCTGGGGGTGGGAGTGTGGAAAGTGGAAGATTTTTCCAGATGCAATTTTAGGACAGACCTGAGTTATTAATTATTGGCTCATCCAAAGAGCTCCAACCATGTCCCAACATGCTTGGACTCGATGATCTTAAAGGTCTTTTCCCAACCTTTATGCTTCTGGGAGCCTGTGTTGGATCCTTTAAGCACAGCTCTGACAATTCACAAAGATCGTTAACAAGAGCCACACAAAACCGTGCTGCTGCTGTGTGGAACTGTTTTCCTGCACTTCAAGAGAATGTTATTTACACTCATTCTAATTCCTAGACCTTTACACCCACCAGATAAAGAGATTTTCAGTCAGTGGCCCAGAGCACAGAACACAGGAGAGAGTCTCGCTCAAAGCTAACCTGGGCAATGCAATTTCCAAATGTCAAAAGGAACAAGTCCACCTCAATTACATCCCTGCTCTGATAGCAAAACAAAACCCAACAACAAAAGTCACCCAACAAAAGCTTTTCAGCTGTGTGCAGTCTGCAAAGCAAAGCAACAGGAGATGGAAGTCACAGAAACGCTTTCAGCAAGAGGACATTGTGTTGGGTCACGATTAATCCATGGGCCAGCAAAGACCTCCTCCCTTTAGTGCAAGCAGAACACCAGTGTGTGAGAACATGGAAATGCCAGGCTGTGATTGGAAATCCTTTAAAGTGGAGAATTAATAGAGGTTTAATATAGGTAAGGGGTGTGCCTCATTGTATGTGAAACACAGGCCCACAGACACAGGGGCAGCAGGTGGATCAGGAGCCTGCACTGCCCCAAGATACCACAGAATCACGGAATGGTAGGGGCTGAAAGGAACCTCCAGAGATCATCCAGGCCAACCCTTCTGCCAAAGAAGGATCCCCCAGGGCAGGCCAAAGCAGAGAAACACATCCAGCTGGGTTTGGAAAGTCTCCACAGAAGGAGACTCCACAACCTCTCTGGCAGCCTGCTCCAGGGCTCCAGCAGCCTCACCACAAAGACATTTCCCCTCATGTTGAGGAGCTGTGGCTGGTTAGTCCGAAGGAGAGAAGTCTGAGAGGAGACCTCACTGCTGTCTACAGCCACCTGAAAGGCCATTGTCAAGAGGCTGGGGCTGGTCTCTTCTCACAGGCTAAGTAGTGATAGAGCAAGAGGGAACAGCCTCAAGCTGTGACTGGGTAGGGTTAGACTGGACACTAGGAATGTTTTTGCTTCATGGGAAGAGTGGTCAGGCATTGGAATGAGCTGCCCAGGGAGGTGGTTAAGTCATCAACCCTGGATGTGTTTGAAGATCATTTGGACATGATGCTTGGGGTGAACCTTGTACAGAAGGGTTCTGGGTTGGACTTGGTGATCCTGAGGGTCTCTTCCAACCTGAATGTTCCTGTGATTATGTGAGGTGGAACCTGCTGTGTTCCAACCTGTACCATTTGTTCCTTGTCCTCTATCACAGTATCACCAAGGTTGGAAGAGACCTGAAAGATCACCAAGTCCAACCTGTCACCACAGACCTCATGACTAAACCATGGCACCAAGTGCCACATCCAATCCCCTCTTGAACACTTCCAGGGATGGGGACTCCACCACCTCCCTGGGCAGCACATTCCAATGACCAATGACTCTCCAAGTGAAGAACTTTCTCCTCACCTCCAGCCTAAACTTCCCCTGACACAGCTTGAGACTGTGTCCTCTTGTTCTGGTTGTTAGAGAGAAGAGACCAACCCCCTCCTGGCTACAACCTCCCTTCAGGTAGTTGTAGACAGCAATGAGGTCACCCCTGAGCCTCCTCTTCTCCAGGCTAAGCAACCCCAGCTCCCTCAGCCTCTCCTCACAGGGCTGTGCTCAAGGCCTCTCCCCAGCCTTGTTGCCCTTCTCTGGACACCTTCAAGTCTCTCAATGTCCTTCTTAAACTGAGGGGCCCAGAACTGGACACAGGACTCAAGGTGTGGCCTAACCAATGCAGAGTACAGGGGCACAATGACTTCCCTGCTCCTGCTGGCCACACTGTTCCTGATGCAGGCCAGGATGCCATTGGTACCCTCTTGGCCACCTGGGCACACTGCTGGCTCATGTTCAGGTGGCTGTCAATCAGCACCCCCAGGTCCTTCTCTGTTTGGCAGCTCTCAGCCACTCTGACCCCGGCCTGTAGCTCTGCATGGGGTTGCCATGGCCAAAGTGCAGCCCCTGGCACTTGGACTTGTTGAATGCCATCCTGTTGGACTCCACCCATCTGTCCAGTCGGTCGAGGTCCCTCTGCAGTGTGAATAGACCAGACCAGACCAAACCAGGTTGGAAGAGACCTTCAAGATCATCACATCCAACCTATCATCCAGCACCACCTAATCAACTAACCCATGCAACCAAGCACCCTATCAAGTCTCCTCCTGAACATCTCCTTCTGCCCTCTAACTGACCAACATCTGCTCCCAGCTTGGTGTCATCTGCAAATTTGAAGATCTAAGATCATGAAGTCCAACTGTCAATCTAAAACCCTCATGGCCACCCTACCACGTCCCCAGGTGCCAGGTCTGCACGGGATTTGAACACCCCCAGGCACGGCAGCTCCACCGCTCCCGCGGCAGCCTGCTCTGATGCCTGCCCAACGCTGCTAATTGCAGCTGAGTCTGCGGTTTGAAAATAACCTTGAATTATCATAAAGTGTTCTACATTATGAACAAATTATTTCTGGAGTCATGGCTGGAAGAGGGCAGGATGGAGAGCAGGAGCCCAGTTTTATCACCAGGTTGTTAATCCCCTTGCAGAGCAGCGCACAGCACACGTGCTGGCTTGGTTATTCCATTAAGGCTTATGAACTGACATTATGGATCTCAGCCATAACCATCAAAATCTGTGTGCACCTTAGACACTGTGCACCTCAAAATGGCAGTAATGAGCACATTAGCTAAATTTATAAACAAAGGCCAGCTACCCTCAGTACCTGTACTGGATCTGAGCTCATTAAGGAAGGAGCTCGAGAGGAGAAAGCAATCTGCAGGGAAAAGATCATCCTTTAATTTGTCCAACTGGCTGTGAGAAAGGGCAGAAGCAGAAGTATGGGACTCTGAGGAGCCAAGGAGAACACAGAATCGACCAGAAGTCAACCTGCCCTCCTCAATCCATCAATGCAAAGGGATCTGGCCAGGCTGGATCAACCCGCCGAGGTCACCTGTATGAGGGTTAACAAGGCCATGTGCTGGGTCCTGCACTTGGGTCACAACCACCCCATGAACATGCCAGGCAGAGTGCAAAGCTGCCTGGCACAAAAATGTCCTGGGGATGCTGGTTGGCAGCAGCTGGAATAGGCACTGGAACAGCCTGTCCAGGGAGGTGCTGTAGTCACCATCCCTGGAGGTGTTCAAGAAACATACAGACATGGCACTTGGGGACATGGTTTAGTGGCCATGGTGGTCTTGGGTTGATGGTTGGACTTGATGGATCTTAGAGGTCACCCACAACCTCCCTGGGCAACCTGTTCCAGAATCTCCCCACCCTCATACTGAAGAACTTCCTCCTAAGCTCCAGTCTAACCCTGCTCTCCCTCAGCTTCAAACCACTCCCCCTTGTCCTGTCTTAGACACCCTCAGGAAAAGTCCCTCCTGTAGGATCCCTTCAGGTATTGTAAGGCAGCTCTGAGGTCCCCCCAGAGCCTTCTCTTCCCCAGGCTGAACACCCCCAGCTCCCTCAGCCTACCCTCATAGCACCTTCATTTAAAAAGAGAGCCAAGGGGGAATGACAGGACACAAACTCCCTGTCGAACGAGATCAGTGATGTTAACTCCTGTAGCAACTGGACTCGCTCAGGCTCCTTCTGTTGCATTTGCTGCCAGGGAGATTTGGGTTAGATCACATCAGTGCTCCTCAGCATTCAGCCACCAACATTCCCTGCACTTTACCTGGGTAATTTTGCTTAGATTCACCACTCCAATTTGCAGTGTTTGTCACTTAAAACTCTTCTGATGAACAAATCTCTCAACCCAGTCGTGAGCAGGGGCAGCAGCAGCCTCACTTGTTCACTCCTTTCATCATTTAAATAAATGTAAAGCTGGGCCTCTTGGAAGCCTCCATAAAAGTTAATGGGGCAGTGCAGGATCTAATCAGCTGAACGTAATGTTTACTGTCAGTGAATCAGAAAGGTACCAATTTGCAGCAATCTCCGTGCACCAACCCATAATTATTTTTCTGAAATGCTGCTTCCAGCTCCTGTGGGGGCAATAGAGAAGCCCCCAGGATGAGCAGACAAAAGAGCCTCTGCTACAACTTCCAGCGAGGAGCGAAAGCAGCAGTGCTCGCCTCTTCAGAAGCCATTGTGAGGCAACACAAACACGGATACAGGAGGTGGAATTTTATCCACCCCCTCGACCAGAAGCTGAGGAGGCAGAAAGGATGTAATGGGTTGGGGCAGAGCCCCTCCCCAGCCAGGGCAGAAATAAGCACTCAGACAAAGCGGATTGCAAAAGTGAGGGAAAGGTTGAATAGAAAGCAGTGAGTGTGTACAGAAAGCCAGAAGCAGAGTGACAACAGAGACCCCAAAACAGACCCAGAAACATCCCAGCCGCACCTGAGGGTGCACCCAAGACCCCCAGGGCCCCTCCTTCCCCCCTCCCCCCGGCTAGGCTAGTCTCAGCTGGCCAGATCTGAGACTGCCCATCCCCACCCGGGCCCACGGCCGGAGACATCTCCCCGGGTTAGCGGCTGGCGGAGAGGAAGGAAAGAGAAAGTGCCAGACCCCGCCGCGGACTTTACAGTGGTGCAGGAATTATGGGAATGGAAAACCTGCTTTCCTGTGACCACCCCCTGGGCTGGGCCCACCTCCCAGGTGTGGTCTGTGCGGTGGCATCCGGGCCAGCACCCAGCCTAAACCACCACAAAGGACTTCTGAAATCATAGTCACAGAATCGGTTTGCTTGGAAAAGACCTCCAAGGTCAGCGTCCAATTGGCCACCTAGTGCCACCCACAGCCATCCAATCCTGTCCCCAGGTGCCATGGCCACAGGTTTCTTGAGCACCTCCAGGGATGGGGACTCCACCAGCTTCCTGGGCGGCCTCTGCCAATCCCTGACCGCTCCTGAAGCAAAGAAATTGTTCCTCATCTCCAACCTAAACCTCCCTTGGTGCCATCTGAGGCCATTTCCTCTCATCCTATCACCTGACACTAGGGAGAAGTGCAAGCAGCATCTACTTTACAATTCAAGGCAGGGAGTAGCTTTAATAACTGGATACAATATTGATTTGATGACAGAAAATATCAGAACCTCTGAGCAAATACTACAAGAAGTAGTTTGATACTTTTCATGGCTGGACTCGATGACCTCAGAGGTCTTTCTACCTTAATGATGATTCCACTCTGTGATTCTAGGATTGGGCTGGGAAAAGAGTTCAAATGTATGCTTATGTAGGAGATAACAGACAGCACAGCCACTGCCAAAACACCTATTTCAGCTAAAATCTCAGACTCACAGAATGGCTAAGGCTGGAAAGGACCTCAGAGATCAGCCGGTTCCAACACCCCTGCCACAGGCAGGGACACCTCCCACCATCCCAGGCTGCTCAAGGCCTCATCCAGCCTGGCCTTGAATACCTCCAGGGAGGAGGCACCAAAAACCTCCCTGGGCAATCTGTTCCAGTGTCTCACCACCCTCACTGGAAAGAATTTCTTCCTAATCTCCAGTCTACCTCTCCCCTCTGGCAGCTCAAAGCCATTGCCCCTTATGGAAAGTCCCTCCCCAGCTCTCCTGTAGCTCTCTTTAGGTACCAGAAGGCTGCTCCAAGATCTCCTCAGACCTTCTCCTCTCCAGGCTGAACAGACCCCCCCATAGCAGAGGTTCTCCAGCCCTCTGATCATCTCCAGAGGAGGAGACTCCAATCACAGAAAGGCAGGGGTTGGAAGGGACCACTGGAGGTCCCCAAGCCCCCTCCCAAGGCAGGTTCACACAAAATGAGTTCTGAATTGTGACACCTGCCAGACTGAACCCATGCAATACCTAAACATGTAACAGGGGGCAAAGAGAGGTAGGAAAATAGAAAACCCCAAGCATATTACCTCAGAAGGTGTTCAGAGAACAACTCTGAAGACAGCAGAGTCATCCAGTGTTTAGACCTCATGCCTTTGTTCTTTTGGTGTCTGCTGGGGAAGCGCAGGGCAAGGAGGGAAGGGGACAAGGGAGGAGGAGGCTCAGCCATGAGTGACTCCTCAGTTCCCTCCTTGTCATCACTGACTCAACAAGCTCTCACTGCCCATCTGGAAATGATAACATACTTGTAGACTCCAACAAGCCTGTCTGGGGCCTTCAGCAACCACAAGCATTTTCAGCTTCAAACAAAAAGCATGGCAGATACACTAATTATTCCAACTGACTGAGAATGTTAAAATGTAATTAACTAAAACCAATTAACACCAGAGCCAAGCATATGCTTTCCCCAGCAGCTACGAGAGTTACCTATTTTGTAGGGCAGGTTTTGCCTTTGTGTTTGTGCCTGCTCCTCTAATTAGAAGTTCAGAAGGCGTTTTTAGAACAGCTTAGTGGTCATCTGTCCTAAAATTAGTTGAGAAATTGGTGCAAGTGACTGAAGCCCAAAATAGGTTGCTCTGTGACAGGCAGTCTGCTGCTAGCACTCAGCAAGCCCTGAATGATGACAGAAAGAGAACAGCAAAAGGGAATTTTCGGGATTCAAAGCCCTGGTGCCTTGGAAAAAGGCTCTGAAATTCCCCAGAGCCATCGTTAACAAGTTGGATATTGGGCTTTGGCTGAACCCATGGGAATCCAAATGCCATCCAAAGTCTTTCCCAGGGAATTAGCCAGAGCCCTGTGCCCAAGCCACAGGAGGTGATGCTCCCCACGCACCACAGCTGCGCATCACTGGGGCCAGCCGTGGGCAGCCATCGGCACAGCCACGGAAGGCCAGCGGCACGGGCACAGCCGTGGAAGGTTCACACAGCAACACAGGGCTCCTGCTGCTGCCTCCAAGATGCTCTGCTTAGCAGCTGCCCCAGCTCCCTAAGAAAGCAGAAGCCCAGCCCAAAATCCTGAGCAAAAGAGGACCGCAGAATCCCCGACTGGCTTGGGAGGAAGGGACCTTTAAAGGCCACCTAGTGCAATCCCCCTGCAGTCAGCACTAGCACACCACATGCCAGTCAGAGCTGCTCTGGCCCAGGTATCCTTCTTACACCTTTCCTTAGTTGCACAGCCACCAAACCGTTCACTCTGCACCCCGGCACGAGCAGGCCCTGCTGCAAACGCTGCCCCAGGAGACTCTGCCCTGCTCACAGAGTAAATCAGCAACACTCAGTGGTGCTGCTCAGACTTCATCTGCAAACTCCAAGGCTTTGCCTACCCAGATGTACCTAATGCAATTACCTTGGGCAACCCTATTGATTCAGTCTGTGACTTACTGCAGGAAATGGCTTTTTGGCAGAGCGAAGCAGCGGAGTTGTATTAGGATTTGTCACAATTAACCTGCACTTTCTTCCAGCTTTAATCACCACAGCACTGTCACAATTAAACACTCCTAGCCAGGCTGCTATGAAAATGGTCATCACTCTCCAAACATTGAGGTGGGGGGGTCAGGGCTGGAGAAAGCCATTTAACTCCTGCCTGGGTCTGCACGGGCAGGGGAACCTACAGTAACTAAGGGAAAACAGAAGGCTAAAGAAAGCCAAAAATGCCACCTGAGACCCTGGTATTTCTTGACATTGCATTGCTTTCTCAAACACAGGATTACAGAATGTTAGGGGGTGGAAGGGACCTCCAGAGATCATCAAGTCATCATCACTTTGGATGATGGATTGGACACGATGATCTTGAAGGTCTCTTCCAACCTGGTTTATTCTATTCTAAGTCCAACCCCCTCTGCCAGAGCAGGATCACCTGGACCAGGTCACACAGGAACATGACCAGGAAGGTTCTGAAAGTCTCCAGAGAAGGAGGCTCCACAACCTCCCTGGGCAGCCTGCTCCAGGGCTCCACCACCCTCACAGTAAAGAGGTTTTTTCTCATACTGAGGAGAAACCTTCTGTGTTCTTCCTTGTCCTGTCACTGGGCACCACCAAAAAGAGCCTGGCGCCTTCATCCTGACACCCACCCCTCAGACATTTATAGACATTAATAAGGTCTCCTCTCAGCCTTCTCCAGACTAAACAGCCCCAGGGCTCTCAGTCTCTCTTCAGAGCAGAGATGTTTCAGTCCCTTCATCTTCCTCGTCGCTCTCTGTTGGGCTCTTTCCAGCACATCCCCATCACTCTTGAACTTGGGGAGCCCAAAACTGGACACAGTATTCCAGGTGTGGTCTCACCAGGGCAGAGTAAAGGTGAAGGAGAACTTCCCTAGGCCTGTTGGACACACTTTCCTTAATGCACTCCAGGAGATCTTTGGCCCTCTTGGCCACAAGGGCACACTGCTGTCCCCTTGGACAACTTACTGTCCACCAGCACTCCGGCTGTAGCACCTACCTTCTGCCATCAGCTCTTGCTGCAATCTGCACTCATTCCATCCCCACTGAAGGCACTACCCACATGCCATCTTTCTATCAAAGAGATTTCCACCAAAAGCAACCAAAATCCTTCCTCCAGTCTGCTGCATGCTGGAATCCAAAGACCTACATTTCAGAAGTCATGCTGAAACACTAAAATAGGAATACTGGAACCCAAATCCTAAGGGAGGCACAATGTAACCCAAACACTGGAGTAGGAACAATGCAAGCCCAACACTAAGGCAGGAACAACACATTCCAAACATCCTGAGGAATCATCATTCTTATAGCTCCTGTGGCTCTGCACTGCAACACAAAATACTTCCCAGACATATGCAGTCTCCATTCATGGCCTTTGATCACAAATATCACTTAGACTCCTCCTTAGGGCAATTACACAGTGAAATGTAAAAAGAGGTTAACAGTTTTGAGTTAGAGGAATGAGCAATTATTTCTACAAATGATTCTCCAGCTATTACTCAAGCTGCAGCAGTAGCAATAAATACAACACACAAAGAAACACAGAGAGGCCTTTAAAGAAATTAAGCAGTCCAGAACTTCTGCCTGCAAGATAGAGTAGAGTAGAGTAGAGTAGAGTAGAGTAGAGTAGAGTAGAGTAGAGTAGAGTAGAGTAGAGTAGAGTAGAGTAGAGTAGAGTAGAGTAGAGTAGAGTAGAGTAGAGTAGAGTAGAGTAGGTTGGAAGAGACCTTCAAGATCATCAAGCCCAACCTATCAACCAATCCAATCCACCTAAACAACTAACCCATGGCACCAAGCACCCCATCAAGTCTCCTCCTGAACACCCCCAGGGATGGGGACTCCACCACCTCCCCAGGCAGCCCATTCCAATGGGCAGTCACCCTCTCTGTATAGAACTTCCTCCTAACATCCAGCCTAAACCTCCCCTGGCACAGCCTGAGACTGTGTTCTCTTGTTCTGGGGCTGCTTGCCTAGGAGAAGAGACCAACTCCCACCTGAGAGAGCAAGAAGGTCACCCCTGAGCCTCCTCTTCTCCAGGCTAAGCAGCCCCAGCTCCCTCAGTCTCTCCTCACAGGGCTGTGTTCCAAACCCCTCACCAACTTCATTGCCCTTCTCTGGACACCTTCCAGCAGCTCAACCTCCTTCCTAAACTGAGGGGCCCAGAACTGGACACAGGACTCAAGGTGTGGCCTAACCAGTGCAGTGTACAGGGGCAGAATGACCTCCCTGCTCCTGCTGGCCACACTCTTCCTGATGCAGGCCAGGATGCCATTGGCCCTCTTGGCAGCCTGGGCACACTGCAGGCTCATGTTCAGCCTACCATCAACCAGCACCCCCAGGTCCCTCTCTGCCTGGCTGCTCTCAGCCACTCTGACCCCAGCCTGTAGCTCTGCATGGGGTTGTTGTGGCCAATGTGCAGAACCCCAGCAGATCAACTCCTGCCCCCAGCTTGGTGTCATCTGCAAATTTACTGCTGATGGACTCAATGCCCTCATCCAGACGGGGGAAGAACAAAGCATTTGTCCATCAGCTCTGCTTGTCCAGGCAGGAGCCTGGCCATGCCAGGCTGTCACTGCAGCACCAGCCTGAGCGAGCTGCTGCCGAGCCGTACGCAGTGTCAGCAGCTACTCTGCAGAGCCCAGACATAAATCTCTCTAATTAACACAATTACAGAAGCTCTTTATAGTAATTTTTCTTTGATTTATCAACCAGGAGGCACAATCAATCCAGTCCCAGCACATCACCCATGATGGCTTCGAAACATCTCTTGCCAATTAGGAGGATGCCGTGGATTGCTCACGTGCTAGCAGGTAAGGCCACGTTCCCTTCCCCTCCATCACTCTTAAAGGAGCATGAAATATTCACAGGCAAGGGCAAAAAAGCTGCTGGAGTGAAAGGAAACTATTTTAGAAGCAAAGAGCTCCTCTCACATCGACTTTGCAGCCAATTCTGCTACCTCAGCTATCCACCTGAAAGTGGTTTATGGAGGAGGAAAGACACTCCTTGAAGAAATGCAAGTCACAGAGCAGAGCTCACTAACCAGCCTGGCCTCTAGTGCAGACTCAGGTTTGTCCTGCTGCTATTCCTGGGCACAGCAGCAACAACTACAAAATCCCTTCTCAGTTTGAGAGGAGATAAAACATTCTCTCTAGAAAGCCTCAGACTGAAAATGTATCAGGAATGATTGAGTTATTTAGGTGGTAAGCAACCAGGTAGCCTCAATACAGAGTGCTTTACACCTACTGCTCAGCAAACCACAACTGCCTTATGGCAAGAGCTGCCCTTTGTTTGGGGGGGCATGGGGGAAGAGAGGGAATACTAAAAATCCTGCAAAGATTGGTTAGAACAGCCTGATGCTTTTGTTTTCACATGCTCTGCCTGCCTGTCTCTTACCACCATGGAAGCAAGCATCTGATGGCAGCAGATGGCACGAAATCCAAACCCCGAATCCCTGTCAGGGGTGAGCTGAAACCTCCCAATGTCAGGAAACTTTGCAAGGAAAAAAGACAAGAGAAGAGAAGGGGAAGAAAGCACATGGCTGGGGTGTCACTCCAGCAGGCTGAGGTGGAATCATCAACAAACCTCTTCTGCACAAAGCTTACAAGGAAAATGTCCTGAAGCAGAATGTGTGGAATGCAAAAGGAACCATCCAACATCTAACCCACTGCCTGATCTTCACCTAAGGAACCACCTGTAGCAGGGGACAGCCCAGGCCCATCAGCCATGGGGGCGTTCACTGTATTAAAGTACTAGGGCAGCTCTGTGAGGAGCAAAGGCTGAGAGCCCTGGGGCTGTTGAGCCTGGAGAAGAGCAGCCCCAGAGCAGATCTGGGCAATACTCAGCAAGAGATAAAGGGTGAGGAGCAAGAGGTTGGGGCCAGGATCTTGTCAGTGGTGACCCACTGGTCAAGACAAGGGACAAGGGACAAGCAGCACAACCTGGAGCCCAGGAGGTTCCATTTGGGCATGGGGGAAAAATTCTTTGCTTTGGGGGTGCTGGAGCCCTGGAGCAGGCTGGCCAGAGAGGCTGTGGAGTTTCTTTCTCTGGAGAGATCCCAAACCCACCTGGACATTGTGACCCTGGGCAAGCTGCTTTAGCAGGGGTGGTGGACTGGATGATCTCCAGAGGCCCCTTCCAATCCCCACCTTGCTGGGATTTGCTTCTTGTCCAGACAAACATGAAGACAGGCAGCAACACCACCCCCATAGCCTGTCACCCCCAGACAGAGAAAGCTCTGGAGAACAGCATTTCATTTCTGCAGAGGAGACTGGCAGCCATGCTGCAGTCTTTCAGGTGCAGTTATGATCTCCCACCCAATGCCTGAACACCCAGGGGCTGGGGACTCCTCTGAGACTCATTCAGCAGCATTTCAGCAACACACAGTTTCCTCCACAGGTCTCAATGCTGATGCCACTGTTGCAGTTAGTCAGCTGGGACTTCACACTGCCATTAACAACAGATCACCAGGACCTATAGCAGAGGTGCATTTCTGGGGGTCACCTCCCCTGGATGTCTCAGTGGCTGCTGCAGAAGCTCCTCCTGCTCCTTCACAGCTGGGTTCATGGTTTCAGGCAGGACTTGGCAAGGAAAGGGGTGTTAATCCCAGGATTTCATCTGGGAGAACTAAGTCATTTCCATTTTCTCCTCCAAGTAATTTCCATACATTTACACATACAGAGGGACTTGGAGGAAAACCCTGGCAGCCTGCAAGCAGAGCAGGGACTCTGAGCCCTGAGGACCAAGCACAACCCCAGCTACAGAACCAGACACAGCTGAGGCACAGCATGAAGTGAAGCTCAGGATCTCAGGGAGTGATAGGCCTAGGGGGAATGGAATGAAGCTGGAGGTGAGGAGATTCAGGCTGGAGGGGAGGAGGAAGTTCTTCCCCATGAGAGTGGTGAAGCCCTGGAATGGGTTGTGCAGGGAGGTGGTTGGGGCCCTGTCCCTGGGGGTGTTTCAGCCCAGGCTGGATGAGGCTCTGGCCAGGCTGATCTAGTGTGGGGTGTCCCTGCCCATGGCAGGGGGGTTGGAACTGGCTGATCCTTGTGGTCCCTTCCAACCCTGACTGGTTCTATGCTACTACTATGATATTCTATGTTATTCCCCTCCTGGCAGGTCCGACCAAGCTTGCCAGCTTGCCACTCCATTTATTGCTGTGAAATCAGGCACTGTTCACCAGAAAAATGTATTGACACAACCCAAATCAATAGTTAAGGAATTAAACTCAATCAAGACCCCAGGCAGAGCTGCATTTCACTTGTGTGTTAATTTATATTGTTAAAAACAGTTGTAAACCTCCCTCTGACAAGGTTCAGCAGTGACTCTCTGTTCAGTTCATTTCCTTTGCTATCACTACTAAATTAACTGTTGCTTCCCTCTGCCTGGATGAGGTGTAGCTGATCTGCTAGACAATACTTTCATATTGGTTACACTCACCTCTGGCTTGTTTGGCAATTCAGAAGAGGGGATTCTGCCCCCTGACCCTGCTCTAGTGAGACCCCACCTCAAGTGCTGCCTCCAGTTCTGCTGTCCCCAGCATAAGAAGGACACAGAGCTGCTGGAGTGAGTCCAGAGGAGGCCACAAAGATGATCCAAGGGCTGCAGCACCTCTGCTGTGAGGACAGGCTGGATGAGGTCTGCAACCTAGAAAAGAGAAGACTCCAGGGGGACCTCAGAGCTGCCTTCCAATACCTGAAGGGATCCTACAGGAAGGCTGCAGAGGGACTTTTCCTGAGGGTGTCTAGAGACAGGACAAGGGGGGATGGTTTGAAGCTGAGGCAGAGCAGGGTTAGACTGGATCTTAGGAAGAAGTTCTTCAGTATGAGAGTGGTGAGACTCTGGAATAAACTATCCAGGGAGGCTGTGGATGCCTCCTCCCTGGGGGTATTCAAGGCCAGGCTGGATGAGTCCTTGAGCAGCTGAGCCCAGATGAGAGGTGCCCCTGCCTATGGCAGCAGGGCTGGAGTAGATGCTCTCTGAGGTTCCTTCCAGCCTAAGCCTCTCCATGATTCTGTGATTTAAAACAGACTGCTGAGCAGTCAATTTATGAGGCTAAGTTTTGCCTAGCATCCCGCTATGTGAAGCGACGAGACGGTAACGATCACAGCCGGACACGAGACACCTGCTAGTGCTAAAATCATTCTATCTGTGCAGACAAACTTTGAAGTTTATTAGTGAAAGTTTGCAGCAAAGCAGCTGCTCTGCTGATTAAATAAATGATGACTAAGTTTTGGTGGCAACTTCCTCAGGCAGGCAGCTATTAAAGAGCCACAGAGAGCAGAACTCTTCATAGTTTCATTCAGGTTTGGAAGGGACCACAAGGATCATCTAGTTCCAACCCCCCTGCCATGGGCAGGGACATCCCACACTAGATCAGGCTGGACAGAGCCTCATCCAGCCTGCTCTTAAACACCCCCAGGGACGGGGCCTCAACCACCTCCCTGGACAACCCATTCCAGGGTTTCACCACTCTCATGGTGAAGAACCTCCTCCTCACATCCAGCCTGAATCTCCCCACCTCCAGCTTCATTCCATTCCCCCTAGTCCTATCACTACCTGAGATCCTGGATCACTACCTGAGATCCTGAACTCTGTGTGGAGCTCACGGAGTGCAGCATGCTGCACACACCTGAAGTTAGAAGAATTCATAATCATAAAATCACAGAATGGTTTGAGTTGGAAGGCACCTTAAAGACCATCCAGTTCCATTACATCACAGAAAAATTCTTCCCCATGAGGGTGGTGAGACACTGGAACAGGTTGCCCAGAGAGGTTGTGGAGGCACCAAGCCTGGAGGTGTTCAAAGCCAGGCTGGATGAGGAGGCCTTGAGCAGCCTGGGCTGGTGGGAGGTGTCCCTGCCCATGGCAGGGAGCTGGAGCTGGATGATCTTGAAGGTCCCTTCCAACCCAAACCATTCTGTAACTCTGACTGATGCTTTTCTTTTGATCAAATCACCAGCCCAGAGTGTCAATTTAACCAAGTATCTCCTGCCCTCTGTGTACTGCTCCAGTGCATCCATCACATCATTCATCCTCACCCAGCCTAACAGAAGCAATCCCCTTTGCACAACCAACCAAACCATACAACAGGGAAGAAAACCAAACCAAAGCACAAAACCCCCACACTCCAAAATAACCAAAACCCCCAACCAAACCCCAAGCAACCAAAACCCAATCCCCAACTATCCCAAATGATTCCCCCTGCCCCAAAGAAGGCTCCACAGTGCAGTGCTGAAGGCAGGAGCAGGGTGCCAGTCTCTCCCTGGACTCTGGGCATTATCACCCATTAGCACTGAGAGCTGTAAGCCAGTGCTGTAAGGTCAGGAGAAGGAAATGTAAATGCTTCAAGCCAGGCTGATGTACATTTAAGCTGAGCTTAGTCATAAAGATGAAATGAGATTGGATACAGCAGCAATAAACTCAAAAGGTTTCCAGCAAAGATTGGGCAGGAATCAGAGGAGGGAAACTTAAGCTGAATACATAATGACCACATCATATGTCAAAGGATTTTGCCTTTCTGGGCAGGTACAAATTCATCTCATTATTTAATTCCTTTCAGGCTTTCACAGACTGAGCTTCATAAAGCAGCAAGAAGACAGAGTAACTCCAGTGCTTTGCTCATTGCAACAGAAACATTAGGAAGCACTGTGCCTTATTTTCCCAGGGCTGTGGAAGACTGCAGAGCTAATGTAAACAAATACTTGCTTCCAAACCTCCCAGAGACAAAGGGCAAAGCATGCTGCAGCAAGAAGCCAGCCCATGCAAGGAGCACAGACCAGGGCAGATATTTGCCTCATAGGCCACTGAGTGAGATATTTTTACCTGCATATACAGAGAGATACACTGCTGGTTTTCTGCTTGAGAGTTACTTCTCTCTTAAAACAAGATCATAGAATCAGAGAAAGCCTTAGGCTGGAAGGGACCTCAGAGTTGACCTACTCCAACCTCCCTGCCATGAGCAGGGACACCTCTCGACTACACTCTGCTTCTGCTTCCAGGTGCCTCATCCACCTGGACCTGAGCACCTTCAGGGAAGAGGTATCCACAAGCTCTGGGTAGCCTGTTCCAGAATCTAACCACTGTCATACTGAATAAATTCTTCCTAAGCTCCAGTCTAACCCTGCTCTCCCCCAGTTTAAAACCATTCTTCCTTGTCCTGTCTCCAGACACCCTCATGAGAAGTCCCTCTGCAGCCTTCCTGGAGGATCCCTTCAGGCATTGGAAGGCAGCTCGAGGTCCCCATGGAGCCTTCTCTTCTCCAGGCTGAACACCCCCAGCTCCCTCAGCCCATCCTCACAGCAGAGGTGCTCCAGCCCTTGGATCATCTTTGTGGCCTCCTCTGGACTCACTCCAACAGCTCTGGGTCCTTCTTATGCTGGGGACAGCAGAACTGGAGGCAGCACTTGAGGTGGGGTCTCAGGGTCAGGGGGCAGAATCCCCTCTCTTGAGACTGATGCTACAATCCAGGAAGGCTCATCAGATGACCCAGCCTGACTTCCCATAATGGAGCAGCTGCCAGGTAGTTTCTTTCATTTCTGCTTGGCTGAAGCTATCTCTTCCTCTGCTGCCAAAACAAAATCACTTCCATCCAGTCAGCATCCTCGATTCCTCACTGCCAACAGTATCAGCATCACTGAGGTTGGAAGCGTGTTAATGCAGCCTCTCCTCCATCTTTTCCAGTTCTCATCTGCTTTGTGCTACATGCTGCATGTTATATCACACAGAATCACAGAATGGAAGGGACCTCTGGAGATCAGCTCATCCAACCCCCCTGCCAAGGCAGCTTCACCTTGAGAAGGTCACCCAGGAACAGATCCAGGTGGGTTTTGAATGTCTCCAGAGACATCCCTGTGTTACAGAAGTGGCCTTATGGCATCCATATTATACTTTCATCAACATGCTGTGCAGCACAGTTCAGTCAGCTCCCTCCTCTCTGCTTACCTTCACCCCCCCAAACTCCTCATCTCCCAGGGTGTGACATTTCATTCCCTCCACCCAGCAAGCCCAGCCCACTGCAGCTTTCTGCTCTCTCCCCTGTTCTGCAGCCCCTTTTTTGCAATGCTGACCTCAGCACCGACTGCAGCACAGCAGGCTGACCTCACCCATGTCCTGTATCAAACCCACCTCCCTTCTCAGCCCTCTGAGGACTCCCTCACACACATAGCTCCTGTGCTACATCAGCCCTTTCTGCCACAGCAGCAAGCTGCCAGTGTGACCTTTTTGCCACCACTGTTGTCCAAGGCATTATTTTCTCATTTGCAAGTCCATGCACACCTGCTCATGGACATGACTTCAACTCTGATTAGCTGCTGTTCATTAGCCCCCTGACAGGGTGATCAGATGGTTTGCACCCCCCAGTGCCTAACTCCCATTGCCTTACACCTGGAGCCTTTAAGAAGCAGAAGTTTTACCAAATACACACAGCCCCAGCAAAAACACTCCATGGGATCAGCCCTTTAAGATCATCAAATCCAACCACTCTCTAACTCTGCCAAGGCTGGGGCTAAACCATGGCACTCAGCACCACATCTCTGCCTCTTTGAAACACCTCCAGGGATGGGGATTCAACCACCTCCCCAGGCAGCCTGTGCCAGGGTTTGGGAGCCCTTTCAGTAAAGGACTCCCAACCTAAACCTCCCCTGGTGCAGCTTGAGGCCATTTCCTCTCAGCCTGCCACTAACATTTGTTTCTGAGTTTACACAGCACTGACCACTCAAGACTGCAACAGTTCATAGCATCACACCCCAGCAGGCTGCTACTCTGGCTTCTTGAAACACAAACTCTCCCACTTTGTGTCCTTTGTGGACATCAGTGGTAAAAAGCTGAGCACAATCCCAAGCACATAATACAGCCCCAAATGATGACACAGTTGCTGTTCTCCCAGGATCCACAGGAAAACTCCACTCCTCTTAATGGAGCTAAACTGTTTATCCAGCAAACAGAGGCTGCAATCCAACTGCACCGCTGCTGATGCAGTCCCAGCACCTGCCTGGGAGCAGAACTCAGTTCAGGGGAGATAAGACCTCCCACACTCCAGCCCCACACTGACATTTATGGACACAGCAGCAGCCCTGGGCTGTCTGGCAAGTTGAGTATTTGCGTAACAGCCATGACCTCCCACACTCCACACACCTACCTGCCTCCTCTCCAGCACAGAACCAAGGCACAGGCAGCATCACCCAGAGCCTTTTAAAGCCAACTACCCACTCCTAAAGCCACCTGTGAAGAAAGAACCCAAGTGATCCTGGGAGTCCTCTGAAGTGTCAGTCCATGGGTTAAGACCCTGTCAGCACACATGGTTCAAGTCTAAAGCAGGGGACTCAAAGACCACCACCATCCCCTAACAGCTCTGCAGCATCACACCAGGTTCAGCTGTGACGTTTAGGTCACTGCTTCTTTCCCAGCATACTCTTGGAGACTACAGCCTGGCTCTGCAAACACTCACTGAAGTTTGCTCTTGCAGTAGACTTTGCTGGACTTCATGGAATGGCAGGGGTTGGAAAGGACCTCTGAATATCACAGAATCACCAAGGTTGGAAGAGACCTGAAAGATCTTCAAGTTCAACCTGTCACCACAGACCTCATGACCAGACCATGGCACCAAGTGCCACATCCAATCCCCTCCTGAACACCTCCAGGGATGGGGACTCCACCACCTCCCTGGGCAGCACATTCCAATGATCCACATCATCCCCTGACAGAGCAGGATCACCTAGAGTAAATCACCAAGGATGGAGACTCCACAGCCTCTCTGGGCAGCTTGCTCCAGGGTTCCAGCACCCTCAAAGAATTTTCCTTATCTTTAAGTGGAAGCTCCTGGTTTCCAGTTTGTGCCCACTGCCCCTGAGGATCCCAGAAATGTCTGCCCCACACATCTGATTCACAACCCAACAGGAACTGAATATTTTTAGCAATCTAAGCCACATGGAAATTGCACTAGCCAGGTAAAAGCACACTTCAAAAGATACTTGTTTCATGGTCCAAGAACAAAAGCATTCCTTTGCTGTGGTTGAAGACGTTCTATCTGACTCTTAAATTCTACACATGCCTTTATACTCCATGTTCAGTTCCTTGGCAGGTTGGAGGGAAGGAAAATTACAGGATAGGATAGGATAGGATAGGATAGGATAGGATAGGATAGGATAGGATAGGATAGGATAGGATAGGATAGGATAGGATAGGATAGGATAGGATAGGATAGGATAGGATAGGATAGGATAGGATAGGATAGGATAGGATGAAAGAGACCTTCAAGATCATTGTGTCCAACCCTTCAACCAATCCAACACCACCTAAACAACTAACCCATGGCACCAAGCACCCCATCAAGTCTCCTCCTGAACACCTCCAGGGATGGTGACTCCACCACCTCCCCAGGCAGCCCATTCCAATGGGCAATCACTCTCTCTGTGTAGAACCTCTTCCTAGCATCCAGCCTAAACCTCCCCTGGTGCAGCCTGAGACTGTGTCCTCTTGTTCTGGTGCTGGCTGCCTGGGAGAAGAGACCAACCTCTGCCTGTCTACAACCTCCCTTCAGGTAGTTGGAGAGAGCAATAAGGTCACCCCTGAGCCTCCTCTTCTCCAGGCTAAGCAACCCCAGCTCCCTCAGCCTCTCCTCACAGGGCTGTGCTCCAAGCCCCTCACCAACTTTGTTGCCCTTCTCTGGGCAGCAGCTCAACCTCCTTCCTAAACTGAGGAGCCCAGAACTGGACACAGGACTCAAGGTGTGGCCTAACCAGTGCAGTGCACAGGCGCAGAGTGACCTCCCTGCTCCTGCTGGCCACACTCTTCCTGATGCAGGCCAGGACATTCAGGTTTAGTATGAAGTGGTCTTGCATAAACCCAGCATCACCTTCATACCTAAACTCTTCTTGCATTTGCCCACTCACACAGCAGCTGGAGCAATTAATGAAAATTAAGTCCTTCCAGTAGCTACAGCTTGTATTTAGGTTAGCTAGAACACTCAAACATGTTACACAACCAAAGCCAATCCTTTCTCCCTAATTGACAGGAGGCATTACCAGGCCAGTAATTATATTTATTCATCTCCATTAAAGGACAGAGGGAAACTGACTGGCTGCATAACTCAGTCTACAGATTCCTTATTACTCCTGGTAGCAGGAGAACAAATCAATCCCTGAATCCTTTTCCAGAGCTCCATTTCAGCCTTTAACCAGTGAAAAAAAAACACTCAGGGTGGGAAAAACATAAAGGAAAGCACAAGTTTTATCTGAACTAATCTCCATTTACTCTTCCTCTGAGTCACAGAGGGGAGAATTTAGACATTCCTGGTGTTGTTTTTGTTTCTTTTAGGCTGAAAGTTTTTTGTTTGTCTGTTCAGTGAAGCACTTTGGGACTGTGTGTTCCCAGCCTCGGCGGTGGAGGCTCACCACGCAACCTACGCTGGGACCTGGCGCTCAGCGAGTCCAATGCCTCCCACTCAAAGCAGCAGCAATTTAGATCAGGTCACTCAGGGTTTTACTCTTCATAATTTTGATCCTCCTGCAACATGTTTATGAGAAACTGCAGAGAGCCAGCACAGTTACCTGCATGACTCACCTTTTCCTTTTCATCCACAGCTGAAAGGGAAGCTTCAAACTCTGTCTGAAGCGGTAACAAAATGAACTTGAAAGGCACGAAAGCAGACAAGAGTTTCTCAGGGACCTGCCATTCCCCCTTATCTTCCCATGGATCAAGTCAACAAGAAGCACTCACCAAAGGTAAATCTAGCCAGCAGAAAGAAAGAAAAAGACTTTTTTTCCACAAACACATTGAAGCAAGAGCAGGGAAATAGAAGTCTGCGCTGCGTCCGAGTTAGCGATTGAATTAGCCCCAGGCAGCTGAGCTGCATTCCACCAGGACAGGACTCATCCATATTTCAAGAAAACTCCTTATTTCAGAGGAAATGTTTCAGTTCCCATGGTGTAACCACGTGTCACCAGTACTGACTAACAGCAGGAACACAGATGAGGGGTCTTAATTGCACAAGGAGCTCATAGCAGTGGCTAGCCCCAAGGTGAAAGGTTGGTAACCATAGAATCAGAGAACTGTCAGGGCTGGAAGGGAGCTCAAGGCTCAGCCAGTTCCAACCCCCTGCCATGGGCAGGGACACCTCACACTACAGCAGGTTGCTCACAGCCACCTCCAGCCTGGCTGCAAACACCTCCAGGCATGAGGCTTCCACCACCTCCCTGGGCAGCCTGTGCCAGGCTCTCACCTCCCTCATGGGGAACAACTTCCTAACCTCCAATCTGAATCTCCCCATTCCTAGTTTTGCTCCATCCCTCCCAGTCCTCTCACTACCTGACACCCTAGAGTCCCTCCCCAGCTTTCTTTTAGGCCCCCTTCAGATACTGGAAGGCCACAATAAGGTCTCCTTGAAGCCTCCTCTTCAAACTGAATAGCCCCAACTGTCTCAATCTGCCTTCATCCACCTTTCACCCTGCCAGTGGGGATAATCTGGGTGTCAACCCCACTCCAACAGATGCTACACCTGTACAAAAAGGCAGAACCAGTTTGGCTTTAAGAACATTTCAAAGCTCAAGCCACATTTTGATTAGCTTTGGAAGAGACAAAAGTCTTCTCTGAACTTTAAAGGACTAATCAGCAGAGAACCATCTTCAAACTGGTTTCTTAATGCACAGAATATTCACAAAGCATGTTCTCTAGCAAGGAGAAGTCCAACTAGTCCTCCTGTTTGATTAAACATTTCTGGAGCAGCCTTCTGAGCCAGAAGAACCTACTGAGGACAGCCCTTCATGCAGCAGCTGATGCTGCACTGCAGTGTTCCCACTCCAGTGACCTGGGTGATCCATTCTGAACCCTTCAGGCCTGCCCAGGTTAGATAAGCAATTAGAGCAAGTCCAGGTCAATAAAACACCATCATTGCAATCCATTTTTGCCTAATGGCTACATTCAAATCTGCAGCTCATTTTAATATGGCAACCCCCCAGAAAAACTTTGTGACTGTGAGGGGGTTGGGAGCCCTGGAGCAGGCTGCCCAGAGAGGCTGTGGGGTCTCTCTCTCTGGAGAGATTCCAAACCCAGCTGGACAACCTGCTCTGGCTCACCCTGCTTTAGCAGAGGGGTTGGACCGGATGATCTCCAGAGGTCCTTCTGAGATTCCTCTACAACTGGTTTATCTACCACATTGCTGTTTATCTGGTGCCATGTAAAAATACAGTGCTCCAGTTAACCCAGCAGGATGCTTTATTACTTTGATTACTCTGCTCTTCTGGGGTTGTGCCTCTGCACACACACAAATGTCACTTGCTCCATCCAGAGCACATGCCACAAATCAGAGAGGGGCTTAAATTGGAAGGGACCTTAAAGATCATCTAGCTCCAAACCCCAGGCCATGGGCAGGGACTCCCACTAGGCCAGGTCTCATCCAGCCAGCTCTTAGAGAGGCATCCACAACTTCTCTGGGCATCCTGCTCCAAAGTTCCACCACCCTGATCTGCAGAACTTGCTCCTAACCTCCAATCTAAATCTGCTCTTCTCTAGTTTGAAGCCACCCTGGTCCTGTCCCTGCAGGCCTTTGAAAACACTCTCTCTCCACCCTTCTTGTAGCCCACTTCAGGTACTGGAAAGCTGCTCTAAGATCTCCCTGGAGCCTTCTCTTTCCCAGGCTGAACAACCCCAGCTCCCTCAGCCTGTGCTTGTAGCAGAGGTGCTCCAATCTGCTGATCATTTTTTGTGGCTCTCTTCTGGACCCACTCCATTGGATTCATGTCTTCGCTGTGTTGAGAGCTGTTGAATGCCAAGGTATGGGTCAGGGTTTTGCTTCTTTTGATGATTTTTATTCCTTAGCATGGCTGTTGTTCTGAGAGGGAAAGAGATGGCTGCAGGACTTGAAGCTTTGGGGGGGGAAGATTCTTACTGATGCAAGGAGCTTCGTGCTAGAGGGCAGACAAAATACAGATAAATTCTACTGAGTCCTTGGGTTGGGTTTTCTGTCATTATCAACTCATCTCATTTCTGTTTGGGTTGTTTCTTTGAAAGAGAAACTGTCCTTCCAGCACATCCTCTGCCTGCATCTCCTCAGATCACTTCTGGAGGAAGCACTGCTGCTCCAAACCACTGCTTCATATTCTGCTCCATCCACAGGCCTGTCCCAGCTGGATTGCTGTTCCACACGCCCACCTCATGAATGAGGTGCAAATGTTTCTAATCACCTCTTCTCTTCCCTCCTCCTCTAATATTAAAAATAAAGGCTGCACACTCATGCTTGAGGATCTTCTGCCCAAAGGGGAACCTGTGAGTAAGATTACAAGTCCTCAGGGATGCCAGAGAAGCCATTCCTTGGGCAGCCGTTAGTTTTTACTGCTCAGCTAAGAAACCCTTCAGCAACAGACAGGAATAGGACAAACCTTACACCAACAGCACCCAACACAGGAAAGCTGCATGGGAGAAGTTTTTGCTGGGTGTTCTTGCCTGGCAGGGAGAGAGCAAACCCATACTGAGTCCTTTCTTGTCTTCCACAACACCCCTCCAGATCGCCACATGGTCTGTCTAGCCCAAGGAAGGAAAAGGGAGATGAATTGTTCACAGAGCCATGGAATGATTTGGCTTGGAAGGAACCCTGAGGATCATCTAGTTCCAACACCTCTGCCATGGGTAGGGACACCTCCTACTAGAACAGGTTGCTCATTCAACTTGGCCCTGAACACCTCTAGTTAGGGGGCATCCATGAGCTCCCTGGGCAACCTGTTCCAGCATCTCACCACCCTCCCTGTAAAGAATTGCCAGTGGTTAAGATCTGAACATCTTCTCACAAAGTGAGATAGGCCAAGAGCTCAGGGAAAGAAAGTCAGAAATGAGCTGTGAAAGGTCTGCCCCAGGGCTGAAGCAGTTTGGTAGCCTGTACCTACAGGGCCAATGGGTGTGCTTCCCAGAGGACCCCAGAGCTTGGTTTCGGTGGGATGGGACGTGGTGGTGAGAGCAGAATTGGGCTGCTTGCTCGGGTAGGAAGAGTCTTCCTTTGCCTGGCTGTGCTTTGGACATGAATCCAAGAGTTCTGGCTCTGGAAATGGGCAACCTTTGCACCATCCCAGCATCACCTCTGCTCTCTTGGCTTTCAAAGCCTGTTTTATTTCCATAGTGCTCTGCTGGCACCATCCATCCCTGGAGACGTTTGAGACCAAACTTGATCGGGTCGTGAGCAACCTGATCTAGTTGGAGGTGTCCCTGCTGACTGCAGGGGGTTGGACAAGATGACCTCTGAGAGTCCCTTCCCAACCAGTGCATTCTTTGATTCTGTGAACTTCTGCTAAAGGTCTCCATAGGGAGCTTGGGTTGGGTTTCCCTGATAGCACCTCTGTGCTCTCAGCCCATGGCCCCTCATGCCGCATCTGGAGGCTGAGGAGGAGGCTTGGTCTCCTGCTGTGTTAGCTGACAGAGTGCCAAATCACTCAATCCCAGCTGATCCTCATTACAATCCTCCACTAGCTACTGGGCAAATTAAGTTTTATTTTTATCAGACCCTTCCCACCTCCCACACCCCAGCATCTTCTAATGGCCAGCCCCAAAACTCTCCAAACAATATTTGGTACGAGGACAATGGACACATGCCAAAGAAGCTAAGACTCATCTCAATTGCTAAGGAAGGAGCATCTGGTTTAACGAACACCTCCTTTGATGCCATTTACAGCAAGTCCTAGTCATCAGAGAAACACAAACCCATGAGCATGTCCATACCAAATCCAGCTCAGCCCTGCTCTGCACCACAGCAGCCTGGGCAGCCTGTCCTTCCCGCAAGCCTCCTCGGAGCAGAAGCTGGAGCACGTGGGAAAGACGCCTCTGTGCCACCAAGGGCCAGGGCTCCATGGGCACCACCAAGACATGCCATGCAGAAACTTCTGCCAAGAGGAAGACTAGCCAAGGTCACTGGAAGCACTGACTGAGCATCAGGAGGAAATCAGCAGCTAAAGGCTAATGCAGAAGCTGCACACCTCAGGAATGTTAAAGCCTTGCCCCTGCTGCCCGTGTGCTGCCCGCTGGCACTTCTGTGCATTAGAGCCACATCATCTCCTGCACTTCTCATTAGAATCACAGAAGGGGCTGGGCTGGAAGGGACCTCCAAAGCTCATCCAGTCCAACCCCCTCTGCAGTCAGCAGGGACATCCTCACCTAGTTCAGGTTGCCCAGAGCCCTGTCGAGCCTCACCTTGAATATCTCCAGGGCTATCACTGCAGAGCCCAACTCCACACCTTGCCAACTTAACATCAAATAACAAATATCAGAGAGGCTGCTGGCCAGAGAGCTGCTGAAGAAGCTCCAGACCAGACACCCAAACTTGGGGTTCTTTGTAAAGTCTTTCTGTTATGAAAGTCTTCACACTTCCAAGGAAGCCTACGCAGCCATTCCCTCTCTCTCAAGTAAATGATCAAAGTGATAGAGGGCTGGAGCCTCTTCTACAAAGCCAGGCTGAATGAACTGGTACTGTTCAGCCTGGAACAGAGGAAGCTCCAGAGAGACCTTAGAGCTGCATTTCTGTATCTGATGGGGACCTACAGGAAGGCCAGGGAGAGACTGCTTAGAAGGACTTGGAGTGACAAGCCAAGGGGCAATGGTTTGAAACTGGAGCAGGAGATTCTGGGTGGGACATCAGGAGGAAGCTCTGCACAATGAGAGTGGTGAGGCACTGGACCAGCTTGCCCAGGGATGTGGTTGAAGCCTTCTCCCTGGAGACATTCAAGAGCAGACTTGATGAGGCCCTGGGCAGCCTGATCTAGTTGGAGCTGTCCCTGCTGACTGTAGGAGGGGGTTGGACAAGATGACCTTCAAGGGTCCCTTCCAACCCATGCAATCTGTGAATCTGAAGAGCTGAACACAACAATTTCTGAAGTGAATGTATTCCACATTCCTCTGACAGACTCTTCAATACCTATCATCAGTGCCTGGATATTTACAAGATGTTTACTGGGGTATCTCCAGCAATTTTGTGTCAATGATAAATGCTTGATTTAGCCTTGGAGTGGCACCACCATAACTTAACTGCTCAGTTTCTTGCCTCCTCTCTCACTAAATGAGCATCTCCCAGAGAAAATAATCCTGTAGAAGGGCTTTTATTACTAGACCTTAAAAATTGTTTAGCACCTGGGATATTTACCTAGCAATACACTGACACCTACATTGATTGGGGCTTTACTAAGTACCAACAGTCTCCTGAGCAGCCTGGCTGTTGGAGTTTTTCACTGCATGTTAAAAGGCTTTCAAAAACCTCCAGGTTTGTTTCATCACTTACCATTAAAACAAATATTGACCACATCCACTGGACCAGCAGAAAGCAGCAAAAACACCTCCTCAGAGTGATGATAAAGGCATAATCCCTGTTCTGACAGTCCAGACAGAAATACTTCGTGCTAAATAGCAGGAATTGTACCTGAATGTCCTCCCCCCTCTGCTCTGCTCTCACAAGACTCCATCTGCAGCACTGCCTCCAGTTCTGGTGACCCCAGCTGAAAGACATGGAACTCTCGGAGAGGGTCCAGGAGGCCACAAAAATGATAGGGCTGGAGCACCTCCCTTATGGGACAGGCTGAGAGAGTTGGGGCTGTTCAGCCTGGAGAAGAGAAGGCTCCAGGGAGACCTCAGAGCAGCCTTGCAGGACATGAAGGGGGCTGCAGGAGAGCTGGAGAGGAACTTTTTATACAGGCTTGTAGTGACAGGATGAGGGACAATGGCTTTGAGATGAGACAGGGCAGATTGAGACTGGAGATGAGGAAGAAGTTCTTTAGAGTGAGGGTGGGGAGACACTGGAACAGGTTGCCCAGGGAGGCTGTGGATGCTCCTTCCCTGGAGGTGCTCAAGGCCCTGTGCTGGACAGGGCCTGGATCACCCTGGTCTAGTGGGGTTGGGACCCAGCCCTGAGCCAAGGTCACCTCAGACTTTAAGAGCATAACAAGCATCCCATAATTGCAGCACTGCAAACATATCTAGGATCTAATTTGGAACAGACAAACTTGGGATTTTTGAGCAGGAACTGCAGATTTGTTTGCAAATTGACTTAAATTGAGTCTGTTTCCCTTTCTTCCATCCCAGTACCAGCTGCCCAACAACCAGTCAAAATCATTGTATTTTGCTTAATTTCTGCTCAATTGAAATAAGTTAATTGCAGCTAGCTCTTCATCTGCAATTTTGCAGCACTAATACACACCAGCCATTTTGTTTGCAGCATGCAACACCAAGAAACAGCTGCCTCCAGCCTGCTCCTCCATCAGCAGAGCAGCTAACTCCCAAGAAGCAGCTGAGCAGCAGAACGTGGCAGCAGGGGCTGATTTTTATCATGCCAAATCCACTTGCACAGAGCAGACCCTTACCTGATGCCTCTGATTCACTGCTGCTGGCTTTGAGTCAGCAAGATGATTTCTCCTTCCTCATTAAGCACCATCACCAAGGTACCAATGCTGTTTTCACACTTCCTGAGTAGTTCAGTACTAAAAAGATGGCTGAAATGCTGTGGTTTCCAGCAGCAGAAAGCAGCTGCACTGCACAGCTCAGATCTTTTCTGTTTGCAATTAAAGGGAAGAGTATCATACATATATCAGTCAGGGTTGGAAGGGACCACAAGGATCAGCCAGTTCCAGCCCCCCTGCCATGGGCAGGGACTCCCCACACTACATCAGCCTGGCCAGAGCCTCATCCAGCCTGGGCTTAAACACCTCCAGGGCTGGGGCCTCAGCCACCTCCCTGGACAACCCATTCCAGGGCTTCACCACTCTCATGGGGAAGAACTTCCTCCTCACCTCCAGCCTGAATCTCCCCACCTCCAGCTTCATTCCATTCCCCCTAGGCCTATCACTACCTGAGATCCTGAGCAGTCCCTCCCCAGCCTTCCTGGAGCCCCCTTCAGATACTGGAAGGCCACAATTAGGTCACCTTGGAGCCTTCTCTTCTGCAGACTGAACAGCCCCAACTCCTTCAGTCTGTCCTCACAGGAGAGGTGCTCCAGCCCTCTGATCATCCTTGTGGCCCTTCTCTGGACACCTTCCAGCACCTCCAGATCCCTCTTGTAATAGGGGCTTCAGAAGAGGACACTCATTTGATGGAGTCACCACAGCTGTATTTTGCTGGACCATCTAACCATGAACAATAAACCCTGGAAAGGCTAACAGCCACTCCCCTGCCCTTTTCAAGGATGTCCACAACAGGGAGCAGAAGGAGAACAATTCAACACCTGGTTTGGCAGCACCATCCTGCTGTCCAAATGCCAATTACCAAATGTCCTCCTAGGAAGTGTCCCTGAAGCCCCAAATGCCAAATTTCTACAGCCAAAAAAATGGTGAAAATTGTGTTCTGGAGTCTCTGCCTTTGCTGCAAGGCAGCAGCTGGGACTTGATGACCTCAAAGGTCTCTTCCAACCTCAACAGTTACAGTCTCACAGTATCACCAAGGTTGGAAGAGACCTCCAGGATCATCAAGTCCAACCTATCAACACAGACGTCATGACTAAACCATGGCCCCAAGTGCCACATCCAATCCCCTTTTGAACCCCTCCAGGGATGGGGACTCCACCACCTCCCTGGGCAGCACATTCCAATGACCAATGACTCTCAGTGAAGAACTTTCTCCTCACCTCCAGCCTAAACTTCCCCTGGTGCAGCTTGAGACTGTGTCCTCTTGTTCTGCTGCTGCTTGCCTGGGAGAAGAGGCCAATCCCCACCTGGCTACAACTTCCCTTCAGGTAGTTGTAGAGAGTAATGAGCAGTGGTGGTTCACACACAGTAACTCTGACCTTTCTTCCTTTTCTTGTTTCCCCTGGAATTTACCAAGCCATTTCTCTTGGCTTTCCCCAGAGACCACATCTGGTATAACCTGGTGCTGCAGAGCAAGCCAAGGATCTGCAACTGGGTTATTCTAGGGCAGAACAAAACCTGATGTAAGTTTAGGCACCAGTGTCACTGATCTGTACCTTCAGCATCTCCAGCCTTCGATTTAGCACTGGAATCACAGAACTGTTTTGGCTGGAACAGGCCTCAAGATCACTGAGTCCAACCATGTCCTAACATCACCAGAGCCACTAAACCATATCCCCAAGTGCCATGGCCACAGGTTTCTTGAGCACCTCCAGGGATGGGGACTCCACCACCTCCCTGGGCAGCCTGTGCCAATCCCTGACCACTCTTGCAGCAAAGTAGTTTTCCCCTAAACCTCTCCTAGCACAATTTGAGGCCATTTCCTCTCCTTCTATCACCTGATCCTAGGGAGAAGTGACTGTCCCTGAAGAGACCTTCGGTCAGAGAAGAAGAACTGGGAGATGCAAGAGTCTGAAGGAGATGTCTAACAGAAGCTATTATTAATACCAAGCTGCATTTTAGCTCTTAGATAAACAGAAGTAGGCAATTCACAGCCTTGCTGCCATCACACATACCCCTCCCCCCCGTGAGAGCAGAGATCAACTCATTAGCTCTGTACTTTTAATAGAGATCATTCACCTTCTGCTTCAGCTGCAAAACCTTCTTATGCAACAACCACAAAATGGCTAAAAATGAGGGAAAGTAGATCCCTACCCAATGTAGAATACACCTTCAGAGGTGCTCCTGCTGCTAATGCCAACCACTTTTAGCCCTTACAGATTTGCTGCATCATTCTAATTTTAAGCTAGTTACTGGCAAGTGACATTTGAGCAAATCTGATGATTTAGGCTCAGAGAGGAAGCAAGGATGTCTGTCTTTGTCTTCAGAATACTTAACTGAACCAAGAAATGTGCTCTGCAGAGCATTATTTCATTCAAACATGGGGCCTTCTACCTTCAGCTACAGTTCACACTGCCACAAATCAGGGATGCACCAAAGAAGGAAGCAAGTAGAGCAAAATTCCATTAAGAAAGGATTCTACCCCAGGAATGGAAGTAAGAATGTTGTAAGACAGGATCACACAGAGATCTGTAGGTGTATGAAACAAACCAATTGTTTAGAGTGAGGGTGGTGAGACTCTGGAACAGGTTGCCCAGGGAGGCTGTGGATGTCCTTTTCCTGGGGGTGTTCAAGGCCAGGTTGGGTGAGGCCTTAAGCGACACAGTGCCACTGCCCATGGCGGGGGGTTGGAATTGGATGATCTTAACATCCCTTCCATCCCAAACCACTCTATGAATACTAAAACTGTCTGGCCAAGCACAAGGCAGTCTTAGAAAGTCAACATTTTCACCAGCAACCCCCTTCTATCTATTTAAGTTCATGAAGACACTCAAACATGACATTAACCCTCAGCCCTCCTTCCCTGCCCCCTGCAGTCACAGTTTAGCAGCCTACATGGCAGAGCACTAAAACATCACACAGACAGTTCCCCCCATGCTCTAGTGTGTAGCTCCTGCATTTCCACACACTTGAAGGTGATAAACCACCTTATCAGGAACCTCAAAGGTTCACAAACCAAACCCAGCACCTTCCCTTCCCACATGACAGTGCACCATGGGCAGAATAGAGTAAACCAGGTTGGAAGAGACCTTTGAGATCAGCAAGTCCAACCTATCACCCAACACCATCTGATCAGCTAAACCCTGGCACCAAGCACCCCATCCAGTCTCCTCCTAAACACCTCCAGTGATGGTGACTCCACCACAGAGGGGCACCATGGGCTGAAGGGGCACCTCTGTGGCTTTGGACTGCACTAGTGGCACACTGCAGCCTGGGAAGGAAATCCCAGCTGTACCAGGGAATTCAGCCTCATCTCCACACCCCCTCAGCTGAGTGCCCCCAGGACCAAAGCCCAGAATTACGTTATCCTGAGCCCACCCCCCCCCAAGCCAAACCCTCTTTGAGATCTGTGTCTTCATAAAGTCAGCAGCTCTCTCACTACTCATGAAGTGAGGCAAGAACAGATCTGCTCAGGCTGTGGAACACAATTATAGTTTTATTAGTTGTTAATAAGCTTCACAGGAGCATTATTGCTACCACTGCACATAACCTAACTACCACACAGTGTAACAGACATACAGAACCACAGCACAGTGTAAAAGGTCAACTTGGTCTAAGCCTTCACTTCTCTGTCCTTGGGATCCCTGGGATCCCCCTCCCCATCCCTACTTCCCTCCTCAGTGTGCAGTGACTTTATTTGGTTTGATGAAGCCAGTAATAATTTAAAGCCTTGTTAGTCACAATGCAAACTCAGTGTGCTGAGCTTATCAATAAAATATGAACTGTTTATTCTCATCATCTTCCATGGCTCAGCTGATACTTCCCTCTCAAGGCTCTCTGGCATTATGATACACAGCAAGCCAAACTAACAAACAGAAAAAGGTGGGGAGGAGGAGGGAGAAAGGATGAAGAGGAGGAGGAGGAGGGAGAAAGGATGAAGAGGAGGAGGAGGAGGGAGAAAGGATGAAGAGGAGGAGGAGGAGGGAGAAAGGATGAAAGGTGTGATTCATCTGAAGAAGGGCTATCTAATAGCCATAACTCCTCGTTCTAAGGATACCTCTTTCCTACATGCAAATGGCATTTCCCAGGACACTCTGTAGACAAGCACAAGAGCCAGGCACATTTCCACATCCTTTTAAACTCAGAAAACAACCACATTGCTTTTAAAGTATTGACACATCTCTGCTCTAACACCTCCAACTGCAGCCTGAAGCAAACAGGGACAGAAAAGATTCCTTCAGCAACACAAACCTCTTCAGCCTCCTCCTTCCCTCCCTCAGCCATGCAAACCCACCTCTGAATGATGCTGAAGGTTATTCCTTCCTCAACTCAAAACCCCTTTTGCCTCTCTTCCAGGCAGCAGAGCAGGGGATGTCAGTGCCAGGCTCCAGCAGCAGCGGCAGAGGCAGGGGCAGGCTCTGGTCCCTCCGCAGCAGCTCTGGGCTCTGCTCTCTCCAGAAGAGGAGGGAGCTGCCTGCCCAAGCTGCAAGTGCCACCTCCCTGTCCCTGCATCCTGACCAACTTCCCATGCCTTAAGAACAGGGAAAAGGACTTTTCCCTTTTTTTGCTTATTTTCTTTTTCCTTCAAACCAAAGCCAGGAAGCCACAAAATCATCCCAGGCAGCTAATTACCTTTTACTTTCTGTGCTTTGGTGCCTTAGCCACAAAATCACTTCCAAGGCAAGCTGTAATTTTCCTCTGGTTTATACTGGAAAGGGCTGCAGCAAGCTCACCCCATGTGCAAACCCTAAGTAAAACTTCCATCATCCAGCACATTTGGTATTTTCACGTTGTTAGCTTGCCTGTGGAGCAAGCCATCTGGTTGGGGGTAAAGCCATCACTGCTTGCAATATGGAAACGTTCTAATTAATGAAGTAAAAATAGCAGGTTGGCTTAAGAAGCTTTGGTAATTCATAAACATGCTCAAGTCTGTCCATTTATCATAGCAGCAGCTCTCCCTTCAAGGAAGGTCAGTGGAGCAAGGGATGAATTATGGCTTTGGCTTGGTTTGGGAAGGAGCTGCAGCACGGATCCAGCACGGCATCACCCAAGCAAGTGGCTGCTCTGCTAAGATGCCTCAGCACTTCTCACAAGGTTGGCTTTTTAATTCCCCTTTCCTCCTGCTGCAATTTTAAGGCAGCCCAGAATGGGCACTTGCTGGAACCATGCATGACAGCATACAATCACAGAATGGAGGGGGTGGAGGGGACCTCTAGAGATCCAGTCCATAGAATCAATAAGGTTGGAAAAGATCTCAAAGGTCACCAAGTCCAACCTGTCACCCAACACCTCCTGACTACTAGACCACGGCACCAAGTGCCACATCCAGTCCCCTCTTGAACACCTCCAGGGACAGTCCAACCCCCTGACAAAGCAGGATCACCCACAGCAGCTTGCCCAGGACTGCAATGTCCTGGTGGGTTTGGAAGCTCTCCAGAGGGGGAGACTCCACAACCTCTCTGAGCAGCCTGCTGCAGGGCTCCAGCACCCTCACAGTGCAGTTCTTCCTCATGTTGAGATGGAAATTCCTGGGTTCCAGTTTGTGTCCATTGCCCCTCAATCACTGGGCACCATCTTCCTGACACCCACCAGGTATTTGTAAATACTGATCAGATCCCCTCTCAGCCCTCTCTTCTCCAGGCTACACAGCCCCAGGTCTCAGCCTTTCCTCATCAGGCGCTGCTCCAGTCCCTTCATCAATCTTGTAGCCTCTCTTGGACTCTCTCCTGTTCCCCTTGAACAGGAGCCCAGAACTGTGCCCAGTACTCCAGATGAAGCCTCACTAGGGCAGAGTAGAGGAGCAGAAGAACCTTTCTGGACCCACTGGCCACATTCTTCTTAATTCCCATGCACTTCACACACATAGCCCAGACTGTGAAGGTCCATTGGCTGCCTGTTAGAGATGCCACATTAACTACCCACATTGCTCATGTTTATGAACAAGCACCAAAAAACCCACCCCAACCCACAGAGCCAGGGGCCACAGGGCTGCCCAGAGCACTGCAGGATTGAAGAACTCTCTTCCTGTGTGGGATGTTTGTGTTTATTTTCATTACTGCAGTGCTTGGAAGCTTGAATTGAAATTTGGGTCCTACTGTGCTGGCAGCTTGCACAAAAACACAGGCAGAGCAAAGCCCTGTCATCATACAGCTATTAGCTTGAGCCCTGCTCCTACCAGATCCACTGCCCATGCATTTCAGCCACAAGGGCAAGTGGAGGAGTTCTGCTGGCGTGTGCAGGCTTCCTAGGAAGCCATAAACCAGCAGCTGGCTTGGTCTGGGGCAGAAGGAATCCTGATTCAGTTTAGGCATCAGTGGCACTGATCTGTACCTTCAGCATCTCCAACCTTTCATTTATCACTGAAAACACAGAACTGGGAAAGACCTCTAAGATCATCAAGTCCAACCCTCAACCCCACACCACCATGGCTATTAAACCATGTCCCCAAGTGCCCCACGACATGGGGATGTCCCTGCTCCCTGCAGGAGGGCTGAACTAGACCTTTGAAAGGTCCCCTCCACCCCAATGAATTCTATGCTGCTGTGACCTTTAAGGTCCCTTCCAACCCAAAGCATTCCAGGATTCTGACTGGTCTGCTGACAGCTCTCCTCTCCCAAGTCTTCACCATTCATTACCACCCAGCAGAAGCCCTTTCTGTAAAGCTCTGCTATCCTCTAAGTCTGCATTCATTACAGATTGCCCCTTCGGTTCCAAGCTGAAAGAAAGCCTCAGACAGCACTGAAGAGAATGAAACACAAAGCACAAAGTTATCCTGACCTTTTCCAGGCTGAAAAACAGTCCTGCTCCCTTTCTGTACCGATGCAGTGTGATAATTAGTGCCAGGGAAGAGCTAATGGAGGGCAGACAACACTTCACCACCAAGTCATCACAACACTGTTAGGGAGCTGGGTATCAACCCTCCTATTGATTGTGATTACCTCCACTTAAAACAAATTGTAAGCAGCTACTGCCCTGATGTTCAGTAAAACACAATTCAGTTTTGATCAGCACTCAATTGGCTTGATCTGCTCTGGAGGTTAATCACTGTGCTGCCCCACAACACATCTCAGCTGTGGCTCAAAATTGCCAATGCTAACAGCAGGTTTCACTGTGCCTGATGTCTACAACTGCCTCAAGTCCAGAAACAACACTGGAAACTTCTAGGCAGGTTTCTCTGCACAGAGAAGTATCTGAAACCACTTCATCAGTGGCTCATCTTCAGCATCTTTTTATTATCCACATTCTTCCTCCTTACAGCTCACTGTAAACAACAGAAAGGTGACAACAGAGCGCTCAAAACAGCACCAGGCCTCTGCTGCATCCTCTTCACTCCCAGCAATCCTGCTCAATGTACTTCTTAAAGACCCTTTAACCCTCCCACAATCTGCCTGACAGCCAGAACGCTAGGAATGGTCCAACATTTTCAGGTCACAGCACAGTTGAAATGAGCTGGCCCAGCACCCTGGCAAGCTGAGTCTCAGATCTGCCCAGGGTAGGGGAATCCACCACTTCCCTTAGATGATTCCAGTGTCTGACTCTTCTCATGGAGAAATATTTCTTTCTGGAGTCCAATGGGAATCTCCCCAGCAGTAACTTGTCCCCATCACCTTCTTCTCCATGGGACTCCTCCTAAGAAGGAAGTCTACAACCTCCTGGTGGCCACCCTTAATGTACTGGCTCACAGTAACAAGGTCTCCCCTGTGTCTTCTCTTCTCAAGGCTGAACCCAGTTCTCCCAGCCTTGCCTCATGTGGCAGAGCTTCCATCCTTGCTATGCCAGGAGAAGACTTGGGGAATTGCTCCTGAGCACTTCAGCAAACTCAGTGGCACTGTCACCACAGGGACACGCAAACCCACACCCAGCACACAAGCCTATGCATCCAGCTCAGAAGAACAGGATCTTAGGAGGAAGCTCTTCAGCATGAGGGATGATGAGACTCTGGAACAGGTTGCCCAGAGAGGCTGTGGATGCCTCTTCCCTGGAAGTGTTCAAGGCCAGACTGGATAAAGCTTTGGGCAATCAAGTCTGATTGAGAGGTGTCCCAGCCCATGGCAAGGAGGTTGCAGTAGATGATCTCTGAGGTCCCTTCCAACCTGAGCCATTCTGTGACTTTAGATCTCTTTTGACATTACTGCCCAAGCAAAGCCAAGTGCCACAGCACTCACTCCTTAGGAATAAAAGCACACTTCCAGCCTGAAAACACTGCTCATGTGATGAGTGCTGATACTACAAACAGAACACATGAGGAGCACAAATGGGTGCCATAAGGAATCAGCACTGGCTTCTAATGCTGGAAAATGCACTGGAAACTTCAAACTAAGTTTAAGTTCAACCCAGAGCACTGATAAGTCATTAACATCCCTGTAAAACTTCAAACCTTGGAGAACTCTGCAGGGCTCCTTTAGCATCTTCATGAATCTCAATGCTCCACAAACAAGAAACCCACACAACTTAGATCACAAGGAGAAGAAAAGCAGTCTGCCAAGGTAAAGTGTAACTTTTAAGTCAAGAATGGACTGGGTTGCTTGATCAGTATGAATTTATTTGGTTTGTTCACACCTTAGGAGACATTCATATCCACATCAAGGGAAGCACAAATCCATGCAGGTCCACAGTCATCTCAACTGCAAGTCTTACACAGAACTGCTTGTGAAGTTACAGAACTAGAGTTCTTTGGATACTTCCAGCTCAGAAATGAGGGAGCCATCCTCCTGCTACAAAGACACCCATCTCTAGGATTCAGCCAGCAGACTTCAGGAGACACTCCCCAGCTTACCTGCAAACATAGGGGAAGTGAAACAGCAGCACAAAGGAGCTGTGAAGGTCTTTAATCCTTGATCAAACCCACAGGCAGGCTCTAAGGACACCTCTGCTGGCACCCTGTGTTTACTCAGGGAAGCCTATCCCTGCTCCCTGGAAGGGGATTGTACAACGAAGGAAGTAAAAAGGCAGGAGCTCAGTCACAATGTTCCCTTCTCGCTGTGCTGGCCAGGACTAATGGCCCAGCCATGCCCTCCCTGCTCAGCACATGGCAAAGGCAGCACTGCCAGACAGGCACCTTGCAGACAGCCAAGGCAAATCCACTGGCTCCTCTCTCCCTGGCCTCTCCCCTCCCAATCTTCCTTTCACAGGAGATTAATGGGGCTCCCTGGCCCAGAGCTACTCCCTTATTCATCCTCTCTGCTGGAGAAGCTGGAGGCAAGCCAGTTGCCTGGATTTCTCTCATGCACAGTGTCCTAAGGAGACACATTAGGAGAAAGGACCCTGTGATAAATCATTGCAGCTGCCAAAGGCAGTTACAAAACACAAACAGACTTGGTCTTGACAAGAAAGGAAAAACCCAAAGTTGACATTAACCTCTTGGGCACCATGCTGCCTCAGAACCTGCATGCAGAACACTGACAGAACAGCCAAGAAATGGCCATCTAACAAGTACAGAATCACAGCACAGTAGGGGATGGAAGAGACCTCAGGAAATCATCCAGCCCAACCCCCCTGCCAGAGCAGGATCACCCAGGGCAGCTCACACAGAAACACATCAGGTAGGCTTCAAAAGTCACCAGAGAAGGAAGCTCCACAGCCTCTCTGGGCAGCCTGCTCCAGGGCTCCAGCCCCCTCACAGCAAAGAAGTTTCTCCTCACGTTGAGGTGGAACCTCCTGGGTTCCAGCTTGTACCTCTTGCTCCTTTCCTATTACAGGGAACCACCACAAAGAGCCTGGAGCCCACTTTGTTGCCCTTCTCTGGACACCTTCCAGCAGCTCAACATCTTTCCTAACCTGAGGAGCCCAGACCTGGACACAGGACTCAAGGTGTGGCCTAACCAGTGCTGAGCACAGGGCAGGACAACTTCCCTGCTCCTGCTGGCCACACTGTTCCTAATAGAACCTTCAGAAGCACCTGAGAAGCCTCCACACTCCTCACCACTGCAGATTTCAGAACTTCTGGAAACTTTGCCAAAAGTAAAGCTATAAATATTTTCAGATGGCTCCTGGCCAATGTATTTTTTTTATCCCACTTACAAACTAGATCCATTGCTTCAGTAACATGAAAGTTACTCCTTCAGTTCAGGCTCCTCACACTGTGCCTGGAACAGCTGTCCCTGTTTTGTGGAAGTGGGGAACATTACAAGTGATGAAATGTTATAAAATCCAGCACCAACAAAGCCCCAAGTGAGCACAGGATGCACAACTCTAACACCAGGAGCGCTACCATGGGCAGTGTGGGAAATGCTTCAGAGGAAAGCAGGAAGCACATCAAGGGAACTGCCCTGAATTAATCTGCAACTGCAGACAAGGTCTGCTTCACTCCCATTCTGTACCTAGGAGGCAGCCTCTGCTTGCTGTCTTTGTTGTCTCACTGTGCCCTGTCGAGGTGCTTTCAGGTGTGGCTCCTGCAGTGACCCTGTCTCAGCCTCCCCACAGGCAGGAACCAGCAGCGTGCTGCTCCCTCCTGAGCTGCTCCTCAAACCAAACAAAGACATTTTATTTTCACAGCTATTTTCCAGTGATGATCTTCTCTGGAGTGTGTCAAGACAAGAGGTGAACTTTGCTGGGTGGACAAAGACCAAGCAGCAGAGCCCAGTGTCTCCAGTTAACAGCAAGGACACGTCCCAGGCAGCTGCAGTGAGCAGGAAGTTCTTGCTTTGGCTAATTGTCTCTACAGGGGAGATAAAGAAGGGTTGGATATTCAGCTTATAAATGGTCAGGGGGCTTTTATCCTGCAGGCCAGATTTCACTGCACCATTCCCTCACCTTAGGATCATTCAGGAGATCATTTGGATCTGCAGACAGCACCAAAAGGCAGCTGGGATGCTCAGACATCTATCAGTCAATTGATTTTATTGCCAAACTTTGATCTCCTGCAGCCTCTCTGCCTGTCAGGATTTACTAACACAGCACTGCTGTACACTTTCAAGTCAGTTTTGTTTATGTTGCAGACTAATTAAAGATACAGATGCACTTTGGAAGTGGATTTTCTAAATAACAACACACACCCAAAAAAACCCAACCCACAAATCCCACCAGGAATGCTGCCATAGTTTTTGATTCCTTTGAATCACAAAATGCCAGGTGTTGGAAGGGACCTCCACAGACCATAGAATCAATAAGGCTGGAAAAGATCACAGAGATCATCAAGTCCAACCTATCAGCCAACACCTCCTGACTAACTAAACCGTGGCACCAAGTGCCACATCCAATCCCCTCTTGAACACCTCCAGGGATGGGGACTCCACCACCTCCCTAGGCAGCACATCCCAGTGGCTAACAACTCTCTCTGGGAAGAACTTTCTCCTCCTCACCTCCAGCCTAAACATCCCCTGGCACAGCTTGAGACTGTGTCCTCTTGTTCTGGTGCTGGGTGCCTGGGAGAAGAGACCAACCCCCACCTGGCTACAACCTCCCTTCAGGGAGCTGTAGGCAGCAAGAAGGTCTCCCCTGAGCCTCCTCTTCTCCAGGCTAAACAATCCCAGCTCCCTCAGCCTCTCCTCATAGAGCTTGTTCAACCCCCCCTGCCAAAGCAGGATCACACAGGGCAGGTCACACAGGACCACATGCAGGTGGGTTTTGAAAGTCTCCAGAGAAGGAGGCAGAACACCTTTGTAAAGTGTAACAAATGGTTTCATGCACCCCTCTATCATCATTCACCTAAGAGGAGATGCTCCTTTTCAGACCTGCTTCAATGACCCAAAACAACTTCTGCTGAGATCCAGACACCTTGAAGTGTCAAATCATGTTGGGGTCTTTCTTGTAGCTTTGGTTGGTTGGTTTCTACACCAACCACAGCCTCAAAAAGCAAACCATGATAGAAGAGGAAAAATGAATCCTTCCACATCAGAAAGATCCTGCAGCAAAAAGTTCCCCAGTCCTCTCAAATAGGTCATTTAAAAATGGAAGCTCTAGCAAAAATTATCCATGAGTTATCTAAAAATACAGCTGATGCTAAAAAAGAAAGAAGATATAGAAAGTCCTCATCCCAATATTGGGAGAGTAGAAGTTTCTGTGCATGAAATAGAAGCAGGTCTGGAGAGGAGAAACTTCTGACGAGATGACAGCTTAAAAATCAACCCTCTAATGAAGGAAAGCTCACTTTCCCTTTCCAATGCTAGGAAGTGATAGCTACTGCTCAGTAAGGGGGGGGAAAGAGACAAAAGGAAGAGCAAGTGCAGCTCCAGTAAAGGGAATGCATGACAGACTTGGACTCAGCCACACCAAGGACAGGTACTTCATGCATCAAAGAGATGTGGAGATGAAGGAAGTCAAACACATGTCCTCACCACCCCCAGCCACTTTACATACATAGTGCTGAGCTGGGAGCTGCAGAAGCCACATGAAAAAAAAATAAGCCACCCTCAAAAAGCCATGGAAAAAACCCTGGAGGCTGGGAAGAAGATTCATAGGTTCCTGGAATGGTTTGGGATGGAAGGGACCCTGAGGATCATCCAGTCCCAACCCCTCTGCCTTGGGCAGGGACACCTCCTACCAGCCCAGGTTGCTCAAGGCCTCATCCAACCTGGCCTTGAACACCTTCAGGGAGGGGGCAGCCACAGCCTCCCTGGGCAGCCTGTGCCAGCATTTCCCCTCCCTCACTGGAAGGAATTTCTTCCTAATCTCCATTCTCAATCTGCCCTCTTCCAGCTCAAAGCCATTGCCCCTTGTCCTGTCACTACAGGCCCTGTAAAAAGTCCCTCCCCAGCTCTCTTGTTGACACCCTTCAGGTACTGGAAGGCTTCTCTAAGGTCTTCCTGGAGCCTTCATTTCTCCAGGCTAAAAAGCCCCAACCTTCTGAGCCTGTCCCCACAGGGGAGGTGCTCCAGCCTTCTGATCATCTTGGATGGAAAAGAGGGGAGCAGATTTTAACCTTCCCTGAGCTGTGTTGGATCAGATTTGTACACAGCACACATCAGAACATTTTACATAACCTGGTCACCATCTAGGGCTCAAAACTGCCTCAGAAATAAACCCATGAATCATACCTGGGTAGAATGCTAGGAAGGAGTGAAATGGTTTGAACATCTGTCAATGTAATAAACAAATGCAAGAATCTGCATCAACACTTCCCATGGACAAGTCACACTGAATATAAATAATACTTATCTTTAGGGCCTGAAGAAAACCAAGTGACAGGGGAAAATCCCACACCTTTGGGGGCAAGTTAAGTAAAGGCTGCTTAGGCTGAGGAGGGTTTGCAATACTGAGGCAAGGGTGGTGAAAATGGACCTGGCTAACAGACATGTCAGGCCAGAGGGCTCAGCTTGCTGGAGACAGCCTCTTCAAAGCACACCCACCACAGACCAGAAGAACAGGCAAAGCTTGCCCTCTAGTCACGCTCCAAAGAGCTAAGGGACACCAGGGAGCTAGCACACAAAAATCCAGCAGTGGTTCAGAAGAAGTGGCTCAGTCACCTTCAGAACAGTCCAGCCTGAACAAGCACAGCTCATGCTGGCCTGGCCCAGCTCTGGCTGCTAACTCACTGCACAGCACCCATCTCCTGCAGCATCCAGCCACACCACCTGTGGGCTGGATTGACCCTGGCTGGAGGCCAGGTGCCTATCAAAGCTGCTCTGTTACTGCCTTCCTCAGCCTGGATTGTGGACTGCTCTAGATTCTATGGTCCTGCTCTGGCAGGGGGGTTGGACTCAATGATGGCTGGACCCAACCCTTCCAGCCCCTAACATCCTGTGATCCTGTGGGGCAAGATGAGGCCAGGGAGGAATAGCTCAGCAATCAGCACCACAGGCAAAACAGACTGGACTTGGGGAAGCCAGTTTGATTAATTAACAATCAGAGCAGGGTAAATAGGAAGTGTCTGAGATCTACAGAATGTTTTGCAAGTGGAGCAGAGATTCAGCACAAAGTCTCCCATCATGGTTCCTCAGACTCCTTCAGATCCAGGACCTTCCTCCCCATCACCTGACCTGCCTTTGCTAAAGCTGCTCCAACTGCTAGCAGCATGGCAGCTCCTCACGGTCAGCATTTCAGATCCTGTCAAGCTAGGACCACCCTGGGACACAACCTCAGCTTACCTTAGAGCCAAGGAGCACATTCATCTCCCCCCTCAAAGCTGCCTCTGTCATATGGAAGTATTCAAATGCTTCTTTCAGAGCAGTAAGTACAACTTCTCCTGGCTGTCATCACAGCCCATCCATCTTTCTCTACACTCCATGCTGCTTGCTTCATAACTGGATAGTTGAAAAATCTAACATACTGAAAAGGAAATTCAGTAAAGTAACAACCTAATAATACCTTCTGCCATCCACTTACAGCCTCATCTTGACTTGGATCATCACATTTAGCAGCTCAAAACACAAAATGAAATGATGAGAAGAGAGGTTCAGTTTGCATTCTGGTGTTTCACAACAGCACTGGGAAATTCAGGCTCCCTCTGTCCCACACAGCAGTTCCTACTTCTTCTTTCCACAGCATTCTGTAATACTCAAAGGACACCCAGAAGAACCTGCCTCCCCTCTCCCCCCAGATCAATAGAAAAGGGCTGTCTCCTCCATGGTGGCATCTATGCCACATGCTCTGCCACTCAAGGTTTGTGCTTCCACATTCTTAGTCTTGCCTTACTGACAGATTGGTCTCTGGTGGCCTCACTGAACCTATCCCTACAAGTTAATCAGAGAACAGTCACTCAGGTACAAGCTTTTCACAAACCTCTTGATAATGTAGAACAATATTGTTTAAAAAGCCAAATTTAATACTAAAAGTGGTGTGGAGAGCTGCCAAACAGAAAGGGACCTGGGGGTGCTGATTGACAGCCACTTGAACATGAGCCAGCAGTGTGCCCAGGTGGCCAATGGCATCCTGGCCTGCATCAGGCAGAGTGTGGCCAGCAGGAGCAGGGAAGTCCTTGTGCCCTGAACTCTGCATTGGTTAGGCCACACCTTGAGTCCTGTGTCCAGTTCTGGGCCCCTCACGTTAGGAAGGACATTGACACACTTGAGTGTGTCCAGAGAAGGGCAACAAGGCTGGGGAGAGGCCTTGAGCACAGCCCTGTGAGGAGAGGCTGAGGGAGCTGGGGTTGCTTAGCCTGGAGAAGAGGAGGCTCAGGGGAGACCTCATTGCCCTCTACAACTATGTGAAGGGAGGCTGTAGCCAGGAGGGGGTTGGTCTCTTCTCTCTAGCAACCAGCACCACAACAAGAGGACACAGTTCTGTCTCTTTCCTATGCTGGGGACACCCTGACTGAACACACTACAAAGCCTGATATTTAGGCCTGAACTTCTTTCCACTTCAGTTATTCCCCCTGCACCTGAAGGTGTTTGCTGATTTTTGTGTCACATCAAGTTCTGATTACAAGAGAAGAGACATTATGCATTCAGTACAAGAAGGTAAAGCACCCCAAATCAAGATGGAAGTGTTGAAGACTTCTTTATTTGGGAACATTTGATCGTCAGTAAGGTTTTAGAGCCATCAGTACATCACTGACCGTTTGTACTTAAGAGAGAAATCCATTTTCAGACTGGATTATTTATTTTGGTTAAATCATTCTCTAAGTTCAGGAATGCAAATTTGCTGCTTACCTAAGAACTGAGGCTGGGCTTGTTCCAGCAGAGAAACAAAGATCAGACTTCAGAGTGGTTTTTATCACTGATTTTACAGGTGGAGCAGTTAAATACACAGATCTAAACCTGTGCTCTTAATTGACTTGTTCAGCTCTGCAGAACTCTTACAGCTCTGGTAATGACTAAGGTTTCTTCAGACATGCTGGGAAGGACACTACACTTCTCCAGGGGTTTGGCTTAACAAATGCCTCCAGTTGATGATGAACTTTTCTTTTGATGCAGCTGTGTAAACTCTGTTTGAGTTCTGTATCAATTGCACCCCCACCCCCGAGGAGCAAGAGAAGGCAAGGGCAGTTGATATGGAATAATGTTCCTTTATCTGCTTTGCATTTCAGCCCAGCTCTGGCAGCATCAACCTGCCAGAAAACTTCAACCCCCTCTACTGGTCCAGCGCAAGTAAGGCAGCGAGAGGAAGCCACTGCAGCCTGCAGCAGTGCGAGCAACACCGAACCCACCCACAGAGCCACAGAATGGCTTAGGGCGGATCAGCCAGCTCGAAGCCCTCTGCTACGGGCAGGGACACCTCCCATCAGCCCCAGGTTGCTCAAGGCCTCATCCAGCCTGGCCTTGAACACTTCCAGGGAGGGAGCAGCCACAACCTCCCTGGGCAACCTGTGCCAGAGTCTCACCACCCTCACTTACAAACAATTTCTTCCTCGTCTCAGGCTCCCCTCTTCCAACTCAAAGCCATTATCCCTTGTCCTATCACTTCAAGCCCTTGTCACAAGTCCCTCCCCAGCTCCCCTGTAGCCCTTCAGGTACTGGAAGTCTGCTCTAAGGTCTCCCTGGAGCCTTCCCCAGGCTGAACAGCCCCAGCTCTCCCAGCCTGTCCCCATAGGGGAGATGCCTCATGCCTCTGAGCATCGGCTTTCTCTCTCTTCCTCATACTGCGGTGTTTGTTTCTCCTGCCTTTGCCAACAGCCTTAGTGGAGCTGCACAGTGAATGCTGTCAAAAGCTGAAGAAATTTCCTTGCAGATATTCTTCTCTTTTTTAAATTTCTTTTCATGAAAGTATTTTACAAACAGAGCTGTTCACTTGTGCAACCTTGCTGCTTCAGTCCCTGTTGACCAACTGCTGAACGCTGCTCAAAGAGCACAACTGGCTTTTTACTCTACTGATAACTGCTAATAAACCATTCAAGAGCTTTTGAACAGCCTCTTCACACACACAAATATCAGTGTAGATAGTGTAATATGAAAGCTGTAATAAGCTGTTATGAATTGGAGCTCCCCAGTTCATTCTCCAGATGCTTTCCACCAGATCTTGCTGCTGGCATCTCCATATCTTCACAGGAGAAGGTAGGAAGCTGGAAGGTATGTGCCCAGAAGCATGAGGTGGTTGAGGCCCCATCCCTGGAGGTGTTTAAGCCCAGGCTGGATGAGGCTCTGATTTAGTGTGGGGTGTCCCTGCCCATGGCAGGGGGGTTGGAACTGGCTGATCCTTGTGGTCCCTTCCAACCCTGACTGATACTAGGGTACTATGAGGAAGCCCCCGGGAAAAAGCAAGTCTTGCACCCATCTGAGGGCAAAGTGGGGGCCTGGGGAAATTCAGGCTTCACAGTCTCAGCCTTGGTCTGGGAAAAATGATGAAGACTTCTTTAAAGCCAGTTCCAGGCAAGAAGGTCAGTGGGAAAAGCCAGCACAGAAACATTTCTGAAGTTACAAATCGTGTTTGAGCAGCCTAGTGGCCTGCAGTGATGAAGCACTTGGCTCTGCAGATGGGAATGGGGCTTGAGCAGCCTGGTCCAGTGGAAGGCAGCCCTACCCATGGCAGAGGAGTTGAAGTTAGATGATCTTTAAGGTCCCTTCCAACTCAAACCATTCCATGACTCTATGAATCACATTTCCCTCTTTCCTTCCAAGCTCCCTTCTCCAGTAAGAAGCAAAATCAGCTTCCACTACACTCCCAGCCCCAGACATCCATCCCAGCACCCCTTCCTTCATCCCTACATGAAACTAAAGCTTCTAGAGAAGACCACAGAATTCCATGAGCTCTGGTCAGGTACTGCAAGTATTCCAAACAAACCATAAAGGCCAACCGTTGCTGCTGGAGCTCCTGACAGCTCTGCCCCAAGCACGCCCAGTGAAGGCTTTGGATGAGTTTGGAATGAGCAAAGGTGGTCGATGGGCTAAGGGCTAAGCTAAGGTGGGCCTAAGGGCTGAGCTTGGAGGGGGCAATGGCACAACCTGCAAACAGAAGCACTCCCTGACCCCTTCCACTGCAAAGATCCACCCCCTTGTTTGCAGGATGGATGCCTACATAAAGCATAGATATAAAAAGCCTTTTGCTCTTCCCTAGACAAAACTCTCTGGAGGTTAAGGAGCTGAGAACAACACAGGAGGAGAGCAGAAGGGGAGATGGCTGCTGAAATGGAAGCAGCATTCAGAGCTGAAGCAGGAGGACAAATCAGGCCCTGCTATTAGCAGGGACTTGGGTGAATTAATCTCAGCAATCAGATCTGTAGAATCGCTAATGAAGGGAAAGGTTTGAGAAGGATTAGAGCTGATATAACAGAACTTTAGAACGGGCTCACTGACCTAGAGATAAATCTTGGATACCAACCAGCAAGCAGCAATATGTCTGCAAAAGAAAATGTGGATGACTGAGGAAAAAGGACTACTGGTGGATGCACTGATAAAGAGATCTTCTAGAAAGGGAAAAACAGCAAGAGGAAAAGAACTGGCACCCAGCAGCTGTGCAGGAGATAACCCTGGCAATGCTCAGGGCATGGAGTCTCTCTTCTTTCAGCTATTTGGAACAAAACTGAGCAATCAGCACTGAAGAAATATTAAACACCCTTCCCTCACCTCCTTAGACCCATGTACATGACTTCATAGTGTAACCTTTAGGACAAATGGGGCAGAGGCTGAAGGTTCTTTGTCATTTTGTCTTAGAAGGGGAGGGGGGAAGAGGACATTCCAAGCTCTGAGACAGGCTACTGTGATGAAAAAGAGGGAACCAAACAAGAACTGCACCTGTGTCACAGCAGTAGGAGACCTGATACACAGGGCCTGCCTTTCAAATATTGTTACTGGTAGGATGTGAGGAAAAGGAAACCTTCCATGTCCCCAGCTTTTAAGCCTCAGCCACAGGAATTTGAAGACAGTGAGCTGCTGCTCTATCACAGACATCAGCCAACAGGAAGGATGGGATTTCTCCCAATTCCCTCATCAAAATAAAACCAAAAATACAGAACAGCCCAGGCTGGAAGGGACCTCAGACATCATCTACTCCAACCTCCTTGCTATGAGCAGGGACACCTCTCAGTTAAACTTGGCTCAAGGCCTCAACCAGCCTGGCCTTAAACAGCTCCAGGGAGGAGGCATCCACAACTTCCCTGGGCAGCCTGTTCCAGAGTCTCACCATCCCTGTACTGAAGAACATGACTAGACTAGACTAGACTAGGACAGGACAGAATAGGACAGGACCAGGTTGGAAGAGACCTTCAAGATCAACTAAATCAACCTAATCAACTAACCCATGGCACCAAGCACCCCATCAAGTCTCCTCCTGAGCACCTCCAGTGATGGTGACTCCACCACCTCCCTGGGCAGCCCATTCCAATGGGCAATCACTCTCTCTGTATAGAACTTCTTCCTAACATCCAGCCTAAACCTCCCCTGGCACAGCTTGAGACTGTGTCCTCTTGTTCTGGGGCTGTTTGCCTGGGAGAAGAGACCAACCTCTGCCTGTCAGAAGAAGATCAGAGAGTCATAGAATGGTTTGGATTGGAAGGGACCTCCAAAGGTCATCTAGTCCAAACCCCCTGGCAGTGAGCAGGGACATCCTCCACCAGATCAGGCTGCTCAGAGCCTTGTGTCCTTGTCTCCACACAGGTCTCCTCCTGGTAGAGTTCCCTCTTAAGAAGAAAAAAACCCCTAAATTACAGGAATGAAAAACAAACCTCCAGGAAGGGTCAAGGTTATTGTGTGTAAACTCCCAAGGACAAGACCTCACTGTAGAGCAAGAGCAGGTGTGGAACTGACATCATCCTCCAGACTTGGCTAAAAAGGGATTTATGACCAAAATAGCACATTTTGTGGGAGAAAATGGTCTGAAGTGTTGTTATATGGAAGGAATACCTCAAACACAGACACACTCAGTATTCAGTACCACAACACAAGGCTGGCAGGTCATTTAATATCTCACTTCTACTACTTTCTTCAATTGTTATCCCAGCATCTCCAGCACCCACCAGCCAGGTCTCATCTCTCAGCAATTCCTCTTGGAAACTGAATCCAACAAGCATCTGTGACCTTTCCAAAACTCTACTAGGGTAAAAATTACACATAAGACTTCCCAAAGAAATCAGAGAGATAAGAAACTGCACAGAGTTGTGGCAAGGCAGCAATGAGACCTTCACAGAAATGCCTCTTGGGTAGGCAAGGCTCAAAAAAGAGCATTTGATAGAAGCTCTTTTAGTCCTGAAATTAAACCTTGCAGCCCAGGAAGCAAATTGCATTCTAGGCTGCATCTGCCAGCAGGGCAGAAGAGGGGATTCTGTCCCTTGCCTCTGCTCTTCTGAGACCTCACCTGCAATCCTGCCTCCAGTTCTGGTGTGCCCAGCATAAGAATGACAGAGAAATGTTGGAGTGAGTCCAGAGGAGGCCACAAAGGTGATCCAAGGGGCTGGAGCAGCTCTGCTGTGAGGACAGGCTGGGGGTGTTCAGTGTGGAGAAGAGAAGACTCCATGGGGACCTAAGAGCTGCCTTCCAACACCTGAAGGGATCCTGCAGGAAGGCTGCAGAGGGACTTCTCATGAGGGCATCTACAGACAGGACAAGGGGGAATGGTTTGAAGCTGAGAGAGAACAGGGCTTATACTGGAGCTGAGCAAGAAGCTCTTCAGTATGAGAGTGGTGAGACACAGGATAAGATTGCCCAGGGAGGTTGTGGATGCCTCCTCCCTAGAGGTGTTCAAGGCCAGGCTGGATGAGGCCTTGAGCACACAAGTCTAGTTGAGGTGTCCCTGCCCATGGCAGGGAGATTGGAGTAGATGATCTCTGAGGTCCCCTCTAAGCTGAGCTGTTCTAAGGATTCTATGAATATCAAGTGGCAGGTTCCAAAAGGCCTTACAAATACACTGAAGTTGGAAGTAATTGGCTCTCCTGTGAATCAGGGAAGAACAGCTTTTAAAAACTCTACACCAAGAACACTCTGCATGCCAGGCAGGCTCCTAGCTGGTCAGCTGGAGATAAAACTTGTCTGCATTATCAGTTAAGAACAAGTAAAATACAATTGCTAACTAACTCAGAAGAAAGTAGCAGCCCCTTTGGGGCAGTTTATAAGGGATTACATGCCTCAGATAAATTTAACATGGAAAAAAGAGACAAGGAGCACTTTAAGAATCTATCTCAGCCTCTGCTAGAAACAGAGGACACAAATTCCTGGACTTACACCTCACAAAGTGAAGGGAAATAGAGACCCACATAAAAGGCAGAGTTTTGCAGCTGAATTTTATGAGGTTCTAAAGGGAATCTGAACTCTTACAGTGGGATTAATTTGATGCAGTAACTCGAGAAGGAAGCAGGCCATCTGCTTCTGGAAAAGAAACAAGAATGAGAAGGAATGGCTTGAAGCTTGAAGAGGGAAGATTGAGACTGGAGATTAGGAAGAAATTCTTAGCAGTGAGGGTGGGGAGAAACTGGCACAGGTTGCCCAGGGAGGTTGTGGCTGTCCCCTCCCTGGAGGTGTTCAAGGCCAGGCTGGATGAGGAGGCCTTGAGCAACCTGGGCTGGTGGGAGTGTCCCTGCCCATGGCAGGGGCTTGGAACTGGATGATCTGGAAGGTCCCTTCCAACCCAAACCATTGTGTGATTCTATGAGAAGATAATTCTAGGAGGTGGAAAGACTGGCTCCATCACAGGGGCTCAGTTTACTAACACAGCACTGGGATGAATGTATTGGTGGCTTGATTTGATGTAAACTAATGTAACACACACCCAGATCAATGGATGCTTAGTTTAAGCCAGTAACTGCAGATAACTATGAGAGAGGTCTGTCACAGATTCATAGAATGGTTTGGCTTGGAAGAGGCCTTGAAGATCATATAGTTCCAACCTCCCTACCATGGGCAGGGGCACCTCCACCTAGCCCAGCTTGCTCAAGGCCTCATCCAACCTGAACTTGAACACCTCCAGCAGACCTTCTACTAGACCAGGTAAAACTGATAAACAGATAGAACTTTGGTAAAACAGCTAAAGCCAATAGAGGGTCTTACAGTTCCTGGATCCAGAGAACAGAACTGCCCTGGAAGGGCTGGATTTTGGGGAAAGAAGCATCAGAACCATTTCTGACATCAGCAGCATCAGACAGGAGGCTTGAAGGCAACTGCCTGTCCTAACCATAGGGCTGCTGGCCACAACAATCATGCTGGACCTTCACCCAGAGGGAGTGAAAGCATGGAACAAAGCACAGTTCTGTGATGCTTTAAATCAAAGATTTCCTAAGTAAATTTAGCCCTGGATAGAAACTCATGTCAGAAAGCACAGACACCTGTGTATCTAAGTTAATTTAGGAAGGAAAAATAAAAGTAGTATTTAACTCCATTCAGCTCAGATTTCAGCTTTGCAGACACTGCTGTCTGGTAGAGCATCCATTTATGACAGAAGTGAAAACAGCCTCATCAAAATCCAGTGGCAGTCATAATGTGTCCTCAAGGCATTACAGTCACACATCTTCAGTGCCCTTGAGTCACAAGAGAACTTTTGTTAAGGCAAGAGATTAAATATGTGCAGAGATATCCATTCAGAGAGCTGTGCTGCATGCAGCAGCAAAGCCTAGCAGCACACACACAGAGAATGAACCACAGGAGATTACACAACCTGATGGTGCAGGAGAAATCCATTCCTTTTAATTGGCATTGCTGTACATTCACACAGATGTAATTAGTGTTCTTCTCTCATAAATATTTTGGGTGCTCCTGAACCACAACACCAACAAAAGTACCAAAGGGAGGTGGGGGGGGGGGGGGACAACAACCAACAAAAAAAACCCAACCCACCCCAGCTGAGGCACAATAAATTCTAACCACAGTGCTTCAGAGAAGTTGCTCAGGAGTTTCTGAGGGAGGAATAATAAAAGGCATTTGCCTGTTACCACTACCAGTGGTTTTTTTAATCACAAAGAATTACCCAAACCACATCACACATTCAGGGTTCATTAGCCTGACTTCCCTGACTCTGTTTGCTGTGCTCCTGCAGAGAAAAGGCATTTCAGGGGCCAGTGTGCTCACCTGCACTCCCCAAGAGCAGGGTGAAAAACCACCATCCCCTTAACCCTGCCTCAAAGCTTGAGTGCCAGGCTGGAATGCAAAGCGACTGGAGTGTAGGAAATGGAGACACAGACCCTGCAATTTCACCCCAACCCACATGCTCCAGAGACACCTGAGTGGGCTGTCACCTCCCCACCTCACTGAAAATCATTACATGCAAGGTGAATCACAGCAGAGCTGAAACCTCTAACAGATCACTTTCACAGCACAGAGCATCTCGTTCTGGGTTTGTTCCTCATGCCCAGAGGTGGGTGCAGCTCAGTGTTGGAGTCTCTACCTGCCTCTACCCCCACAGTTCACATTGTCCTGTGACCAAATAGCTTCTTAGGCCACAAGGCAATTCAGAGCCCCAAAACCACCAGGGAAGCTTCTGGAGAGGGTCCAGTGGAGGCTATGAGGATGTTAAAGCAACTTGAACATCTTTACTATGAAAAAAGACTGAGAGACCTGGGGCTGTTTGGTCTGGAGAAGAGAATTCCTGTATGAGGAGTGGCTGTCAGGATGAAGGTGCCAGGCTCTGTGGTGGTGCCCAGTGACTGGGCAAGGAACAGTGGGTACAAGCTGGAACACAGGAGGATCAACCTCAACATGAAGAGAAAAGCTTTTATTGTAAGGGTGCTGGAGCCCTGGAGCAGGCTGCCCAGATTGTGGAGCCTCCTTCTCTGGAGACTCAAAACCCACCTGGATACACTCTTGTGTGACCTGCCCTTGGTGACCCTGCTTTGGCAGGGGCATTGGACTTGATCTCTGGAGGCCCCTTTCAACCCCAGACCCCATGCATGGAGACATTCAAGATCAGACCTTGGAGGTATCCCTGCTCCCAGCACAGGGGCTGGACAAGATGACCTCTGAGGGTCCCTTCCAAGCCAATGCAATCTGTGAATCTGTGGGACTCTTACTTTGGGAGACAAGTCAGAAGGACTGAATACTGGTAATGGAATATCTGCCACAGAAAAGCCTTTGCACAGCAACCCCAGTTCAAGACCATGTGCAGTCTTCCAAAGGTTGTCAGCATCATCAGAGGACATGTTCTTGCCTGGGCCTGAAGCTGAGAACGTGATGCTTCAGAGAGAAAGCCACAAAGGAACAGAGTCATCTGCTCGTGTGTCTGTCCCAAACCTGGCTGTTTATCCCTCCCATTAACCATCCCTGCTACACAGAAACTGAGGAGTTAAGGAAAGGAAATCTTCAGAAGAGGAAATCCCCTTCAGGAGAGGCACAACCTCAGGATGGAATTGCTGAGGGTGCCTGCAAACCCAGCCTCTTATTTCACCCACGAACACCAGTTACAGCAACTGACACAAGGCAGCAGCCATGCTGCAGTGCTTGAACTTCTCGTGACAGATACCTTCAGGATCAACCAACCCAAACTGGGACTCTCATCAGGAACCACACTCTAACAGATTACTGATGTCTAAGGAGGAAAACCAAGTCAGTGCTGCTGCCAGGCAACTCGAGGACTGAGCAAAGCTGAAAAAGACAACTCCCCTGCCCCAAATAAAGTTCCAGGTATTGAGATATCACAAGGGGGGTGGGGGTGGAGTGTGGCAATATGAGAAATACAGCTTGACTTGTTTCAATCAAGGGGAAACAGCCTGAATTTCATCACCATCCTATCTAGCTGCATCTTCACTCGTGGTTTCCCATGGAATATACATATGCACTATTTACACACAAGCACAAATAAACACTGGATCCCAAAAATATTCCAAATGTGCTGCCAGATGGCTTTAGGAAGAAAAGGGGGGGGGGGGGGGGAAATAAAAGATCTAATTAAAAGCTCTTCTGCTGCCAGCACTCCATTTTTGGGAATAAATAGAAAAGTTAAATGAAACCATTTTTAAAGTGTATCAATATTGTTGTCATGTTTTGCTGCACAATTAGCAATCTCTCCCAGCCTCCTTTCCTGGCCCACACAGGCCAGGCCATAAGAACCAGCACTAACTGGCTCAGACTGTAAAACTCTTTTCCTGGCATGGTGGGGGAAAAGAAAGAGAGACTAAATTTGGGCAGTTTCTCCTTAATTCCATCCTTTCCCATTCCTCTCTCTCCCTCCTCTTTAAGCAGCAAGGCAATTGCTGCTGTCTGCAGTGAAGATTTCACTGCCACAAGTTGTCACAGGCATTCACAAAGTGAAAAAACCCCACCCCACCAACTTCATTTTCCCAGTTTCCACAATGGAAACATGAGCCTTGATGCTAGTTTACTGCAGGATTATGTAGAACTATATTCCTCTCCCCCCTCCCCCCATCTGATCTCCCCAATAAAACCAGGCTGTGGTTTCCATATGTTTTAAATAAATAGCTATAAGCATTTTCATGTTAAGCATTAAAATTCCCTGTGGTGAGGTTTTGAGTCAGCTGCACACAGCATAAAAGAAGAGAGAAGAGACCCAGGAAGACCAAAAGACACCTGAAATAAAGGAGTATGTCCAACAAAGGCCATGCAGGAGGGGTTGGCTTCCACTTACCACTGGACCTGTTTTTGCGGTTCGACTTCCCTCCTGTCAGAAGCATCTTGAGACTGTTTCGAAACATGGTGATGCTGTTCTCCACTTGGTGTATCCCAGCAGCTGTGCAAAGGAAAAGAACAACAGAGGTGAGGAAAAAAAAATACCAAGGCTTCCATTTGGCCAAGAGGAAAACCTCAGAGAGAAGGGGCAAGCAAGTGCTGAATGCAAGGTAGCAACTCAGAACGATGAGAAACTGCTTTGCCAATCCATTTCCTGACAAGAGAAATCAACATGGAATCAATAAGGTTGGAAAAGACCTCAGAGATCATCAAGTCCAACCTGGCACCACAGACCTCCTGACTAAACCATGGCACCAAGCACCCCATCCAGTCTCCTCCTAAACACCTCCAGGGATGGGGACTCCACCACCTCCCTGGGCAGCACATCCCAATGGCCAATCTCTCTTTCCAGGAAGAACTTTCTCCTCGCCTCCAGTCTAAACTTCCCCTGCTGCAGCTTGAGACTGTGTGCTCTTGTTCTGGTGCTGGGTGCCTGGGAGAAGAGACCAACCCCCACCTGGCTACAATCTCCCTTCAGGTAGTTGTAGAGGGCAATGAGGTCTCCCCTGAGCCTTCTCTTCCCCAGGCTAAACAATCCCAGCTCCCTCAGCCTCTCCTCGTAGGGCTTCCACACAAAGCCCGACCATTCTGGCTGCTTTCCTTCACCCTGGCTACCTCCAGGACAGCTGAATTCCAGCACAGCTGCCGTGGACCCACTGGGTTTTGTCAAACAATTTGCCCAGATGACCCTGCTGAGGTGTGAAATGCAGCAATTAGCAGCCTCCCTCCCCTCCCAGCGCTATGAAAGCCAAACCCATCAGGAGGAGTTACTCCCCTTCAGGTTGCTCAGACAAAGTCAATCTTGCTGACAACAGCCCACAGACTACAAAAGCTGTTGTCTTTCCCTCCTGGGCTAGCTGACTGTCAAATTCTTCTGTGAATTGAATAAATTGCCAGGAGGAGGGAAGCCACTCAGAACCCAGAGTTAACTGATGGGAGAAAAAGAAACTGAAGAATCAAACCAGAAGCATTCTCCATATGTTTTCCTTGCTCTATATGGCTGGCAAAAAAAAAGAAGAAGAAGAGAAGTTGTCTGTGTGCTGTTAAAAATAAAAGAATGAGCTTCTGGGTTCACCAGACACTGACAGCTTGGCTCTGGTGGAACAGCCTCTTATTAAAGGTGGTAAATCATCAAAACAGCAACAACAAAAGCAGCTCCTAACCAGACCAAAAGAATAAGGAGGAGACTTTGATCAGGACAGACAATAAAGCAGAACCTTCCTTCCATTGTACACCCAACACCCCACAGTTACCAGGTAACACCACATTCCCCTTACAGAAAGGGATGCTGAGTATTTTTGCCTGCAACAGTACCAGGTTCTCCTTGGAGGATGCCCAATAAAAGCAACCTTGAGTTTCTTCACATTCATCTAACAGTTTTGAGTATATTGATAGAGTAATGCCCAGTTCAAAGAGCTTCATGTATACTCAAAGGCAATGAAAGCCCTTTTGATAGGACTCACCGAGAGATACTGACATGGCAAGGCAGTAAAACTCTGATCACACATCTAACACCACCAAGTGTGCACAGATGACTTCACCTCAGCACTTCCTAGCACTGGTGAGGCCACACCTCCAATACTGGGTTCAGTTTTGGGCCCCTTGCTGCAAGAAGGACATTGAGGGCTGGAGCAGGTCCAGAGAAGGGCAATGGAGCTGGGGAAGGGTCTAGAGAACAGGGCTGGAAAGGAGCAGCTGCAGGAACTGGGGTCATTTAGTTTGGATGAGAGGAGGCTAAGGGAAGACCTCACTGCTCTCTACAACTCCCTGACAGGTCACAGCGAGGTGGGGTTGGACTCTTCTCCCTAGTAACAAGTGACAGAATGAGAGGGAATGGCCTGAATTTGTGCCAGGGGAGGGTTAGGAACAGGAACAATTTCCTTGCTGCAAGAGTGGTCAGGGATTGGCACAGGCTGCCCAGGGAGGTGGTGGAGCCACCACCCCTGCAGGTGTTCAAGAAACCCGTGGCCATGGCACTTGAGGACATGGTTCAGTGGCCACAGTGATGCTGGGTTGATGGTTGGACTCAACAATCTCAGAGGCCTTCTCCAACCAAAACAGTTCTCTGGCTCTGTGACTTTGAGGAGACTCCACTCACTCACTAGATTCCACAGACAGATTCTGGGGTGTGTTTGCCTGCCCATATGGCTGTGTGCACACAGGAATATTAAACAGAGAACACAGCACTGGTATTTCCTTTGCATCTATGAACTGCTAGAGTATCATCTGGTGTCTTTCTGAGGCCCTGCATAAAGGCAGCACAGCCCAAGGAGCTGGAATTTCAGCTTCTTCCCTGGGCTCCTGAACAAAGCTCAGGCCCCTCTTCGAAGCATTCCACTGCTACAGAACCAAAAGGTCTCCATCTGGACACAAACACAACTGCCTAAAATGGCAATTCTACTTGCTTAGGTTCTTTAGATGGCTGTTATGCTCCAGCTTGCACCAGAGCAAGAAACTTCTGGGTTTACCTTCTTCTACAGTCTACCATTATAAATTCCTTCATGTACAGCACCAGGAGAGAAGATGAAGTGGACATTAAATGTAAAGAAGAGGCAACCAAACTCAAGATGTTGTGGATGCTGGAACATGAGTGAGGTCCTGAAGTGCATCTAGTAGATGAGCGCTGAGGTCCCTTCCAAGCTAAGCCAGTCTATGATCTGGAAGCAGCAACAGTGAAGCATGGAGTGAAGGGGAAGGTAACTGAGCAAGAATTTATCCCTTCTGTAGCCAGGCAACAGAGCACAGAGCTAACTCACTCACCTGCCCCCACTATCCAGTGCCCCATGTCCAAGGAAGATCTTGTGCCAGAAACTGCTGTGCTCCTACTGGGACTGAATTCAGGCTGTGTAGGGCATAGGTGGGACCTACATGGATTTGCTCTAAAGAACCATGGAGCAGAGAGAGAACTCCTGTCTTGCAATAAGACTCCAAGTTACAAGCTATGGGATGCCCCAAGGATTAATTCTGCATTTCAGAGCTCACCTAGAAGCCTCAGAGCACTGCTAGGTTTTCAGTCACCTACACAGATAGGAGGTGGAAAGAAAAGCCTTTAGGTAATAGACAGAGTTTAGCATCTGCTCAAGCCATGGTTTCTTGCAGACACAGTGTAAATATTCACTAAATTTATCTCCTGATGAGTGAAGGTTTTCAGAACACAGAGTGGCAGAATCAGCAGGTCACCCAAATCAACTGCTGGATTTCTTCTGCATGCAACACCACATCATTTAGTGGCTTGGAGCAAATGTGGTCACAGCTCTTCCCCTGTTTAGCCAACACTAAGCCAGAACTAATATTGAAGAACAAGTGCTGTAAATTAGAAGTTCTGCTGGTCATATTAGTTCATGGAATTAGGAGGATTAAATAGCAAATGGAATTACAGCGTTAGGAGGAGCTGGATCAGGCTTTTTTTCACACCCCCAACAGACTCCTCACCACATCTCACAGCCCAGGTTCATTCTCTTCTCCCATCTTGCACACAGCTGTGTCAGCAGAAGCTAAAGATGCAGTGGTGCTGATGGAGATCCTTTACACCTCACTGCTATGGGACACAGCTATCAAATTGGGCAACCAATGGCTACAACACTTTGTCATTCAGCCTGGCATTTTTACCTTCATCCAATCTGACCAAGATATTCAAAAGCAGAGTCACCACCAGGGGGGGATTCACCCCCTCTACCTGCTCTCATAAGACCCCATGTGGAACACTGCATTCAGTTTTGGTGACCCCAGCACAAGAAGGACATGGAACTCTTGGGGTGGGTCCAGAGAAGACCACAAGGATGACCAGAGGGCTGGAGAACCTCCCCTAGGGGGACAGGCTGTTTGTATTGTTCAGCCTGGAGAAAAGGTGGCTCTGGGGAGACCTCAGAGCAGCCTTTCAGTATCTGAAGGGGGCTAGAGGAGAGCTGGGGAGGGACTTTTGACAAAGGCTGGGAGTGATAGGATGAGAGGGAATGGATTGAAGCTTGAGGAGGGGAGATTCAGACTTGATCTTAGGAAGAAATTCTTTACAGTGAGGGTGGTGAGACTGTGGAATAGGCTGCCCAGGGAGGTGTTCAAGACCAGGCTGGATGAGGCCTTGAGCAACCTGGGCTAGTGGGAGGTGTCCCTGCCCATGGCAGTGGGGTTGGAACTGGATGATCTTTGAGGTCCCTTTTAATCCAAACCATTCTACAATTAAGTGAGCTAAAAAGTCTCCAAACAGTACCAGCAGGTAAACAAGAAGGGGCTGGCTCTACACTCTCTGTTTCACAGGCTCAGTGGCGCTTCACAGACGTGTCCAAAAGCAGCTCCAAACTTCCTGGTGTATGTATAGACAAGAGTCTGCCACATGTTTTTACTTCTAACAAAGCTAGATTCCAATGTAATAAACAAAACCAGTTCCTGGAGCATGAGAAATCAGCAGTACAAACAGAAAGAGAAATGAAAACAAAGGCAGGGGAGTTAAACAGACTGGGTGCTGCAACGTTACACCACGCACTAAGCCGGGACAAGGCTGCAAGATCTCATTAGATCCTCCTGGATGACCAAGGCCTATGTCTTTGTTTTCTTAATTTTAAAATAGAGTTTGTAGACAGGCTGCAAAAACTGCTTCACATTATGGGTGGCTACACATTCTCCCAGCCCACAGAAGCTACTTCTGCTTCTTTCTGGGGGAGATTTCACAGTATCACCAAGGCTGGAAGAGACCTCGAGGATCATCGAGTCCAACCTGCCACCACAAACCTCATGACTAGCCCATGGCACCGACTGCCACATCCAATCCCATCCTGAACACAGGGATGGGGACTCCACCACCTCCCTGGGCAGCACATTCCAGTGGCTAACAACTCTCTCTGGGAAGAGCTTTATCCTCATCTCCAGCCTAAACCTCCCCTGGCACAGCTTGAGACTGTGTCCTCATGTTCTGGTGCTGCTTGCCTGAGAGAAGAAACCAACTCCCTCCTGGCTACAACCTCCCTGCAGGGAGCTGGAGAGAGCAATGAGGTCTCCCCTGAGCCTCCTCTTCTCCAGGCTAAGCAACCCCAGCTCCCTCAGCCTCTCCTCACAGGGCTGTGCTCAAGGCCTCTCCCCAGCCTTGTTGCCCTTCTCTGGACACCTTCAAGTCTCTCAATGTCCTTCTTAAACTGAGGAGCCCAGAACTGGACACAGACTCAGGCTTTGGCCTAACCAGTGCTGAGCACAGGGCATAATGACTCCTCTGCTCCTGCTGGTCACACTATTCTTGATGTAGACCAGGATGCCATTGGCCTTCTTGGCCACCTGGGCACACTGCTGGCTCATGTTCAGGCAGCTGTCAACCAGCACCCCCAGGTCCCTCTCTGTTTGGCAGCTCAGCCACTCTGTCCCCAGCCTGTAGCTCTGCCTGGGGTTGTTGTGGCCAAAGTGCAGCACCTGGCACTTGGGCTTGTTGAATGCCATCCTGGTGGCCTCTGCCCAGGGAAAGGTAGTGTCTGTCAGACAGGGACTTTCAAAAATCAAAGCCATTCCCCACCACTAACCCAGCTAGAGCTCAGCATTTTCCCCTTGTAGGATCACCTCACTCTAAATAAAATGATGTTTTGCACAAAGCTGATTAGCAAAGCTAAGCTCATTTTCCCAGAAGTGTTTGATGTCCAGTGAGACGTACAAACACTGCTGGGCCACTGCTGTCAAGTCTGGTGCAAGTTGGCATGAGAAGTTGTTAAACACATAACCCTCAGAGAAGAACTCTAATCTGTGGGGTTTTCTTCCAAGAAGGACAAGGGTTTAACTACAAAAGCATTAAGGGAATGCAACCTAAGTCATATGTGCAAGGCACATTGCTTCAGAGTTTTATCTCCCTCTTAAGTTTCCAGTTCCCTCCTTGCCTCCAGAGTGAAAATCCTCATGTAAAAGGCCAGCACTCCCAAAGTTGTTTTCTAGAAAGCAAAATAGCTGCAAGCATTTTGGCCACAGAATTGTGGAATGGTAGAGGCTGGAAGGGACCTCCAGAGATCATCCACATCCAATCAGAGACTCTAAGGTGGAGTACTGAGTCCAGTTCTAGAGCCTCTATTACAAGAGGGATCTGGAGGGGCTGGAAGGTGTCCAGAGCAGGGCCAGGAGGATGAGCAGAGGGCTGGAGCTGCTCTGCTATGAGGACAGACAGAAAGAGTTGGGGTTGTTCAGTCTGGAGAAGAGAAGGCTCTGAGGTGACCTCATTGTGGCCTTCCAGGATCTGAAGGGGGCTACAGGAAGGCTGGGGAGGGACTGCTCAGGATCCAGGGAGTGATAGGACTAGGGGGAATGGAATGAAGCTGGAGGTGGGGAGATTCAGGCTGGAGGGGAGGAGGAAGTTCTTCCCCAGGAGAGTGGTGAAGCCCTGGAATGGGTTGTCCAGGGAGGTGGTTGAGGCCCCAGCCCTGGAGGTGTTCAAGGCCAGGCTAGCTGAGACTCTGGCCAGGCTGATCTAGTGTGGGGTGTCCCTGCCCATGGCAGGGGGGTTGGAACTGGCTGATCCTTGTGGTCCCTTCCAACCCTGACTGATTCTATGATACTTCTTAGATAGTTTTGAGAGTTTTTGACTAGGCAGAGCTCATAAACTCCTGCTGGAAACTGTGAAGTGATATTATTGGAGTAGATTCTGTCTTAATTTCTCAGAGTGAGCTGCTGCCTGAACTGGACAATGAGCTAATGGGATCTCATGGTCTGGCACTGACCATTTGGAGGCTTTTACTTCACTTACTTTGCAACCATTAATTAATACACAAAGAGGCAGCTGGCAGAATTGTCGAAGCACCTCCAGTCTGGGAGCCTGGGCCTATTGTTTTGATGGTTTCCATTTCCAGTTTTATTTGGGTTTTTTAAGCTGTCCTTTTTAGCCATTGAGTTCAAGCTGGGAAGTGGGGATGCTCTGACTGTGCTCACCAGTCTGCCACTTCGAACTGTGCAAATCTGTGAACAGCACTGTGAGGCACAGGCTGCCGACGTGGGCTTGCTGCTAGCTGAGACTTCAAGTCAGCAAAACTGTGAACATGTACAAAGAAATCTGTTTCTTTAAGGTGCTTGCAGGACCCAGAGAGGTTGTGGAATCTCCTCCTCTGGAGGCTTTCAAAACCCCCTTGGATGCATTCCTGTGTGACCTGGCCTAGGTGATCCTGTTTGGGCAGGGGGATGATCCTTGAGGTCTTTTCCAACCTTAGTATCATGTATCAGTCAGGGTTAGAAGGGACCACAAGGATCAGCCAGTTCCAGCCCCCCTGCCATGGGCAGGGACACCCCACACTAGATCAGCCTGGACAGAGCCTCATCCAGCCTGGCCTTAAACACCTCCAGGCATGGGGCCCCAACCACCTCCCTGGACAACCCATTCCAGGGCTTCACCACTCTCATGGGGAAGAACTTCCTCCTCCCCTCCAGCCTGAATCTCCCCACCTCCAGCTTCATTCCATTCCCCCTAGGCCTATCACTCCCAGAGATCCTAAATATGAAACAGAAGTTCTACAAGCAAACTGCTCAGATCAGACTGAGTTCCTGCACCTTTACTGCTGACAAGTACTGTGGCAATTTTCTGTGCTGACAAACAGGAAGGAGGCCAGGCCACTACTTAGCTCTTTATTCATCTGCTCCTACCCCAGATCCTCCTGAGGCATCACATTTCTTGAGTTCATCTTCTGATGGAAAGAAGAACTTTTAAAAGGGTCATTGCTGATGTGGTTTTCTGAAAAGGAGGAAAACAGACCCTCAGTAATCATCAGACTCACAGAATGCTAGGGGTTGGAAGGGCCCTCTGGAGATCGAGTCCAGCCCCACTGCCAGAGCAGGAGCACCTAGGGCAGGTCACACAGGGATGCATTCAGGTGGGTTTTGGAAGTTTCCAGAGAAGGAGACTCCACCACCTCTCTGGGCAGCCTACTCCAGGGCTCCAGCACCCTCACTACCCACTGCCCCTTGTCCTGTCACAGGACACCATCCAAAAGAGCCTGGCCCCTTCTTGACACTCACCCCTCATATTTGTAAACAAGATTCACAGGTGGCATTGGCTTGGAAAGGACCCTTAAAGGTCACCTTGTCCAACCCCCCTGCAGACAGCAGGGACATCTCCAACTAGATCAGGCTGCCTGGGGCCATATCAAGTCTGATCTTGAATGTCTCCAAGGATGGTGCCTCAACCACATCCCTGTGCAACCTGTTCCAGCCTTCCCCATCTTCCAATGTCCAACCAAAACCTCCCCTCATCCAGCTTCAAACCACTGCCCCTCATCCTACCCCCACAGGCACTTCTAAACAGTCTCTCCCCAGCCTTCCTGTAGGTCCCCTTCAGAAACTGAAATGCTGCTCTGCAGTCCCCCAGGAGTCTCTCTCCTCTCCAGCTGAACAGGCCCAATTTTTTCAGTCAGGCTTCAGCTCTCTGATGGACACACTTCACAGGAGAGCTGACAGAAAAGCTTGTTACTCAAACTTGTCCACGTCAGAAGCTCCTGGCAGCACCAGATTAGCCCTTGGCATGAGGGAGACTGAACTCACTACATTAGAGAGTAAGAAGTGCACCTAGTAATTAAGACATTAGTGAGCAAGACATGGTAAGACACTACAAAAAGTGCCTCTCTGTATGTTAGTCTTCAGGATTATCAACATGTAAAGGCTAAATTAGCATTTGGGGAACAAAAAACATCTAACCTCTCCCAAATGAGTGAACTGTTTTCAAAGAGCATTCCGACCCCAGACAGAAGTGGGTAACGAGGGCTCGTTTAAAACAAGTGACAGCTTCCCAAACCTAATTATCAGAAGATGAAAGAAACTGGAAAAATGAAAGCAAGAGACAGCACAAGTCAAGTAAGGCTTCAAGCATCTACTCCAGGTAGAACACATGGGACACAGAAATCTGTTCATAGAGTCATGGAACGGTTTGGGTTGGAAGGGACCTGAAAGCTCAACCAGTTCCAAGCCCCCTGCCATGGGCAGGGACACCTCCCACCAGCCCAGGTTGCTCAAGCCCTCATCTAGCCTGGCCTTGGACACCTCCAGGGAGGGGGCAGCCACAACCTCCCTGGGCAACCTGTTCCAGTGTCTCACCACCCTCACTAGAAAGAATTTCCTCCAACTCTCCAGACTAAATCTCACCTACTCAAGCTTCAATCCATTTCCCGCTCATCCCATCACTACAAGCCCTCCCCAGCTCTCCTGTAGGCCCTCCCAGGTACTAGATAGCTGCTCTAAGGTGTCCCCAGAGCCTTCTCCCAGCCTGTCCCCTTAGGGGAGGCTCTCCAGCCCTCTGAGTATCTTTGTGGCCTCCTCTGGGCTTGCTCCAACAGCTTCAGGTCTTTCTTATGTGGGGGCACCAGTACTGAAAGCAGTGCTGCAGGGGGGCAGAATCCCCTCCCTGTGCTGCTGCTCTCCCTGCTCTGGATGCAGCCCAGCACACAGCTGCCTGCTGGGCTGCCAGTGACCATTTGTGGTGGGTCCTGGGGAGTTTGCCATCATCTGACACCCACCAAATCCTCCTCCAGGCTGCTCTTAGCTGCGAGACTGAAACTTCTCCTGCTCCCCAAATGAATTATTCAAAGCTTAACCTCCAGTCTTATTTAAATTGCCCTGAAATCCAGGAGGATGCTTTGAGACAACCTGATGATGAGGACCAGCAGCCCAGAAGAGCCTGGTTGAGCAGCACTCACAAGAAGGCTGGCCTGTCACATGTCATCACTGATAATTGTCAGGACATGTCAGAAGCTCCACAAACTTCACGACAATCAAATGCATTCAACTCTCTGCCTCCCATAACAGCTCTGACTCACAACAGGAGTGTGAAGAACCAATTACCACAACTCTGAAGTCAAAGGAAATGGCTATTTTATAAGCTTGGTCCAGGCACAAAGGAAAACAAAAGGAGCAGAATTGAGAGATTAAATATTTCCAGGAACTTCAGGGCTGGAAAAAGCTTTGCTGCAATCCAGCACAAATGCCAAGAACTGCTACTTTTTGGGGGGAAAAATAAAAGCAAAAAGCATTAAAAGGACTAAATCCTACTAATTACAGGATCTTAAGCACTTCAGAGGTTCTCAAAGATTTCCAAGCTATTGAGCTTTAAAGCAACTGAATGTGAGTAGCAAAAATATCAGTTGATGGTCCCTACTAAAAGGCTGAAGGCTAATGGCTATGATGGGGAGGCCTGACGTGAAGGTCCATCTGCCCATCCCCTCTGGGCTCTCCTCATCCAAATATCTAAGTGATTCATAGAGTCACAGAGTGGTTTGGGTTGGAAAGAACCTTAAAGATCATCTAGTTCCAAAGCTCCTGCCATAGGCAGGCAGGGACACCTTCCACAAGCCCAGGCTGCTCAAGGCCTCATCCAACCTCCCCAGGGAGGAGGCAGCCACAACCTCCCTGGGCAGAGTCTCACCGTTCTGATACTGAAGAACTTCTTCCTAAGATCCAGCCCAACCCTGCTCTCCCTCAGCTTCAAACCATTCCCCCTTGTACTGTCTCTAGACACCCTCAGGAAAAGTCCCTCCTGTAGGATCCCTTCAGGTATTGGAAGGCAGCTCTAAGGTCCCCCTGGAGTCTCCTCCAGGTTGAACACCCCCAGCTCCCTCAGCTGATCCTCACAGCAGAGGTGCTGCAGCCCTTGCATCATCCTTGAGGCCCTCCTATTATTATGGGAAACTACAGAACTTCCTCTGAGGAACAGCTCATTCTGGTACTGTGCTTGGAGAAGAGCACTTCCAGGGGGCTGATCAGCCTGGCACTGTTGCCAGGAGCAGCTATTTGCTTCTGGAGCTGAGAGGCAGCAGCAGATGGATCCCATCAGAAAGGTGCAGTTCTCTCCACCATTCAGCACACTGTGTAGGTTTGTCTCCACTAACAGGAGACATTTGCTAGAACATTCTGGCTGGAACAGTCATATTTCTGGTAAGAAGGATGAAGAATAAAACCCTGACTGCTAAGAGAGAGACACCACTGACAGCCAGCTTATGATTCACTCTGAATCCAGCTGACCTTCCCATTCTCAACCAGCAGCAATTCAGCTAGGATAAGCTTGCTGATCACACAATACTAACCCATTACTTTGCAACCCTCTTGGTCAAGGTTTGAATTTATTACACTGGGGGGGGTGAAAAACTAAGCAGTTCTCCAACCATACTTCAAATGTTATGATTTAACACCAGAAACTCCAAAGAGCTGCTTCAAATGAGGCCAGAAACACCGAAGGAAAGCAATCACTCACTAGAAGACAGACAAAAGTCAGAACCAGTTCTCTCCAGAACAGGAAGATGTGGTGACCTTGAAATCAGGGAACTTTAATTTTGAACAGAGCTTCATCACTTTGCATAACCTGGTTTCTAATTCTAGGTTAGTGATGGAGACTCAATTCATGAGGGACACATGCTCTCCATATACAATGACAGTTACACTGCCTCAGAGAAATGCTAAGCAGGGAGAAGGTAGGAATGCCATCACCTCACCTTATCATGTATCAGTCAGGGTTGGAAGGGACCACAAGGATCAGCCAGTTCCAGCCCCCCTGCCATGGGCAGGGACACCCCACACTAGATCAGCCTGGACAGAGCCTCATCCAGCCTGGCCTTAAACACCTCCAGGGCTGGGGCCTCAACCACCTCCCTGGACAACCCATTCCAGGGCTTCACCACTCTCCTGGGGAAGAACTTCCTCCTCACCTCCAGCCTGAATCTCCCCACCTCCAGCTTCATTCCATTCCCCCTAGTCCTATCACTCCCTGAGATCCTGAGCAGTCCCTCCCCAGCCTTCTTGTAGCCCCCTTCAGATCCTGGAAGGCCACCTTCAGAAGCTCAGAGTCAATGCTTTTAGTGTTGTCTGTGCTGCCCACAACAGTTAAAATTACTGCCTTGGTTTAAATTATTATTAGCTGCTGAGTGGCTCCAGAGGAGGTCACAAGGATGATCAGAGGGCTGGAGAACCCCACAGGAGAGCTGGGGAGGGACTTTTCACAAGGGACTCTAGTGACAGGACAAGAGGGGATGGATTGAAGCTTGAAGAGGGGGGAGTGAGACTGGAGATTAGGGAGAAATTCTTTCCAGTGAGGGTGGGGAGACACTGGAACAGCTTGCCCCAGGAGGTTGTGGATGCTCCCTCCCTGGAGGCGTTCAAGGCCAGGCTGGATGAGGCAGCCTGGTCTAGTGGGAGGTGTCCCTGCTCATAGCAGGGGGTTAGAATTAGATGGTGTTCAGGAGACTTGATAGGGTGCTTGGTTGCCTGGGATTGCCTGGGCCCAGGTGCATTGACCATCTGTTTTCCTGTTGATCACCTCCAATAGGAAAAGACAGAGGATGGTCAAATGGGTGAAAGCTCTTCCACCTTTTGCTCTAAGAACAGAAACTACCAGGTTAAAAACTGATACAGAAAGACAGTGCCCATACCCTGTGTGGTGATCAAAGATTAACAAAGCAGCAACAGAGAACAACTTCCATTCTATTTAAGCAATTGACTATGACAAAACTTGGAATTGTGACAGAGGGGGAAAATAAGAATAGTAAATACTCCTACCTTGATATCTTCAGACAAGTTAAAGCTCTAGTAAAAAGTGTTTTCCTCCATTCACTGCAAGTCCTGAAAGACAGAAGAAACAACAGAATGTAGTGGGATCTTCTCAGCACACTGCTGTGCTCTGTGCTGTCCAGCTGCCTGCCCAGAACTGTAATAAACTCATCTCAGGAAGAGGCTCACAATGTTTTCCACAGCTATCAGACAGCCCCTACTCTTCAGCAGCACAAATAAATTAGTGTTCATCATTTTCAATCACAGAGTCACAGAATGTGAGGGGGTGGAATAGAATAGAAAGGAATAAACCAGGTTGGAAGGGACCTTTGAGATCATTGGGTCCAACCTCTCATCCAACACTATCTGATGAACTAAACCATGGCACCAAGCACCCCATCCAGTCTCTTCCTAAACACCTCCAGGGATGGTGACGCCACCACCTCCCTGGCAGCACATTCCTATGGCCAATAACTCTTTCTATGAAGAGCTTCTTCCTAACATCCAGCCTAAACCTCCCCTGAGAGATGGATTCCAACCCTTGTGCCAAAGCAGGGTCACTTCCCTCTTCCTTCTCATCACTTTTCAGCTGGGCAAAGAAGAAAAGCAGCTAACACTTTCCTTTGACACATATAGGCCATGATTTAAAAGGCAGTATGTCACTTCCAAGTATTTGCCTTCAACCTGGCAAGCTCTCCTGCTACAACCCTGCAGCCTCCCCCCGTGTTGCTTTAAAACCCAATCCCTGCATAAACACAACTCCCATGAAGGGATTCCACAACTAAATCAAGAGTTGAGCTCTCAGCCCTTTGCTCTGTCATCACATACTCCTAACAAGTTGATCAACCAAGAGCCAGGAGAAAGCTCTTCTGCTACTTACTGAAACAGAGCAGAGCCCGTTTTAGAACCAGCACACTGCTGCCTGTGCTGATCACAGAGTGCCAGGCTTTAGCAGTCCCTGTGGCTACAAACCTCATTTGAGACACAGCAAGTAGAAGGCAATACAGACACATCCCATTTGTCATCAAACAAACCAACCAACCAAAAAAAATCCAAGTCAGTTGAGATCACCTCAAATTGGGGACTGCAAAGCAAAGCAGAACATTCCACCAGTTCAGGAGGGTTTCCTTTCATTCTACTGCAAGAGGAGACTGAAAAGTAATTGATAGCTTTAAACTCCTAATTCACACTGCTTTCCAGAACCTGAACAGAAACTGCTCAGACAGTCTTAGATGAATAATTTTGTATATCAAACTGTAAGACATTCCATAAATTCATGAAGAGATCCTGTCTTCCTTCTCAGGGCTGCCAATTACCTTCCTGCTTTCAGTTTTTCCACTTCTGTGGGGGGATAAAAAAACCAAACAACTAAAACTGAGAAGCTGCTAACCAGCACACAATGCTTACCAGGGCCAGCCAAGCATGGACAGCATGCAAATGCAGCTCCAATCTCACCACACTGCAAGGGATGCTTGTTCTGGCATGCAGGAAGGGGCTGCTGAGCTGATGTCTCCCTGACCTTCTGCTCAGGCACAGCTGAAGCCTTGACTCTGCACCACAGGCTGCTGTACATCACTCTGCAAGATGACATCCCTGCTTCCAGCTCTCTTGCTGGGCTCTGCAAGCTTCTGCTTGCACACTGAATTATGCAGCTGCCCAAGCATTTCCATTCCATGGCAACTACATTATTGCAAAGACCCTGCTCAAAAACCTCTGAAGGAGTCTCAAACCACACACATAAGGCCACCCTTATGGACCTTCTATTAGCTGAGCCCACATGGAAACCAAATCCAAACATGTTCAGATCAACAAAGATTTTTCATTAGGCATTACTTCACCAAAAATAAAACTATATTCCTTAGGTCCTAAGGAAAGAGAAGAAAGAATTTAAGACCTTGATTTGGCATTCTCCACAGTTCTTTCAACTGGTCAAAACCAAGGCACTTGCGAACGCCTCCAGCACCTGGCTGAGGACAGAGAATTGATTTCTTGCCAATGTTACAATTTTTGGAGCACTGAAAACATGCAGGAAGGTTTGGAATAGAACCAAATAGGGACCTCTGGAGATCACCTAGTTCAAACCCCCCCCCCCAGTCAATGCAGGGTCACCTGGGGCACTGCAGCCAAGTGGGCTCCGAATGCCTCCATCGCCCCTCCAGGCAGTCCGCTCCAGGGCCCTGGCCCCCTCACAGCAAAGAGGTTTCTCCTCATGTTTAAGTGAAACCTCCTGTGTTCTGTTTGTACCCACTGCCCCTCACCCTATCACAGGGTAAAAGAGACTGGCCTCTTCTTCTTGCCCCTGCCCTTTAGCTCTTGCCAAGCACTAAGAAAATCCCCTCTCAGGCTGCTCTTCTCCAGGCTAAACAGCCCCAGGGCTCTCAGCCTTCCCTCATCAGACAGATGTTCCAGTCCCTCACAGCCTCCACTGGACACTCTCTAGTAGTTCCCTGTCCTTCTTGAACTGGAGAAGCCACAACTGGACACAATACTTCTGATGTGGTCTCACCAGGGCAGAGCAGAGGGGCAGGAGGACCTCCCTCAACCTGCTGAATAACCCAAGATGCCTCCTTTTAAAGGTGGTGGAGTCACCATCACTGGAGGTGTTCAGGAGGAGACTTGATAGGGTGCTTGGTGCCATGGGTTAGTTGGTTGGGTGGTGTTGGATGATAGGTTGGACATGATGATCTTGGAAGGTCTCCTCCAACATGGTTTGTTCTATTCTACTCTGTTCTATTTGCTGCCATCTCTCTTCACACAACACCCTGCAAAGCAAGGAGGGGAACGTGGCTTGTGCAGAGTGAGCTGGGGGTGAGTGCTGAGGACCATCACTTGCTCAGTAACTTTCCATCTGCATTCAGAGAGCACATCTCATGAATCTGCCCTGCACTGAGCCTCTCCACAGCAGAGCTTTCATCTGCTGGCATTATTGCATTAGAAGTCTTCCTGTGAATGCAGCAGATATTAGGGGGCTGTCAATAAAAACTGAATGTCATTAAAGTGCCTTTATTCCTTAAATGCCTTTAACCCTCTAATTATATTTGTAAATCCCACCATTTAACTGCAGGAAGGTTACACATCCTGACATGTTGTATCACAACAAAGAGATTTCCAAGACTGAAATACAAACAGTTGAGGAATTGAGGGGGGTGGTGGTGAATCAATTCCAGAGTTATTCCATCTTAATTAAAGACATAAATCACAATTATGGAGTGTTTCAATAAGAAGCAACACACAGTCAGGAGTTCTCCAGATATTCAAAGAGTTTGGAGGTTTCAGACCTGTCCTGTGGTATGGCTGCAAGGAATCATCTACTTTTTTTATTCCTACTTCTTTTTGATTACCATCAGGATGGGTTTTCCAAGCCAGTCCTCCTGCATTAGGCAGAGCAAAGAACCACAGAATCACCAAGGTTGGAAGAGACCTCAAAGATCATCGAGTCCAACCTGGCACCACAGACCTCATGACCAGACCATGGCACCAAGTGCCACATCCAATCCCCTCTTGAACACCTCCAGGGATGGGGACTCCACTACCTCCCTGGGCAGCACATTCCAATGGCTAACAACTCTCTCTGGGAAGAACTTTCTCCTCATCTTGAGCCTAAACTTCCCCTGGTGCAGCTTGAGACTGTGTCCTCTTGTTCTGGTGCTGCCTGCCTGGGAGAAGAGACCAACCCCCACCTGGCTACAACCTCCCTTCAGGGAGTTGGAGAGAGCAATGAGGTCTCCCCTGAGCCTCCTCTTCTCCTGGCTAACCAACCCCAACTCCCTCAGCGTCTCCTCATGGGGCTTGTGCTCAAGTCCTCTCACCAGCCTCAAAGGCCACACTCCTTAACTCTTACTCACCTTCACAACCCATACAAGTAACTGACTGTTGTTGGCTCCCTCTGCTCCCCCCAAGCACAAGGTGGGCACACATCGTAGAAGCTTTAGCTTGGAAGGGACCTTCCAAGATCATCCAGTCCAACCCCCTGCAGTGAGCAGGGACATCTGCAACTAGAGCAGGCTGCTCAGAGCCCCAAACCACCTCACCAACGATGGTTCCCAGGATGGGACATCTCCCACCTCTCTGGGCAACCTGGGCCAGGCTCTCACCACTCTCACCATAGAAAGTTTCCTCCTTCTATCCAGTCTGAACCTCCCTCATTTACAGAACCAAACAGCCACAGCACAACTGCCTCACACTCTCCCACCAGCTACAGAGCTCACTCTTCAGAGCCATTCTGCCTTGGGCCATCAGGGAAGAAGCCAATTACTGTCAATGGGGATTTCTGCCCCTAAAAGCCAGCTAATGACTTCCAACTGCCATCCAGGTTTGCTGATCTGAAACATGACCTAGAAATATCCTTAAGGAAAGGCTTTTTGTCAACAGAATCAGGTCATTTATGTCAGGAACACCACAATCTAATAGGAAACACTGAGAACCTCACAAAGGCCTTCTGTGACACAAACCAGCATGAAAACACCCTGACACTGCATCCAACTGTTGACTTCAGAGCCAGGCTGGATGAGGCCTTGAGCAACCTGCTCTAGCAGGAGGTGTCCCTGCCCATGGCAGGGAGCTGGAGCTGGATGATCTTGAAGGTCCCTTCCAACCCAAACCATTCTGTAACTCTGATTGATGCTTTTCTTTTGAACAAATCACCAGCCCAGAGTGTCAATTTAACCAAGTATCTCCTGCCCTCTGTGTACTGCTCCAGTGCATCCATCACATCATTCATCCTCACCCAGCCTAGCAGAAGCAGTCCCCTTCATACAGTTTCTGAGATGTCTCTGCATTTCATAGAATGGCTTAGGTTGGAAGTGACCTTAACATCATCCACTCCAACCTCCCAGCCATGGGCAGGGATACCTCTCAACCAGACTTGGGTTTGGGACCTTTTCAGTGATTCAGGCCATTTCTGAATGAGCACAGCATGGCCAAAGCTGCTCACACTGCAGTGAATTAAAGGACATGATGTCATTTCCACAATCAGAAAACAAAGACATGCTATTACAAAGTCCAAGTTAATGCCATCAAGCCAAGTAAACAACAAGTGAAGGAAGGCAAGAATTAAGGTTTGGCATGCTCAGGCAGTTAAGTAACTCAGGCACCAAGCTGGCAATCTGCAGGCTTGCAGTCCCAAATACCTTGGGTATAGCTATGGGGTTCTGACTTTTCTCTTTGCAGAGAATCCATACAGTGGTTTGGTTGGAAGGGACCATAAAGATCATCTAGTTCTATTCCCTCCTGTCATGGGCAGAGACACCTCTCACCAGCCCAGGCTGCTCAAGGCCTCATCCAGCCTGGCCTTGAACACCTCCAGGGAGGGAGCAGCCACAGCCTGTTCCAGTCCCTCACCACCCTTCCTGTGAAGAATTTCTTCCTAAGCTCCAGTATAAATCTGCCCTCCTCAAGCTCAAACCCATTCCCTCTTGTCCCATAACTGTCAAACCCACCAATTTTATTAATGCTACTGCAGAAGAACTTGTTGAACAACCACCAAACAGCAAGACCATGCACACTCCCCACACCTCTAACAGCCTTCACATCCAGCTTCAAACAACTGCTTACAAAGAGCTTTTCTGCCCTCCTGTTAAAGACAGAAGGATGGCCAGAAGTTAAACTCAGTTTCTGAATATGGACACCCTAGTGCCTAAGTGCACCAAAAGGCATGAAACCCAACTCAGGAAGGGCTTTTATTACCCTAAGAATTACTGAAACTGGTCAGAAGAACACTTTGGAGTACTAGCAATGTTTTTAGCTCACCCTGCTATTGTTCTAACCCAGAAGACCAACACCTACAAAAGGAACAAATCCTCCCAGGCACAACAGCACAAGTTCCAGCTGCAATGTTGTTCTGTCAAGCTAAAAGCCATGACAGAAAGAGGGCTTAAAACCTGCCCTCCACAGCCACTTGACTGCAGCTGGAAAGAGGTGTGCTATGAAATGATAAAGAGCAACATAGCCCATCAACAAAGCCAGTTTGAACTGTTTGGCAGGTGTTTAAACAACTCAAGCCCCATCCCTGGAGGTTTTTAAGGCCAGGCTGGATGTGGCTCTGGGCAACCTGATCTAGTGTGAGGTGTCCCTGCCCATAGCAGGGGTGCTGGGAATAGAATAAACCAAGTTGGAAAAGACCTTCAAGATCGAGTCCAACCTCTCACCCAACACCATCTGATCAACCAAACCATGGCACCAAGCACCCCATCCAGTCTTCTCCTAAACACCTCCAGGGATGGGGACTCCACCACCTCCCTGGGCAGCACATCCCAGTGGCCAATCTCTCTTCCTGTGTAGAGTTTCTTCCTAATGTCCAGCCTAAACCTCCCCTGGCACAGCTTGAGACTGTGTCCTCTTGTTCTGCTGCTGCTTGCCTGGGAGAAGAGACCAACCCCCACCTGGCTACAACCTCCCTGCAGGGAGCTGTAGACATCAATGAGGTCTCCCCTGAGCCTCCTCTTCTCCAGGCTAAGCAACCCCAGCTCCCTCAGCCTCTCCTCCCAGGGCTGTGCTCCAGACCCCTCCCCAGCTTTGTTGCCCTTCTCTGGACACGTTCCAGCAGCTCCACATCTTTCCTAAACTGAGGGGCTGGATGATCCCTGAGGTGCCTTCCAACCCTGACAACTCCATGTGACACCAGGAGGTTTGATTTCATAGCAGCAAGTCTGCAGAGTCTGGTGAGGTATCTCGAGATGCAAACCCACCCATCCTCTCTTTGAAAATATTCAACATCAGCACTGAGCAAGCTCCCAGTTACAGGGCTGAAAGAGACCAGGTTTTGATTCAGCCAGAGCAAACAAAGGCAGCTTTTTCCCTCATCATCTGAGCAAGTGGACCTCGCATCTGAGCAAGTAAAAACCCACAGCAGCTTTGTAAAGTTAATTGAAACTGAAGCCTCCTAAAGCAAACCTAGGCCAGGTCACATGCACCCTGATCTCCACAGTTGCATTCTATTTTCCCAGGGGAATTAACAACTTACTCATACTTTTATCAACAGAACATTAATACACAGACACTAAACACAATGACCATCTGTCTCTGCAAACCATGCACTACACCAATGATCAGAACATGCTGCTCAACCAGTCCTGCTGGAAAGCAAAGCTCCCTGCAATGGTCTCATGAATAGGGATTTCCATCTCTCCAGGAGGTTATTTCTCTAGTTTTGGCTGGCAGTTGCACCAGCTGGTATTCATCTGATAAATGGTAGAAGCTTGGATGGGATTCCAAAATCAGCTCAAGTCACAGCTTCAGTTCTTTACACAGACATGTATGTTGGAAACTAAATGCAGAGCACCAAGAAAGAGGCTTGATTCCAATTCCAGCTCCATTCCTTTCTAAGCAACGTTTGGGGTTTAGTGGTAAGTTATCCAAGGAACAGCAATGTGGCCCTGTGGCCAAGAGGGCCAAAGGTAGCCTGAGGTGCATCAGGAAACATTTGTCCAGCAGGTCTATGGAGGTTCTCCTTCCCCCTCTACTCTGCCCTGGTGAGACCACACCTGCAATACTGTGTCCAGTTTTGGGCTCTCCAACTCAAGAAAGACAGGGACCTGCTGGAGAGAGCCCAGCTGAGAGCTACAAGGATGCTGAAGGGACTGAAACATCTCTGCTATGAAGAGAGACTGAGAGCCCTGGGGCTGTTTAGTCTGGAGGAGAGAAAGCTGAGAGGGGATCTGAGCAATGTGGGTGTCAGGATGAAGATGCCAGGCTCTTTGTGGTGGTGCCCAGTGAAAGGACAAGGAACAACAGGTACAGGCCAGATCCCAGGAGGTTCCACCTCCACATGAGGGGAAGGTTCTTTGGTGTGAGGGTGCCAGAGCCTTGGAGCACAACCCACAACCCAGAGGTTGTGGAGTCTCCTTCTCTGGAGACTCAAAACCCATCTGGATGTGCTCCTGTGTGACTTGCCCTGGGTGATCCTGCTCTGGCAGGGAGGTTGGACTCAACATCCTGAGGTCCCTTCCAACTCCACACATTCTGTGATTCTCTGATGGCTGTATTCTAACAGACCCAAGACCAGAAAATGCCAATATTCCTTTCATTACAGCCATGGAGATATGGCTAACCTAACTCTAGTAGGGACTCATCTGCCAAACAAGTCCCAGGTTTCCATCTTGATAGACTTTGTCTTCTCAACCCCTTAACCTTTCATTAGAAGCGAGATTGAATCTCATGAATCGCCACAGAATGGCTCAGGTTGGAAAGGACCTCAGAGATCATCCACTCCAACCTCCCCACCAAAGGCAGGGACACTTCTCCACTAGACTCAGCTGCCCATCCAACCTGGCCTTGAACACACCCAGGGAGAAGGCATCCACAACCACCCTGAGCAGCCTGTTCCACTCTCACCCTGAGCCATTTCTTCCTGAGACCCAGTTTAAACCAATTCTGCCTCAGCTTCAAACCATTCTCCCTTGTTCTGTTGCTAGACACCCTTATGGCAAGTCCCTCTCCAGCCTTCCAGTAGCTCCCTTCAGTTACTGGAAGCTCCCCCTGGAGCCTTCTCCTCTGCAGGCTGAACAAGCCCAGCTCCTTCAGCCTCCATATGTTATCATATATCATTACTAGAGTGAGAGTTCATGCCACAGGAATGTGCCCCATCGATAAACCAAGAATTTCACAAATAACCCCATGCAACATAACACTTCAGTCCATAATTAGCTCCATCTTGGCTGATTTTCAACACTATTAAGCAAGCATCCATTCTACCATATTCTAAGCTGGCAGCACTCTCCTCACAATCATCACTCCCAGTAACTATGGGAAAGCATCCAGACATCAAGGGAATTATGGAGGGGAAAAAATAAATACAATCAAAAAGGCAGCTAGAAAACTGTTCAGGCTTTAAATTCAGAGTTTTCTGCTCACTCTGTGTGCCTGAAACCCACACACACAGAACCCACCACCCCCACAACAGAACAGCCCCCACAGCAAGCCCCCCTGTGTGTCAAAGGCAGATCACAGAGTGGCTCAGGTCGGAAGGGTCTCCAAAGGTCATCCATCCCAACACCCCTGCAGTCAGCAGGGACATCCCCCACCAGCTCAGAGCCTTGTTGAGCTTCACCTTGAATACCTCCAGGGAGGGGGCCTCAACTCCTTCCACAGGCAACCTGTTCCAAAGTTCCACCACCCTCAGTTGCAGAGCTTGTTCCTAGCACTCAGTCTAAATCTCTAATGCCAAACCATTGTCCCTCACACTATCACTGCAGGCCTCTGGCAACAGTCCCTCTGCAGCCTTCCTACAAGCCCTAGGAGGAGAGGCTGAGGGAGCTGGGGTTGCTTAGCCTGCAGAAGAGGAGGCTCAGGGGAGACCTCATTGCTCTCTCCAACTCCCTGCAGGGAGGTTGTAGCCAGGTGGGGGTTGGTCTCTTCTCCCAGGCAAGCAGCACCAGAACAAGAGGACACAGTCTCAAGCTGTGCCAGGGGAGGTTTAAGCTGGATGTTAGGAAGAAATTCTTCATAGAAAGAGAGATTGGCCACTGGGATGTGCTGCCCAGGGAGGTGGTGGAGTCACCATCACTGGGGGTGTTTAGGAGAAGACTGGTTGGGGTGCTTGGTGCCATGGGTTAGTTGATCAGATGGTGCTGGGTGATAGGTTGGACTCTATGATCTCAGAGGTCTTTTCCAACCTGGTTAATTCTACTCTATTCTTCTTGCAGCCCCCTTCAGGTATTGGAAGGCTGCTCTAAGGTCTCCCCAGAGCCTTCTCTTCTCCAGGCTGAACAACCCCAGCTGTACTCATAGGAGAGGAGCTCCAGCCCCCTGAGCTATCTTAACAACTCAGACTTCTGATTTGATATGAAAATTATCATGAGCTTCCATTTGCTTCCCTGCTTAACAAACCACCAGTTCCAAGCTACTAATGGAGTGTCTCATTTTTTACAGCATCCTAATAATGTTTATCAACACTCACAAACTTATCTCCCAGCACAGTGCTTTGGGGGGCAGGAGCTGCCATTGTTTTGCTGTTACAGTGAGTAGTGCTACAAAGCCCTCAGCTTTCTAATGCCTTCAGACACTAATTATCAGAACATACTTAATGACATTAGCTACAACCTGTTTGTTCACCCTCCCTGCTCTATCTACAGACTGCCATTATTTATTAACCAGCTGGATGGGGTATTGCACTCATAATCCCCATGCCAATGTGGCCATAAAATGATAGGGTATGTTTAGTAGGCACCAAGAAAGATGTTTTCCTCCCAGAGTAATCCGAGGTTAGGAGACTGACAGCAATTCTCTGACATTTCAGGAGATTCACAGAATCAGAGAATGGTTTGCACTGAACCTTAAAGACCATTTAGTTCCAACAACTCCCCCATGAGCAGGGACACCTCCCACCAGCCCAGGTTGCTCAAGGTCCCATCCAACACAGCCTTGAACACTGCCAGGGAAGGGGCATCACAGCCTCCCTGGGCAACCTGCACCATCACCCCCACTAGATAGAATCTTCCTTATCTCCAGTCCCAATCTCCCCTCCTCAAGCTTCAATCCATTCCCTCTTATCCTCTCACTACAAACCCTTGTAAAAACTCCCTCCCCAGCTCTCTTGTAGTCCCCTTCAGGTACTGGAAGGATACTCTAAGGTCTCCCTGGAGCTTTCCTTTCTCCAAACTGAACCACCTCAACTCCCTCAACCTGTTCTTGTAGGTCCTTCTCCATCACAGCAGCAGTCGTGGCTGGTCTGGGTCTGTCTGACCCATCTGAGGGGCTTGGAACACAAGCCCTATGAGGAGGGACAGAGAGCTGGGGCTGCTTAGCCTGGAGAAGAGGAGGCTCAGGGGTGACCTTATTGCTCTCTACAACTACCTGAAGGGAGGTTGTAGCCAGGCAGAGGTTGGTCTCTTCTCCCAGGCAAACAGCACCAGAACTAGAGGACACAGTCTCAAGCTGTGCCAGGGGAGGTTTAGGCTGGAGGTGAGGAAAAAGTTCTACACAGAGAGAGTTGTTAGCCATTGGGATGTGCTGCCCAGGGAGGTAGTGGAGTCCCCATCCCTGGAGGTGTTCAGGAGGAGACTTGATAGGGTGCTTGGTGCCATGGGTTAGTTGATTAGGTGGTGTTGGATGATAGGTTGGACACAATGATCTTGAAGGTCTCTTCCAACCTGGTTTATTCTATTCTATCTGGAGCTGTCATTGAGTAGAGTGCTCCCCATAGGGCCATGAGGGTGCTGTCACCATAATGCATGGACCTGGCTGCACCAACAGAACGGCTGCAAGCTCCTGGGCTGTGAGCAAGTGCCACGGAAGACGACAGTCGGGAAACAGATAACCAGGGGAAATGGCAGCAATAAAAACCTGATGGAGGCAGTTGGGGGCTTGTTTTTTTTAGCAGAGGTATCACAAGCAAGTAGCTTGAATATTTTATTTGAATTCATTCAGGGTTACATTGCCAGAGGACAGAATTATCTACAGCTGAATGAAGCCAAAGTAATCTCCCAGTGACAGCGTTAGGCAGAGGAACGTGTCCCTGTAAAACACCAATTACTCAAAGGTCTGGGAGAGGCACAGCTTTGATCCAAACACTTCTTGTAATCAAACCTATTGAGGCTCAACACAAACAACTTGGGCTTTGGGTTAAAACAAAACAGGAAGGAAAACCAAACACACCTTACAAATGACACAGGAGTTTTCATAGGTTCGTTTGGCAAAGATGGCCAAGATCACCCAGTCCAGTCACCGCCTAACAGCACCACGGCCACTGAATCATGGCCTCAGGCTTCCTGAACCCCTCCAGGGAAGGGGACTCCACAACCTCCCTGGCCAGCCTGTTCCAATCCCTGACTGCTCTTGCAGCAAAGAGATTTTTCCTCATCTCCAACCTAACCCTCCCCTGGCACAATTACAGGCCACTTCCTCTTATTCTACAGCCTGATACTGGGGAAAAGAGCCCAACCCCCATCTCACTGCAACCTCCTTTCAGGGAGCTACAGAGAGCAGCGAGGTCTCCCCACAGTCTCCTTTTCTCCACACCAAACACCCCCAGCTCCTCCTCACCAGCCCTGTTCTCCAGACCTTTCACCAGCTTGATTGCCCTTCTCTGGACACACTCAGCACTTCAATATTGTTAGCCTGGAGAAGAGGAGGCTCAGGGGAGACTTTCTTGCTCTCTACAACTCCCTGCAGGGAGGTTGTAGCCGGGAGGGGGTTGGTCTCTTCTCCCAGGCACCCAGCACCAGAACAAGAGGACGCAGTCTCAAGCTGTGCCAGGGGAGGTTCAGGCTGGAGGTTAGGAAGAAGTTCTTCATACAAAGAGAGATTGGCCCTGGGAATGTGCTGCCCAGGGAGGTGGCGGAGTCACCATCGCTGGGGGTGTTTAGGAAGAGCCTGGATGAGGCACTTGGTGCCATGGTTTAGTTGATCAGATGGTGTTGGGTGATAGGTTGGACTTGATGATCTCAAAGGTCTCTTCCAACCTGGTTAATTCTATTCTATTCCAATGTACTTGCAGTGAGAGGCCCAAACCTGACCCCAGTATTTGAGGTAAAGCCAGACCTAACAGCAGTTTTTCTGTTCTACAAACTCTACAGGCTGCATGCCAGCCATACAGCACTGACAAAGGCACTTCAGTGACAGTGTTTCACTTGACTTTTGCTTCTTCCATAGCTGGGATCTCTTTTGCTAACTATAGAATCAGTCAGGGTTGGAAGGGACCACAAGGATCAGCCAGTTCCAACCCCTCTGCCATGGGCAGGGACACCCCACACTAGATCAGCCTGGCCAGAGCCTCAGCCAGCCTGGGCTTAAACACCTCCAGGGCTGGGGCCCCAAGCACCTCCCTGGACAACCCATTCCAGGGCTTCACCACTCTCACAGTGAAGAACTTCCAACTATATTCTATGAAGGAAAACTGTGACTTAACAGAAGTGGATATTTCACTTAAAGACCCTTCTCCAGACCTTCCAACAAGAGAACACACACATGACTTAAGTACCTGAAGGAAAGGGCATGTTTATATTTCTTTTATCTTTTGTGGTAGTATAAAAGTGCTGTTTAAAATGGGCCTGACTACTTAAGACAATGTTTAAACTAGAGGCAGTTATAAATGAAGCCATTGTATGAGCACACTTGAAATTACAGCATCTAGGTAGCTTCAAAAGAATTCAGTGTTGCACTACCAAGCTCTGCTTCATCCTGTTCTTGTTAGCTAACAACTTGGAGGTTTCCGATTTCATCCTGCAATGGGCAGTGAAAATGTAGATAGGCTTAAAGCTCTGGTATCAAGAACTGCAGTGCCTCAGCTTCCTGCAAGGGAGAGCTGAAAACCCTCAGAGATTTTTTTCCTAACTGGTGAAATCAGCTAAATTAAAGCAAACTGTTCCGGGTCCAAAAAGAACTAAAGCCATGAGAAACTGCTATGAGAAATGCCCGAGGATAGGCTGAGGGAGCCGGGGCTGTTCAGCCTAGAGAAGACTCCTGGGGGCATTTCAGAGATGCCTTCTAATACCTGAAGAGATCCTACAGGAAGGCTGGAGAGGGACTTTTCATAAGGGTATTGAACAACAGGACAAGGGAATGGTTTTAAGCTGAGGGATAGTAGGTTTGGACTGGATATTAGGAAGAAGTTCTTCAGCATGAGTGTGGTGGGACTCTGGAATAGGTTGCTCAAGGACATTGTGGTTGCTCCCTCCCTGGAGGTGTTTAAGGCCAGGCTGGATGAGGCTTTAAGCAACCTGGCCTAGTAGAAGTTGTCTCTGCCAAACCATTCTGTGGCTCTATGATATGAAATACTCCTCCTACCCTTTCTCTTCCACTTGGTCCATCCATTCTGTTACAGCGAGCCAAGTGAAGAAGAGTGGCAGTGAGGCTGAGCTTTAGGCACTCTTCTGAGTCTCTCTAGCACTGCAATGCTTGGGGACACTGCTCTCTCTTACTCTGACAAAGGAAATGCTCCATCCATGACTCATGAATACAGCCAAGAGAATACAAAAAGTGGGTATCAAAGCCCAAAGAGAACACAGCAGAGTCAAACACAGCAGCACTGGCCTGGGTCTATTTTGAGACAAGGTGTCCACTCCCTCCTCCCTTTAGCCTTAATAAAACTTCCCACGAAAGGGTGAGATTTCCTCACAAACTTGCACAACTATAAAAAGAATTTGATTTTTTTTAAGCTCCTCTTTATACTCTGTCATATGGAGGAAATCTAAATGCCTTCTGGAGACAGAATGTGTGCTTCCCCCTGCATTTGGAACGTGAATGATTACAGCTGCCACGGATGACACAGAGCAATTCCGTCAGCCTGCATCGAGGCAGACCCCCAAGTCCTGTCCATTTCCAACTCAAACCCTTGTCCTTAAAGAGAGTGTGCACGAGTAAAGAGAACAGGAAGAAACAGCAAATAATTGGTTTGCTTTCCTCCTGAAGCCTACAGCATCCAAACACTCCAAGAACTGGAAAGATCAATCACTAACACAACAAAGGGCACACAACAAACACAAGAAAGGGCAACAAAGTTGGTGAGGGGCTTGGAACACAGCCCTGTGAGGAGAGGCTGAGGGAGCTGGGGCTGCTTAGCCTGGAGGAGACTCAGGGGTGACCTTATTGCTCTCTACAACTACCTGAAGGGAGGTTGTAGACAGGCAGAGGTTGGTCTCTTCTCCCAGGCAGCCAGCACCAGAACAAGAGGACACAGTCTCAGGCTGCGCCAGGGGAGGTTTAGGCTGGAGGTGAGGAGGAAGTTTTACACAGAGAGAGTGATTGCCCATTGGAATGTGCTGCCTGGGGAGGTGGTGGAGTCACCATCACTGGAGGTGTTCAGGAGGAGACTTGACAGGGTGCTTGGTGCCATGGGTTAGTTGATTAGGTGGTGTTGGGTGATAGGTTGGACACAATGATCTTGAAGGTCTCTTCCAACCTGGTTTATTCTATTCTAAGTAACAGAAACCTACCCAAACTTGTTTGCTCTCTACAGACATTAGGTAGAATTGCTGTTGAAAGCAGGGAGAGCTAAGTCCTACCCTCACTTACATTCTCTCCTGTGGTACCCTCACTACTCACAATGTAACCCTGATTTGGAAGAAGGAACAGAAGTGTTACACCAAGGGTCCAAAGGTTCTCTTTGTAAAGAGGCTTCTGTGTGGGGATTCCACAGCAGTACCTGCATACTACAGCCAGAATCAGATTCATATAGAATGGGTTGGGTTGGAAAGCACCTTGAAGATCATCTAGTTCCAGCTCCCCTACATGGGCAGGTACACCCCTCATGACCATTGCCCCTCATCCTATCACTACAAGCCCTTTGTACAAACTCCCTCTCCAGCTCTACTGTAGCCTCCTTCAGGTACTGGAAGGCTGCTCTAAGGTCTCCCTGGAGCCTTCTCTTCTCAAGGCTGAACAGCCCCAGCACCCTCAGCCTGTATCTGTAAGAGAGGCTCTCCAGTCCTCTTACCTTCATGGCCCTCTTCTGGACCCACTCCAGCCGTTCCATGTCCTTTGTGCGCTGGGGACCCCAGAACTGACACAGTGCTATAGGTGGGGTGTCAGCAGAGCAGAGGGGCAGAATCTCCTCCCTGTATTGCTGCTCTCCCTGCTTTGGATGCAGCCCAGCATGCAGTTGCCTTCTGAGCTGCCAACACATTGCCAGCTCATGATGAGTTTTTCATGCCCTGACACCCCAAAGTCCTTCTCCCCAGACTGATGGATACAGACACCTCATACACAGACACCACTCCCACCCAAACTCTCTATTCCAGCGCTGGGAGAATTCAGGGCTTGAGGAGCCCTCTCCCCTTTGGTGTACATTTCCACTTCTTTTGTTTTAGGATTACAAAGCAACATCTTCTCCTCCCAGCTGCAGGCAGCAAAGCCCCAGCCTCTGATTCACCTTCATTACACTCTAGAACAATGGCTATTAAGGAAGAGTAGTCTGAAATTTCCCCAGGCAAGTTTTGCAGGACAAACATTACTGTATTTTCTATAGCTCATCTTGATGTCAGAAATCTCTCCTCTTGTATTACCATCCCTAGCAGGAAGCTTTTTTTCTTTAACAAGAATGAGTCTGGAAAGCAAAAAAGAGTTTAACGTTCAGAGTGCTGTAGCTAGATTGGATTATCTTAAATCTAAATTGGGTATGGCTATCACATTTGCCAAAGTTTACTGCTTCTAAAGCAAAGGAATACAAACAATACTGCAGAAACCACTTCAGAACATTCTTACCCCAAGCCCAAAAAAAGGCAAATTTCCTCAGCTACCACAGAAAGCTCTTTCATGTTGTATAAACACACACCAGGAGAGTGAAGGAGGAAGAGCTCTGCTGCTGGCTTCGGGAACTTGCTATTAAGGCAACATTCATAATCCCAACTGCCCAGTTCTGGGATAGCTTCATTTAACATCTTAGCCTGTTAAGATCACAAGACCCATGGACAAATCCCTCATTAACCCATGAGTGAAGCAACTCCCTGGCTCAGGAAGGCCTCCCAGGAATGTGGGCAAGTCAAGGAGATGAACACATCCCCCGAACAATCACAGGGCACTGGCACGAGTCTAGGTTCAGCAAGTGATTTAAAGGGTGTATTGCTGGCGAGGATTTAAGGGGTGTCTGCAGAAGTGAGACACACACACATGGGCTTTGTCAGCCTTGCACTTGAAATCTGCCCTTAATTAAGGTATTGGGGTGCTGGAGCAGGTCCAAGGCAACTGAGGTGGTGAAGGATCTAGAGAACAGGTCTTGTGAGGAGCAGCTGAGGGAGCTGGGGGTGTTCAGCCTGGAGGAAAGGAGGCTGAGGGGAGACCTGGCTCTCTGCAACTACCTGAGAGGAGGCTGAAGCCAGGTGAGGGTTGGTCTCTTCTCCCAGGTAACGAGTGACAGGACAAGATGAAGTGGCCTCAAGTTGCACCAGAGAAGCTTTAGAGGAGAATAGAATAGACCAGGTTGGAAGAGACCTTCAAGATCATCGCGTCCAACCTACCAACTAATCCAAGCCACCTATAAAGGACACTGCTGCCCACTGCAGGCTTGAAGCCATGACCCTGAGATTAAGAGTCCCATGCTCTACCAACTGAACTAACCGCACGAGGAAAGATTTCCTCCCCAGAAGGGTTGTCAAGTCCCGACCCAGGCTCCCCAGCCCAGTGGTGGAGTCACCATCCCTGGAGCAGTTTAAAAGATGCAGAGATGTGGTCCTGGGGGCCATGGCTTAGCACCACACGTGGTAGAGTTAGGGCAAGGATGGACTTGATGGTTTTCAAAGTCTTTTCCAACCAAAACAATTCTGTGATTAATTTACTGGCTTTTAAAACACATCTCTCCTCTGCAGCACAGTGCCTGTTTACTCAAGCACTACTCTTCTACAGATGCAGTTCCCCACCTCTGGTCATCCTTGTTGCCTTCTCTGTCTTCTCCAGCTCTAACATCTCTCTTAGAAAATGAACAGAGCAAACTTTGCAGTCTTCAAGACGTGGCTGCTCCTCAGATCTCCAGGTTGGCTCTGCGATGCTTTGCTTCATTCGCTGTTGCCTTCCTTTTAATCCCTAACATTGCACATGGAGCTTGTTTGGATTTTAAAGCTGCCAAGCACTGAGCTGAGGTTTTCAGAGCTCTGTTAATCATAATCCCAAGATTCTCTAAGGACTGGTAAGTCAGTTTAGGAGCAGAATTTCCTGGATTCGTTTTCCTCACACGTGCACCGCTCACACTTATCTGCACCGCGTTCCACTTGCTGTTATCAAACAGTAATTAAAGACTTCAGGTCCTTCTGCAGCCCTTCAGTCATGCCTGGCTTTTACTGTGGCAGTGGTGAGGACCATTACCCCCAGCCTACTTCGTGTCTGAGTCCATTAACTGGGGTGATCCTCAGCACAGGGCCTGCTGCCAAATTCTACAGGTGCCATCCCTCTGCTGTGACAGCTGAGCATTTACTTCCATGCTCATTTTTCTCTTGCCCTATTATTCTCCATGACAGGACACACTCTCCCATGCTGTACCTGCTGTGGTTTTCAAAATGCCTCTGGATTAAGCTCTTCTGAAAATCCAAGAGAATTATATCAACTGGATTGTCTCCTCCATGATTTGCTGGCCCCTTCAGCAGAAATTCCTGTGGTTCAAAGCAGAAACTCAGACATTAGGAAGTCATTTTCGACACCGAGAAGAAATTCTTCCCCATGAGGGTGGTGAAGCACTGGAACAGGCTGCCCAGAGAAGTTGTAAAGGCACCAAACCTGGAAGTGTTCAAGAGGGGATTGGATGTGGCACTTGGTGCCATGGTCTAGTCATGGGGTCTGTGGTGACAGGTTGGACTTGGTGATCTTTGAGGTCTCTTCCAACCTTGGTGGATACTGTGAAAGGCAAGTTGGATAGGACCTTGAGCAGTCTGCTCTAGTAGGTGATGTCCCTGCCCATGGCAGGGGGGGTTGAAATAGATGATCTTTAAGGTCCCTTCCAACCCAAACCATTCTATGGTATAACATAATCCTTCTGCCTTCTTTTCTGCTTGGTCCATCCATGCTGTTAGAGAGCCAAGCAAGGCACAGTGATGCTGTGGTACAAGCACTCCGAGTCTCTCCAGCACTGCAATGCTTGAGGATGCTGTTTCTCTAACTCTGAGAAAGGAAGTGCTCTATCCATTACTTTTAAGGTTGCTTCCAACCCAAGCCATCCTGTGACACCATACTGCTCTTAGCACTGCCAGTGCTGCATGGAAATCAGGCTCTCAAGTGTCACAGATGGGTGTGCCAGAGACTGTTTTCTGCAGAGGAAACCCCACCACAACAGAACTCTTCCACACCAAGCTTCACTTCAAACACAAATGCAGATTTCTCTTAAACTCAAGCAATCACATCATTGAAATGTCTTCCAATAATTGGAAAGGCATAAAAGTCACTCTGAGGAAGATGTCTGGCTTCAGTTTATTTCTAAGACCAAGTCATTTCAGATGAAACAAACCACTGAGCCACTGCAGCACACCTCCAGAACAACCGATAGGCAGCTCAGAAATTCCTTTAAGGTGAAAGCACCACAATAAAGAGGCAAAACTCAGGAAAGCTGCCAACTAAGAAATCATTTCTCTCCTCTATAAAGTCCAGGCAGTTATGGTTATAATAAATAAAGGCTGCAGAAAGCAAACTCTTCCTCCTCCCAGTTCACTCTGCAGAGCTGGTAGGCCCATGTTTGCCTTTGGTCTTCCGGCTATAGTCAGTCTGTTTCCTCAGCTGCTCTCCCAGCCCCTTGCAGCAGATATCCACACAGCAAGAAAGCACCAGGGGAAAACCACAACATCTCCACCAAGCCAACACTGAACCTAAAGTTATTCTTTCAGTTTCAAGCTGAGGTACCTCCTGTTAAAAGCTTACTCCGCTCACAAGAGACTTGTTGCATATCTATGACTTGTAATGCACTAACACACTGGGGCACAAACAGTCAGGTCTCATTGCAGCCCCTGTGCTCAGCTTCCAAGACAGACATGGATCACTTCACTTGCATCAGAACAAAGAGGCTTCCTGACACATTTCATCTTTAAAAGGTGAACCCTCGATGTTTCCACAGTCTGAAGTGCTGCTCAGGCACAGGCCAAAGGGTATTCCTGAACACCAGTTGCTGACAGTCCTTATGCAATGTTCCCTGGCAGTTCAGAGTGATGCCAGTTGATTCACAGAGGCATAGAATGGTTCAGGTTGGAAGGGACCTCAAAGACCATCTAGTTCCAACCCCCTGCCACGGGCAGGGACACCTCCCACTAGCCCAGGTTGCTCAAGGCCTCATCCAACCTGTCTTTAAATATATCCAGGGAGGAGGCATCCACAACCTCCCCGGGCAGCCTATTCCAGAGTCTCACCATCCTCCTACTGAAGAACTTACCCCTAAGATCCAGCCTAACCCTACTCTCCCTCAGCCTCAAACCATTAGTCCTGCCTCTTGACACTCTTATGAAAAGTCCCTCTCCCGACCCTCCCTCCCAAAGCATCCTTGCAGACACTATCTGTGTAAGAAAAGCAACATTTTAAACAGCTTCCAAAAGCTCTAATGCAATGCACAGTGGAGAATAGCTTTTCTTTGACTTCCTTGCTTGTTTCAGAAGTGTTGCTGCCAGAGAATCTAACAAATTCTTCCCACTCTCTGTTTTTCAAGGTGCAATTAAATGTTGCTACTTTCTCTTTAATGTGATCTGTTATCTGGCATAACTATCTGCATGAAGCCATTTCCATCCATCTGCAGCTGAGGTTTGTCATCATACATTAGCAGAGGAATCCTCCCCAGATCCTAGAACACACATTTTTTCATGTTGAATATCAGCTTCAAAAGAGTAACATAAGATGCTTGATGTTTCAGACATGCAGAAGACAAGCTTGGAAACGACCCAGCTTTGTGCACACCAAGAAGGAAAAGTTTCATTAGCAGCACAGCACAGTCCATGAGGCTGCTTGGAACAGCACAGGGGATGGAGACAACAGAGCTTTAATACAAGAGGTGTGTATTATCTCTCTGGCTGGAGACAAAGAAGTCATTCTTCAGCACAACAGCTCTGACCACACTGCCAAAACCAGTACAAAAGATAACTCCTGAATTACTTCTGCTTGTGTCAGAAGGGGTTCAGATGCTAGAATGGTTTAGGATGGAAGGGACCTTGAAGATCAGCTAGTTCCAACCTCCCTGCCATGGGCAGGGACACCTCCCACCATCCAGCCTGGCCTTGAACACCTCCAGGGAGGGGACATCCACAACCTCCCTGGGCAACCTGTGCCAGTGTCTTACCACCCTCACTGGCAAGAATTTCTTCCTCATCTCCAGTCTAATTTTCTCTACACAGTTGTGAATAATGTATCAATGTGCAAAAAAAGTGAGAGATCTGGTGTTAGTTTCAGGTCATGGGACAGCAAAGAACTAGATCTGTAACTTGAAATCCTTCTGGAAAGCAACCACTACTACCCAATCACTACTCCATGACTCTCCCACATCAATGAATAAGATCTGTCACCAGGTTCAGGAAAAAAATCTCTTCACAGGTCATTTACTGCTACAAACTCCATGTACTCTAAGCACTCATGGAGTCACAGAACGGTTTGGGTTGGAAGGGACAGCTGAGGTCACCCAGTCCAAACCCCTTGCTGTAAGCAGAGACATCCTCCACTACATCAGGTTGCTCAGAGCCTAGTTAAGCCTCACCAGGGACAGGGCCTCAAATACCTCCCTGAGCAATCTGCTGCAGGGTTCCACCCCTCTTACAGTGCAGAACTTGTTCCTAACATCCAATCTAAATCTCCTCTGATTTCAAACCCTCGCCCCTCGTCCTACCACTACAGGCCTTTGCAAACAGTCCCTCTCCATCCTTGCAGTCCCTCACATCATCCCTGGCAGTGAAGCTGAACATTTCCCTCACACAGGCAGGATTAAAATAACTACACCACTGAAATCATTTAAACAGGAGAAGGCAAGGAATGGACTTCAGTACTGTTAGAATAGCCCTTCCTTCCCATTCTACAATTGCAATTACAGTGTCAGTATCACCAAGGCTGGAAGAGACCTCGAGGATCATCCAGTCCAAGCTGTCACCACAGACCTCATGACTAAACCATGGCACCAAGTACCACATCCAATCCCCTCTTGAACACCTCCAGGGATGGGGACTCCACCACCTCCCTGGGCAGCACATTCCAATGACCAATGACTCTCAGTGAAGATCTTTCTCCTCACCTCCAGCCTAAACCTCCCCTGGCACAGCTTGAGACTGTGTCCTCTTGTTCTCGTGCTGCTTGCCTGGGAGAAGAGACCAACCCCCTCCTGGCTACAACCACCTTTTAGGTAGCTGTAGAGGACAATGAGGTCTCCCCTGAGCCTCCTCTTCTCCAGGCTAAGCAACCCCAGCTCCCTCAGCCTCTCCTCACAGGGCTGTGCTCAAGGCCTCTCCCCAGCCTTGTTGCCCTTCTCTGGACACCTTCAAGTCTCTCAATGTCCTTCTTAAACTGAGGGGCCCAGAACTGGACACAGGACTCAAGGTGCAGCCTAACCAATGCAGAGCACAGGGCACAATGACTTCCCTGCTCCTGCTGGCCACACTATTCCTAATGCAGCCCAGGATGCCATTGGCCCTCTTGGCTTGCACAGAATTATTTGTGCCTGGGTGTACTTTATTAGCTTGCATGAATGCCTTCTGTAGAAAACTCCAGCAGCAATCAGAGAGACTGATGGTTAACACTAAAGGGCAATTTACTACATTCCACACTGCCATCTGAGAAGGGCTTTTAGTCCTCCCTAAAAGTGCCCTTGCAACATTTCTCCAAGTCTAGAGAGAAATCTGACTTGTGGCTCTAATGACATAAACAGATATACACATACACAACTTTAAACAAAGCAAGTAGTGTTGGGGGGGTTGCTAGGAAAAGGGAAATCATCTCAAATTCTACATTAAAGTTTGGAATCAGCTGAGTCACCAAGTCTCAGATCTTTACACAGGAATCTATAAATAACTTGGTAAATTTAGAACAACTTGAAAAAGAAAATAGAGTCAGGGAAGATTTACCAGCTTCTGAATATAGAGCTAACCATCCCATGTGTGAAAATGCACTGAAAGGGCAGTAGAAGTGCATGAAAAATGCACTAAAAATGCACATGGCCTACAGGATCTTTACTACCAGGCTGCCTACTGAAGTAACTCCACACTGCAGTTCCATCTTGAGCTTGTCTGCCTTGCAGATGGAAGAAATGCACCTGTACTGTCAGCTGATACTCAGCTGGAGCAAACACACAAACACAACCCTTACTATGCCTCAAAGGCCTCAGTCCCAGCAGCATCCTAACAAACTGCTCCCCTCCCCCCTGCCCCACCTGCACAGTGCTGATAGAAAAGCTCATTACAAGAAGATTAAATAACAGGGGCAATGTTTTTCCTCACATTTGAGCATGAAAATCATTGGGTTGAACACTCTGAATCCCAGCTCTCCTGAAAGAGTAATCAATATGCATTTAAGGAGAGAAAAGCACCTTGACACTCACCCACCTTTGAGCAAGCAGTGACCACCAGTGCACTCATGGAGTCATAGAATGGTTTGGGTTGGAAGGGATGGCTGAAGGTCATCCAGGCCAAACCTCTTCTGTCCCAAAGGATGTTGACTGCCCTTTGGAGTAGCACAGACAGAAATGTGTCAAAATCCTGTTTGACTTCTAAGCCACTCAACCAACTCTGTCCTAATCCTCTGATAAGCTTTTGTTATCTCTAACCTCTTCATTAGGAGTCTGGTAGCCCTTTTCATACAAGCTCTTCAAACACATTACTGATGTCCCCCACTTTGCAGTTACTCCTCCCACCAGCCTATCCACACAGTGATGATGTGCAGCTATCTCAGGAAGTACATTTACACATTCAGGAACACCTTGGTGCCCTCTGGTCCCTCAATTTCATCTCCACTAATTTAGTTCTCCTCCAGTCAATACTTTATTTGCACATCTTCCTTCGTGCTCAGAATTCACAGGACAGTTTTGAGAACCATAACAGGAAGGAGGAAGTTACTAGACCTTGAGCCAGCAGTGTGCCCAGGGGGCCAAGAAGGCCAAGGGCATCAGGAACAGTGTGGCCAGCAGGAGCAGGGAAGTCACTGTGCCCTGTGCTCAGCACTGCTGAGGCCACACCTTGAGTCCTGTGTCCAGTTCTGAGCCCCTCAGATTAGGAAAGATGTCCAGAGAAGGGCAACAAAGCTGGGGAGGGGTCTGGAGCACAGCCCTGTGAGGAGAGGCTGAGGGAGCTGGGGTTGCTTAGCCTGCAGAAGAGGAGGCTCAGGGGAGACCTTCTTGCTCTCTCCAACTCCCTGAACGGAGGTTGTAGCCAGGTGGGGGTTGGTCTCTTCTCCCAGGCAAGCAGCACCAGAACAAGAGGACACAGTCTCAAGCTGTGCCAGGGGAGATTTAGGCTGGAGGAGAAAGTTCTTCCCAGAAAGAGTAACTGGCCATTGGAATGTGCTGCCCAGGGAGGTGGTGGAGTCACTCCCAGCTGGAGAAAAGAATCATAGAAAGGTTTGGGTTGGAAGACACATCCAAATGTCATCTAATGGAACCTCCCTGGCAGTGAGCTGGGACATCCTCCACTAGATGAGGTTGCTCAGAGCCTTGTCAAACCTGACCTTAGTTTTCTCCAGGGATAGGGCCTCAGCTACCTCCCTGGGCAAAACTGCATTGCTCTTCTCTACTGGCACCACAGGCAGATGCAGGTTCAGCACAAGGTGCCCTGCAGACCCAGGCTCAGCACAACGTGCCCTGCATCTCACAAGGCCAGGTTATCAGGGGGCATGGGGAAAGATGGAGATGGCCATCCTAGGGAAGGATTTTACTAAAGGCACAGAACAGAAGTCAGAGCTCCAAGAAAGCAGATCCCTCTGGAATGGGGATGCCAAACAGGCAACTTCTGGGGAGACCACAGCTGTTCCTGACTGTCCTTTCCACCACTAGCTGCATGGAGACCTGCTGAGGGCAACGCTGCTTTGCAGTGCAACCCCACAAACAGCAAAGACACTGCTCCAAGCCTCCCAGTCTTGCTCACCAGCTAAGATCGGTGTCTCCCTCGAAGAACTCCTCAGTGTGGCCCTGGGCAGCCTGATCGACTTGGAGATGTCACTGCCAACTGCAGGGGGTTTGGACAAGAGGACCTTTGAGGCTCCCTTCCAACCCAGTGCAATCTGTGGATGAACAACTTCCCATCCACTCACTGATTGTCTCAAGACCAGCTAGAAACACTTTGCCATGACTGCTTTGGCCTCCTCTGGGGGCTTTTTTGATGCTGTAAAAGCCCAGAGCAAGCTTTCCAGATGGATGGAAAGGAGAAGTGGGAAGGCATGTGTGTGTGTGTGAACATTCACTTAAGCCCTTCCCAGTACTAATGAGACGGACCACGAAAGCCACCTGAGCAGGGAACGGCGAGGGGACTGCACTGCACAGGAAAGGTTTCACCTGTGAGCAGAGGAGAAATCAATGGTGTTTGTGAAGCAGATCCTGCTCAAGCCCCTGCTGGAAACCAGCACACAGCTCATGCTACACTCCAGGGATGAGAGATCAATTTCTGGCCCTGCTACTCAAACTCAACAATGCTGCAAAGATAAAACAACAGCAGGATGAGAGGGGGAGGGAGAAGGAAGAGGAAGAGCACAAATAAAGGACGGAAAACCAACCTGATGTTCCTATAATGAGTAATATGCAGGAGCTCGCCTCTGATATCTATACCAGAGGTAAACACAACCCCAGCAGAAAAACAAACACAACACATTTGGGAAAAATAGCTGGTTCCTCTCCAGCCCTTCTTAGACTACTTCCAGAGGACTTCACATTTCTGCCCTAAACACAACCAGCGCAACCCTGCGAGCGAGCTGCGAACAGCAGCAAGATAAAAGCCATTTCCTAGAGGAAAACCCTGAGCCCACAGAGGTACACAAACAACACAGCATCAGACCTGCAGACTTCTTACTTTCAGCTAAAAAGCACCCAGCTGTAAATATTGAACCTTTCAATCACACCAGGCCCATCAGACATGTAAACGGAGTGATTAATATTTTAAGTGGGTTTCTTAGTTGGAAGAAGCTCAAGGAAAAAAAAAAGAGGATAAAAATCAAATGTTACACAAATATTTGCAGTTTCACTCAGCATTTCTGATTGGTTTGATTTAAAGAAGTCAATCAGTTCAAGTCCCATTAGCACAAGCAGTTGAGATGCAACAACTCTTGACACCAGAAATGAATGTGAAGGAATGCCACAGATTCACAGAATGGTTTGGGTCGGAAGGGACCTTAAAAACCATCACCTCCCACTACAGCAATGTGCTCAGGGACCCATCCAACCTGGCCTTCAACAGCTCCAGGGAGGGGGGCATCCATGACCTCCCTGGGCAACCTGTGCCAGTGTCTCACCACCCTCACTGGAATTTCTTCCTAATCCAATCTCAATCTCCCCTCTCCCAGCTGAAAGCCTTTGCCCCTCGTCCTGTCACTCCTTGTCAAAAGTCCCTCCCCAGCTCTCCTGCAGCCCCCTTCAGGTACTGGAAGGCTGCTCTGAAGTTTCCCTAGAGTCTTCTCAAGGCTGCACAGCCCCAACCCTCTCAAGTCCGTGCCCATAGTGGAGGTGCTCCAGCCCTCTGATCATCTTCCTGGCCTCCTCTGGACCTGCTCCAGCAGTCTGATGTCCCTCTTATGTCAACTCTGCCTTATACAAGAGAGCACAGGCACATCAAATCATGGAATTGTTTAGGCTGTGGGCTCTTGTTAGTTATATTTTAATGATGTGTTACAGAGCATCTTCAAAATACCCTCAAAAAAGATCCTCCTCCATAACAACTACGTACTTCCTTTGAATGATCTGAAATAAGTCCAGGCTGAGCCTGAACTTTCCTTCCTACACAAACACTCTAGAAAACTGGGAAATGATCTTACTTGCTTTAATGTATACAAGCACATAATACATCAAGCTAGAAGCCAGAGAAACTCGCCAAACACAAAGATGTCTCCAAGATTACTTCACATACAACTTTAATATATGTTACTAGGGGCTGATCTTTTAAGCTCTTCTCAGTTTGGTTCAACCACATCACAGAATCACCACATCACCAAATTGCAGGGGGCTGGAAGGGACCTCTGAAGATCAAGCCCAACCCCCTGCCAAGCCATGTTCAGCTAAAAGGTGGTCACACAAGAACATATCCAAGCAGGTCATGAATGTTTTCAGAGGTGGGGACTCCACCACCTCTCTGGGCAGCCTGCTCCAGTACCCTCAAAGTAAGGAATCATAGAATCAATAAGGTTGGCAAAGACCTCAGAAATCATCAAGACCTCCTGACTAACTAAACCATGGCTCCAAGTGCCACATCCAATCCCTTTTTGAACACCTCCAGGGATGGGGATTCCACCACCTCCCTGGGCAGCACATTCCAATGGCCAACAACTCCTTCTGTGAAGAACTTTCTCCTCACCTTGAGCCTAAACTTCCCCTGGCACAGCTTGAGACTGTGTCCTCTTGTTCTGGTGCTGCTTGCCTGGCAGAAGACACCAACCTCCACCTGGCTACAACCTCCCTTCAGGTAGTTGCAGAGAGGAAGTTCTTCCTCATGTTTAGATGGAACTTATGTTCAAGTTTGTGTCTTGTCGCTGGGCACCACAGAAAAAAAGCCTGGTCCCAGCCTCCTGACACTCACCTTTGAAGTGTTGATCAGCACTGAGGAGATCCCCCCCTCAGTCTGCTCTTTTGCAGCTTAAAACCCACAATTCTCTCAGTATTTCCTCCCAAGCAAGACGTTCTAGTGTCCTGTCACCTCTGCAGGCCTTTTCTGCACCCTCCCAAGCACATTCCTGCCCTTCTTGAACTGGACACAGTACTCCAGATGTGACCTCACCAGGGCAGAGTAGAGGGGGAATGGCACATCTGTGACTCCACACCCCAAAGTGTCACAGCCAGACCCTGTGCCCTTGCATGGAGATAGACATGGCTGCAGACTTTATTCCTCCTGTTGTGCATGAAACATGGAACATTCTTTTGGATCACTTTAATCAGGGCTGAAAGTGCTAACTTCCAGGTTTAGCATTTAGAAGCATTTTTATGTGGTCAAATAAACTGCTGGGAACCAGCTCCAATAGGAAGAAGAAAACAAACACCCATGAACAAATGTCAGCTCCGTTGCCATTTCATGCTGGGGTCACAGCAACTATCAGAAAAACCAAAACCATTTGGAAGTTTAGCCCAGCTTTGGGAAATTGCTCAGACAAATCCAGCCTTGACAGTCAGGAAAGAAGTACTTTGCTGCAGCCTTGCTTTTCTCAGCCATGGTTTCAAGGAGATTTGGGATTTTCTAACAACATACATGAACCCAAAAGGATTGTTTCCTCCAGAGGAGATGGCTGGGAAAGGCAAACAAATGGGAGACTTCATGAAAAGCTATTCCTTTACACAGAGCTCCTTTAAAGTTCTGAAGGGGATCACACATAGAAATATTCATCCAAATTAGCTGCAAGAGTCTGATGTGCTTCCTGACAATAATAAATGGCAAATGGCAAAGCACATCATGGAATGGTTGGAGTTGGAAGGGACCTCCAAAGGTCATCCAGTCCAACCCCCCTGCAGTCAGCAGGGACATCCTCCACTACATCAGGCTGCTCAGAGCCTTGTCAAACCTGACCTTGAATATCTCCAGGGATGGGGCCTCAATTACCTCCCTAGGCAACCTGCTCCAGTGTTTCACCACCCTCATGGTGCTGAACTTGTTCCTAACATCCAACCCAAATCCCTTCTCTCATTTCAAACCATTGCCCCTTATCCTACCACTGCAGGCCTTTGGAAATAGTCCTTCTGCAGCCCTCTTGTACCTCCCCTTCAGGTACTGGAAGGCTGCTCTAAGATCTCCCCAGAGCCTTCCTCTCCCCAGGCTGAACACCCCCATCTCCCTCTTAAGGGAAGTGTTCCACCCCCCGATTATCTTCAGGGCCCTCCAGAGACCCACTCCATCAGGTCCATGTCTGTTGTCAAAAGGAAACACTTAATACAGTTTTTCATGGGATTGTGAGCCACTGTTTCTGCTCCTGAACCGCAGCTCACAGAGGCTCACCCCAGAGCCTGTTCTCCACCAGCTGACCCCCATGCACTACACAATCTCTTTTATCACATCCTGCAGCTCACACCAGAGCCAGCCCCACGCCAGCATTTCTTCCCTGTAACATTAATATTTATTCCCATTTTCTTGTAAAACTTTATCTAGAAATCAGCCAGCCAACAGCTTGTCACACTTGAGGCTGGCTTTCCCCCTCTCTCCCCCCACAGAGATCCACAAAGAGCCTGAAATCAGAATATGGAATAGCAGGACAGCTGCCAGCAGACTTCCTGTGCTCCCAGCCTGCAGCATATGGACAAACTCTTAATACAATGCAGAGAGAACTTCTTGAATGTAAGCAGGCAGGGCCAGCTTCATCCAGCAGCTCAGCACCAGAGTCTGGACTAGGAGGACAGAACAGAACAGACTGGAAGAGACCTTCAAGATCACTGAGTCCAACCTATCATCCAACACCACCTAATCAACTAACCCATGGCACCAAGCACCCCATCCAGTCTCCTCCTAAACACCTCCAGGGATGGGGACTCCACCACCTCCCTGGGCAGCACATTCCAATGGGCAATCACTCTGTCTGTGTAAAACTTCCTCCTGACCTCCAGCCTAAACCTCCCCTGGCACAGCCTGAGACTGTGTCCTCTTGTTCTGGTGCTGGCTGCCTGGGAGAAGAGACCAACCTCTGCCTGTCTACAACCTCCCTTCAGGTAGTTGTAGAGAGCAATGAGGTCACCCCTGAGTCTCCTCTTCTCCAGGCTAAGCAACCCCAGCTCCCTCAGCCTCTCCTCACAGGGCTGTGCTCCAAGCCCCTCACCAACTTTGTTGCCCTTCTCCGGACACGCTCCAGTCTGCCACCAGATACAAATCAGGATTCACAGCACAGACATTTGAGAAGCACAGCTCTAGGCTGCCCAAATTGCCAACCTGCACTCAGGCTGATGCACCAGCTGCAAGAACACAGGTGGCAGCATATGAATCAGGTAAGGATGAATCCCCTGTGTGCCAGTCAGCTCTACTACATCCCCAGCTAAATAGGTAATAACACAACAAGATGTGCTCTGTGTGACCAAAGAAAACCAAGCCAAACCATACTCATGTCAAACAGTACTGTAAAGAGAGACCTGTCAGTTGGAAGATCATAGAATGGGAGGGGTTGGAAAGGCCCTCTGGAGATTATCAAGTCCAACCCCCCTGCCACAGCAGACTCACCCAGGGCAGGTCACAGCAACACCTCCAGGTGGGTTTTGAAAGTCTCCACAGACTAAGAGTGTAAGATGGTCAAACTGCTAAGGGGGTCCAGAGGAGGCCACAAAGATGATCAGAGGGATACAGCTTCAGGCTTCAAGAGTTGAGGCTGTTCAGCCTGGGACAAAGAAAGCACCAGGGAGACCTTAGAGTGGCCTTCCAGTAGCTGAAGGGGGCTGCAGGAGAGCTGGGAAGGGTCTGTAATGACAGGATGAGGGCAATGGCTTTGAGCTGGAAATGAAGAGATTTAGACTGGAGATTAGGAAGAAATTCTTTACAGTGAGGGTAGTGAGACTCTGGAACAGGTTGCCCAAGGCGGTTGTGGATGCATTCAAGGCCAGGCTGGATGAGGCCATGAGCAACCTGGGCTGGTGGGAGGTGTCCCTGCCCATGGCAGGGGGGTTGGCACTGGAAGATCTTTAAGGTCTCTTCCAACCCAAAGCATTCTATGAATCTGTAAAACTATTTCCAGCTTGGTAGACATTAAACAGCCACATTCAAGTGCTTACTGAATAACATTCATTAACTCACTGTAAAATCTGCCCATGTACCTCCCACCTTCAATGCTGGTCTCCATTTCCAAAGATCAAAACCACAGCAACCCAAGAGGAAAAAAAATAACTCGGTGCAAGGACTACAAACACATTCAGCAGACTCAGACCAAGGCTTTATTGACTACATTTGTTAGGTAGTCTTAGTGCTATTTACAACAGGCAGAAGCAGTAAAAAAGCCCACAAAGAAGTAAGAGTCTAATGCAAAGCTTATCTACTTTAGGAGGATCCCTGCAGTTAGAGCTATGCCAGGAGGGGAAAGAAAAGGTACTGGCAAAGTCCCCTCTCAGAGAGGCACAGCATGCTGACAGAAGAGCTGCTACCCAAACAGCTGAACAACAACAGCGTCTTTGAAAGCTATCTGTGAGTGTGCAGGAGTTTTGCCCACTCTGATACAAAGTACCTTCGGGCTCCGAGCAAGTCTGCAAGGGGAGCCCAGATCCAAACCAAGCCACAACGTTACAGCCCCCTCTCACTTGCCCCTGCCCTGCGCGCCTGCCGATGCCACTGAGCTTGGATCACTTCCCACGAGGATGCTTTCCAGGGCCTTGCCTTGCCAGTTTCCCTGTACCTATTCTGTTGACCATTCTTTGTCTTCTGAATGAACTGCAAAATTCATCTGCTCACATTTTAAGTCTCCAATTTTCAAGGTCCTTCTCGTTCTAATCCTTTCTCCTCTCGCTGCAGCCTCCCTGAGAGCTGATGTCACCGCAGGTTTTAGTGGTGCACTCTCAATTCTGTCATCCAGGTTACTAAGCAACCTGCTAACCAGCCTCACATCCACTCTGCAGCAGTTCTGATTATGCTATGTCCAACTTTTCAGACAAAAAACCCCATCAGAGGCTGTACCAGAAGTGCTACCAAAAGCAAGATGGGAAATGTCTCACCTAGTGACAAAATGGACAGCCGGGCAGAGGCCAACAGGATGGCATTCAACAAGCCCAAGTGCCAGGGGCTGCACTTTGGCCACAACAGCCCCATGCAGAGCTACAGGCTGGGGTCAGAGTGGCTGAGAGCTGCCAAACAGAGAGGGACCTGGGGGTGCTGATTGACAGCTGCCTGAACATGAGCCAGCAGTGTGCCCAAGTGGCCAAGAGGGCCAAGGGCATCCTGGCCTGCATCAGGAATAGCGTGGCCAGCAGGAGCAGGGAAGTCATTGTGCCCCTGGACTCTGCATTGGTTAGGCCACACCTGGAGTCCTGTGTCCAGTTCTGGGCCCCTCAGTTTAAGAAGGACATTGAGAGACTTGAAGGTGTCCAGAGAAGGGCAACAAAGCTGGGGAGGGGTCTGGAGCACAGCCCTGTGAGGAGAGGCTGAGGGAGCTGGGGTTGCTTAGCCTGAAGATGAGGAGACTCAGGGGAGACCTTCTTGCTCTCTACAACTCCCTGAAGGGAGGTTGTAGCCAGGTGGGGGTTGGTCTCTTCTCCCAGGCAAGCAGCACCAGAACAAGAGGACACAGTCTCAAGCTGTGTCAGGGGAAGTTTAGGCTGGAGGTGAGGAGAAAGTTCTTCACCAAGAGAGTCATTGGTCATTGGGATGTGCTGCCTGGGGAGGTGGTGGAGTCCCCATCCCTGCAGGTGTTCAAGAGGGGATTGGATGTGGCACTTGGTGCTATGGTTTAGTCATGGGGTCTGTGGTGACAGGTTGGATGTGATGATCCTCGAGGTCTTTTCCAACCTTGGCAATACTGTGGTACTGTAAAATCTCTCATTGTCCTCCAGGAGCTAACAGTGACTTGTTCCAGACTAGTCAGTAATGCCAATGGGTGAGGAACTGAGATCTTCCAGTCCCCATTTGGCAAAGTCAACCCCCAAGCCTTAATACCCAGTCCACCATTCCCTCTCTTAAAATCACTCCTCAGTTTCAAGCTTGCCTGCACTACCCAAGCTGAGCCTTACATAACACCAGAAAAAGCCACCCTTTTTTTAGTGCCTAGGAGATGGTCTAGCAGGCATCACAGCCCATATTCCCCTGACTTACTCCCCTCACACTTGCTCCCAAATGCCAGCAGCTAAAACCTCAGCACAGACCCCCAGGACTGAAAATACTTCTCAGGCCTGCAAAAATAAACACTCACATCTCCTTCCCTTTGGAAACGTACACTGATTTAGAACTACACCATTTGGCTTGTGATCACAACTTGTAACTGGCAAGAACTCCCACTGTTATTACTTTTTGGGATAACTGCTACCCACATAGTACCAGATGGTAGATTCCACCTCTGCTGAGGAGGTGGAGGAGCACTGCCTGCTGTCAGCATTGCATTCTCTGTATTTGAAATCAAGACAGAGAGAATATTACCAGTCTGAAGAGAAAGCAGGTGGGCATATGTAGCTCCATTACAGTTGGAGCCTTCAAAGAGCACTATTCCTTTCTTTAATGATGCCTGGGCCATTAAATCCTCAAGACACACAAAAAGGCAAGAGGTGCCTTGACATGCATGCAAGTATTAACCAAAGGCTGCTGCTCACAGAGACTTCCAGCAAACACTAACACCCTTAGCTCTGAAGCTGAGAATCTCACACTAATAACTGCCATGGAACAGCAGAAAATTGAGGTGGGGTCCTCTAATCAAGCCTTCCCTTGAAAATTAAATAGGAAGCCATCATCTGAGAGGAAAAATTCCCCACAGACTTAGCAAATGGGAGATTTCTGCCTTCCTAATTGAAATTAGCTTTTAAACTACCATCACTTAGAACTGCAAAAGCTGCTAGAAAAGAGAGTATCATCAGACCCCAACTTAAGCAACTATAGAGAGTAACAGATTAAGTGGCAAAAAGCTGGATGCACAGCTGCTGAACCTTTGCAAATACCCTCAAAAACAAAGTCACATGAAGAGCACTGTGGCCTGCGAGCTTGGGGCAAGCCAGCGAAACCCACAAGCACAAACACTTGGATCACTCAAATGACTGCATCCACTCACAGCTGCACCCCTCCACAGGCTGTTTTACAACTCTAAGCCCAACCCACATTTCCTTTAGGCTCTCTTCTCCAAGCATCACTTCTGAAATCTATCTTTACAGTATTTCACTTTGGTTTTCCTTCCCCCCCCCCCCCCCCGAACCCTTCCACCATCTACTCCATAAAATCTCTGAAGGACAGAAAGTTGTTTGTCTGTTTGGCCACTAATCTCCCCTTTCTTCTGCAGCCCTCACAAGCAACAGCCTGCCTTAAGCCTATCCCAATTATCTGCTCAGGGACTGACCCTTACGTTCACAGACATGCACTAACCACTGAGGAGAAAAGACAAGGCATGGAGCTCAAGATCTGCAGGATATTAAGGGAGCCTAGAGGAAGAGGAGTGGGCACAGGGGCCTTATGCCTGAAAGGACATCACTGTTTTGACCAACTCAAACTGCAACCCCCAGCCCCCCAGCGACTCCCCACACCCTGCTGAACTACAGAACACGGAGGCTTTAACGCTGGCATCTGCCAGCATTAAAAACCATGTACCTCATTTCCACAGAAGTACTGAGTGTCTTTATCTTCTACTTATCAGGCCTCTTCAAATCATTATCTGGAACATTACGAGCTCCCTACTACCAAAAAATAGTTTCTGGACACAGACTGATCCCACAGGACAGAGTGGGAGATAAGGCAAGAGGGAAAATGCTCTGTTATTAAAGAGGTAAAATACCCACACCTGGCTGCTCACTGCACTCTGGCTGCATGCTGTTCCTCTCCTTTCTAATAATATTTTTTCATTAAAGAAAGACTAACTTTATGGGATCACAGCCCATGGAGAGAAGATGGCAAAAGCTCTTTTTTATTGATGGCAAAAGGCGCCACTAGAATCTGCTGTGCCGCACTAGTGGAACAGAACTGAACTGTTAACTCCACCAGCTTAGCATCACCAGCAGTAAATACCTTCAGGAGGAAGGCAGTAAAATGGAGTTATTCTCTGTAATTTACCCCAGACATCTGGTTCAGCAGGGCTGAGAGACCAGCAGCTTTCAGGAGAGTGATGAAGAGAGCAAGAATCTACAGCTGGGTGACACACAGACAGGTAAAGCTACTCCAAAGAGTGATAAAAGACAAGCTTGTGTTTGTTTGCTTCCCTGAAACAGGAAAGCAAATAAACCTCCCTTAAACAACTGCAGAAAGAATCTAAATCCTCTAACATTTCTACCTCTAGATACTCAATAAGGAAGCCACTCAACTCACATTTGTTTCTCCTCACAAGCTGCTCCCTATTTCCCTTGCATTTTTACCTCAATTTCATTAGAAATCATAGAATGGTTGGAGTTGGAAGGGACCTCCAAAGGTCATCCAGTCCAACCCCCCTGCAGTCAGCAGAGACATCCTCCACTACATCAGGCTGCTCAGAGCCTTGTCAAACCTGACCTTGAATATCTCCAGGGATGGGGCCTCAACTACCTCCCTGGGCAAGCTGCTCCAGTGGTTCACCAACCTCACAGTGCAGAACTTGTTCCCAACATCCAACCTAAATCTCCTCTTCTCTCATTTCAAACCATTGCCCCTCATCCTATCACTGCAGGCCTTTGGAAATAGTCCTCCTGCAGCCCTCTCGTAGCTCCCCTCAGGTACTGGAAGGCCTAAGGTCCCCCCCAGAGTCTTCACTGCTGCAGGCTCAACACCCCCAGCTCCCTCAGCCTGTCCTCACAGAGGAGATGCTCCAGCCCTCTGATCATTTTTGTGATCCTCCTCTGGACCCACTCCATCAGGTCTATGTCCTTCCTGAGCTGATGGCTCCAAAGCTGGCCACTCTGGAACTGAACCATCACAAGATTCTTCAGCCCACTGAAAATGCAGAGCATGACAGGAGAGCCCATAGGTACAGCTGACCAGTATTTAAGCCAGCCAATAAAACACTGACCACAGGATCTAGCTCAATCAGCTTAACACCCTGCAATTCAAGGATGGAAAATGCACCTGGCAAGGAACCTCAGCTTACCATCAAGGTGACCAGCAGGCAACAGAAGAGACCATAATTGTTTCCAGGCTAAGGATATTAAGACACTTTGAAGAGCTTCAGTTAATGCTTTTCAGCCACTGGAATCAATGCCCAACTGCTTTCTGGAACCACAAACACTGTAAATATTCACACTCCTGTTCTGAAGAGAGATTGCACATTGCCTTTCATTTTGATGCACTGAATGGTTTCTCCTTGTCAAATGCCTACAGCAAATTCTCATCCAGACTAAGAAAGGAGCCCAAATTTTTCAGACAGGTCTGAAAGAAGGGGGAGAACCATTTTATAAACAAGCCTCCCCCATTAGGCATCCCAAGACTACAAATTGCAGCACTGATGTTTCCCATTCACTGCTTTACAAGAGCATTTTGCTTTAAGAAGACTCTGAGCACAGAAAAATTGCAGCAATCTGCCAAAATATTATCCTACCTGCCCTGGAACTCATACAGACATGAAGGGAAACATGAAATAAACACCCAAAATATTTAAAAGGAGGGAAGTGAATAGAATAGAAAAGAATAGAATAGAGCAGACCAGGTTGGAAAAGACCTTCGAGATCATCGCATCCAACCCAGCAACCAATCCAACACCACCTAATCAACTAACCCATGGCACCAAGCACCCCATCAAGTCTCCTCCTGAACACCTCCAGGGATGGGGACTCCACCACCTCTCTGGGCAGCACATTCCAATGGGCAGTCACTCTCTCTGTGTAGAATTTCTTCCTAACATCCAACCTAAACCTCCCCTGGCACAGCCTGAGACTGTGTCCTCTTGATCTGGGGCTGCTTGCCTGGGAGAAGAGACCAACCCCCACCTGGCTACAACCTCCCTTCAGGTAGTTGGAGAGAACAATAAGGTCACCCCTGAGTCTCCTCTTCTCCAGGCTAAGCAAGCCCAGCTCCCTCAGCCTCTCCTCACAGGGCTGTGTTCCAGACCCCTCCCCAGCTTTGTTGCCCTTCTCTGGACACCTTCCAGCAGCTCAACATCTTTCCTAAACTGAGGGGCCCAGAACTGGACACAGGACTCAAGGTGTGGCCTAACCAGTGCAGTGTACAGGGGCAGAATGACCTCCCTGCTCCTGCTGGCCACACTCTTCCTGATGCAGGCCAGGATGCCATTGGCCCTCCTGGCTGCCTGGGCACACTGCAGGCTCATGTTCAGCCTACCATCAACCAGCACCCCCAGGTCCCTCTCTGCCTGGCTGCTCTCAGCCACTCTGACCCCATCCTGTAGCACTGCCTGGGGTTGTTGTGGCCAATGTGCAGAACCTGGCACTTGACTGTGTTCAATCTCCTGCCCTTGGACTCTGCCCATCTGTCCAGCCTGGCAGGGTCCCTCTGCAGAGCCTCTCTACCCTCCAGCAGATCAACTCCTGCCCCCAGCTTGGTGTCATCTGCAAACTTACTGCTGATGGACTCAATGTCCTCATCCAGATCATCAATGAAGATGTTAAAGAGCACCGGGCCCAGCACTGATCCTTGGGGCACACCACTGGTGCCTGGCTGCCAGCTGGCTGTGGCACCAGGAAGCTGGATGTGGACCAGGAAGGCCTCCTATCCTGAAACACAAGTTAACCATCTCTTTTCTCACCCTCACTAGGTAATAGCAAATCCCCAGTGTGGCTGGTATTGCAGATATGAATACACCTGCCCCAAATACTTCCTTCATTAATGAGATCATTACAACTCTGGAATTTAAGATCACAATTCAACCATAATTAGCAATTCAAGGTGATGCAAGCAAAAACCAGACAACAGAAGTGACCAGTAGAGTGAGGGACTGCATGGAAAACCAGACATTTACCCTACCCACTGTGATGTGGGGAATCCTAGCTCAAGCAAATCCCATATTTCATTCCTGACAATATCCCCCATAGATCCAGGTGAAAGATGCTGGTCATCTTTTTAGCTGCACGTCTTGAATGTGTTTACACAAGCTTCAGGTTGTAAGCATTACACAATGGAGCTCTGCAGTGGCACTGATCTCTGAAAACAGAGTCATCTGTTTCAGTGGCCAAAAAAAATCCCCAGAAGTTAGGGGAAACAGGATGTGAAGACAAATAAGTCATCATGACAACCAAATCTCTGGTGTCTTACATGCAACCTGCTCTAAACTGAATGATCACCATCTTCCAGATGAAAAAGCTTGAGCGAAGAGAAGCAAGAATGCTCATCTGCATCCTTGCCAGCTGTGGCAAGGCTTGGATGGAGGAAGATGTACATTTGTGATTTGCATACACTCAGAGCTCAGCACAGGAACAAACACAGCTTTGAGCTTCCCCTGCTTTCAGCGGCATAATAAGGTCAGAAACCCTCATCAGATGACTTCTCAGTAACTTAGGAGAAGTGGGGCAACATGAATGGAGCTGCTTGTGGTGCAGAAAGAATGAAGTGTTATATGTTCACAGTGTATGTATGAATTATCCTGTCTTGTTAAGGACAAGCAAACAATTAATGAACAATTGCTCCAATACAGACATGAACTGTGTTCAGTTTTGGCCCACTCACTCCAAGAAGGACAAGGGAAGCATGTCCAGAGAAGGGCAACAAAGCTGGTAAAAGGAATGGAGAGGAACGGCTAAAGGAACTGTGGTGGTTTAGTCTAGAGAAAAGGAGGCTGAGGAGAGACCTCACTGCTCTCTAGACTCCCTGAAAGGAGGTTGCAGTGAGGTGGGGGTTGGTCTCTTCTCCTTAGTATCAGGTGAGGAGACAGCCTGAAATTGTGTCAGGGGAGGGTTAGCTTGGAGGTGAGGAAAAATTTCTCTTCTGCAAGAGAGGTCAGGGATTGGAATAGGCTGCTCAGGGAGGTGGAGGAGTCACCATCTCTGGAGGTATTCAAGAACCGTGCGGCCATGGCACTCTGGGACACGGTTCAGTGGACAGGGTGGTGTTGGGTTGACAGACTCAATGATCTTAGAGGCCTTTTCCAACTGAAATAATTCTACAGTTCTATGAAATCAGTCCCCAGCCAACCAGAGCAATTAACAGCACCTCCAACTTTCACACCACAGAGCTGTCAGCCCGCTCTGGAAGATACTCCTTCAGTTACCAATATGTTCCTTCTCATGAAGGACAACTAAATAACAAAATACTGGTAACAGCTGAAATGTCAGCAGGCCTGATTCATCACCCTCTTCACTAGTTATGCCAGTTCAAAAGAGAACACCACTCTAACAGATTACTTCCTCAGCCACGATGAGCTCACACAACATCATTCCTCACCAGCGCGAGGGCCCCAGCCGAAGGAGGCAGTGGCATGCAGAGGCTTGCCTGCATAGGAATAGTAACATGAACTCACCAGGAGCCTTCATGTTCCTCAAGGATCTACCTGTGCCTTTGCCAAATTGGCTCTTAAGGATTGCTACCTAAGGTTACTTTGTCAGTGAGGCTAAAGAACTCCCATCACTGCAAAGCAGGAGGGTTGGTGGGAGGGAAAGGGGGGGAAAGTCACTCCGAAATTCTATAATCCAAAAAGCAACATTTTTAGCAACTAAAGCCTCCACTGAGAGCAAGGAAAAGCTTTACCCCCCCCAAAAAAATATAACAATGGCTGAAGAAGCAAAACTTAAAGCAAGGTTTGCTTTGTGCAGCACACAAACAGACCCAGCTGTAACATCTATTTTATAAACACCACGGCTAAGAAACGATTCCTTTGGAATGAAGCAAACACGACATGGGGCACAGGCCCAAACCTAAGCAAGCATGCTACACATTTGGTGAGATCACTACCACTTGATGTTCTCTTCAGAGTGTCTGTTAAGATGGAGGTTCTCACACCACTCTGTACATTCACTTCTTGGACACTTTCTGGGGACAGTTAACAAATGCTGTGCAGGAGGAAGCCCAGACTACTCAGGGAACTGTACAGACTATTTTCCTCCTGAAGATCTTTAACTCCACAGTCCCCCATCACTACAGCTCCTCAAACACACAGAATTTCTATTCAAAATCCAATCAAGGAACTTCTGCTCTCCCATCACAATCCCAAAGCCAATCCCATACCAGGACAACAAGCTAAATTCATAGCATCACAGAATAGTTTGGGTTGGAATGGACTTTGAAAGGAATCATCTAGTTCCAAACCTCTGCCACAGGCATGGACACCTCCTGCCAGATCAGGTTGCTCAAGGCTCCATCAAACCTGGCCTTTGAACACTTCCAGGCTTGGAACCTCCACAGATTCTCTGGGCAACCCATTCCAGTGCCTCACCACCCTCACAGGGAAGAATTTCTTCCTAATGTCTAATCTCAATTAAGGTTCTTCCAGTTTGAAGCTACCACCCCTTGTCTTGTCACTACACACCTTGGTAACAAGCTCCTCTCCACCTCTCCTGTACCAGAGTTTGGAAGTACTGGAAGGCTGCTCCCAGGTCTCCCTGAAGCCTTTTCTTCTCCAACAGCTCCGAAATTCCACAGATTTGTCCATCACCCTCATCACAAAACTAGACCTTTCCATCACTGGCTGCTTAAGTAGAACCTCAGTGAACTCTACCAGATGGGGCAGCTTCACAAGGGACAATTTCACAACAGGGCTCCAGAATCCCAGTGTCTCCCTTTTCAACCTGAAGTCCACAAAGCAAGTCACTCTCTGCTGTAAGGCACGCAGGGGTTGTGTTTGAAGTCATTACTTTTTATATGAATGTAAAACAAGCAACCTACATTTTAGCCCCATAAAATAGTGGGACTAGAATAATCCCAAGGAACAGAACTAGAACTTGGTTTTTAAAGCTCATAAAATCCAACTGGCAAATAAACCAGAGATGAATGATCTAGTTCACTCCACCACTGCGAGTGCTCGCAGCTGCAGCGAGCTACAAACGCCACTTTCACTGCAGTGAATGCAACAGGCACACTCTCTGACTTGAAGTTAAAATGAACTTGGTACTCCAAGGTGAAGGCTTCAAATTATCCCAGTCAGAAACAACCAGCAGGCTCTGTTCTGCTCTCACTGTGGTAACCTCCCACAGAGCTCACTGGCAGTGTCACTTGATCCTGTGTAGCCACACAGCCTTTGCACGTTCTACAGATGCTGAGAAACGTTCCTAGAGGTTGGCAGGTATTTATTCTACTGGAAGCAAAGTGCAAGACAGGCTGGACATGCTGATCAGGCTGACCACAGGGTTGTAACCAGTGATGCAATTAAGGCTGTAAGCCTGTGAGTATCCCTTGTGTAAGTACTTAGCATAAGCAAAACACGTCCTCACTGCACAGCAAAAGGTCCATCTTAAGGCTTTGTGCAAGTACTCCAGCCACGAGTTCACAACTGGCATCAGCCATTCAGCAAGCTCACAGCTGCCATGAAGGGCAGATCCACACTCCTGCACCCTCCTCCCACCACCCTCATGTTCAACAGGTCAAGTTCAGTTTATTGATCCAGCCAGAAATTAACTCTGCAAAAACAAATAGTTTTCATTCACCCAGGGGCTGCTGAAGCAGTCAGCTTGCTAAGAGAGAGGGCTACAGCTCCACTGCCCCCGGGGGAAGGGGGACATGAGGGCTCTGATTTCACACCAGCCCTTAAAATCAGCTTCAGCTCAACAAGGAACAACCTTCAGAGCCATTTGTGTGTCCAGATGTCAAAGCAAACCATCCTGCCACGTCATGCTCTGAAGGAAAAAAATCATCCTCAGAACTTCTACAATAAAGAAATAGCTAGCTTCAATGTCTATACTCACAGCCCTTACACATCAAAAAGACACAAAGGCAGCTTCAAAACCAAACAACTAAAGCAAAAGATGTTTTCTTCATACTTCATGTGATGGAATTACAGGTGTGAGGAGCATCCCAGCTGATCCCAAGTTTAACCACCTCCAGAAAAGGTAAACTCAGATGAAGCGTAAGAAGGAAGAGAACCCTTTTCTTTCAAAAAGAGTTGAGAGGACTGCAGGTTACTTTTTTCTTTATTCACGTTAAATAATATTTCTGGCTGCCTTCTTACTATTTTCCTTTTGCTACACAACAAAAAAGAAAGATGTACTATTACCAGTTTTAACCAGCACCCCCCAAATGCAAGAAGCTATAAGCATAAGATGATCAGGGGACTGGAGCACCTCTCCTGTGAGGACAGACTGAGGGAGTTGGGGCTGTTCAGTCTGCAGAAGAGAAGGCTCCAAGGTGACCTCTTTGTGGCCTTCCAGTATCTGAAGGGGGCTACAAGAAGGCTGGGGAGGGACTGCTCAGGATCTCAGGGAGTGATAGGCCTAGGGGGAATGGAATGAAGCTGGAGGTGGGGAGATTCAGGCTGGAGGGGAGGAGGAAGTTCTTCCCCATGAGAGTGGTGAAGCCCTGGAATGGGTTGTCCAGGGAGGTGGTTGAGGCCCCAGCCCTGGAGGTGTTTAAGCCCAGGCTGGATGAGGCTCTGGCCAGGCTGATCTAGTGTGGGGTGTCCCTGCCCATGGCAGGGGGTTTGGAACTGGCTGATCCTTGTGGTCCCTTCCAACCCTGACTGATACTATGATTCTACACTAATGAAACTTAAATGTGCCAGAGCAAACCAAAGGAAGTCTTGCAGATAAAGTGTTCCTCCAGAAATACACAAACCAAAGGCTGCAGAACTCAGTTTGGAGAGATCATAATGTTGTGAATGGTGCACACCTGGGCCTTGTAATTTGCATTTATGGCCACTAATATTAATACATTAGAATTTACAGCAGGACGTGAGGCTTGCTTGCCTGTAATGATGCACTAAAAACCTCATCTTCCAAATTTCCCTGCACATCATGGATATGCTCATGGGTTTCTCAACATCACAGAACTGTAGGGATAAGAAAGGACCTCTGGATATTGAGTCCAATCCCCTGCCAAAGCAGATCCACCTGAAGGGCACATAGGAATCCAGGTGGGCTTTGAATGTCTCCAGAGATGGACACTGCACCACCCCTCTGGGCAGCCTGCTCCAGTGCTCTGTCACCTTTAGCAAAGTTCCTCCTCATGTTTAGATGGAACTTATTATGTTCAAGTTTGTGCCCCTTACCCCCTTCTCCTTACACTGAAAAAAAAGCCTGGTCCCATTCTCCTGACATCTACCCTTCATACATTGACCTGCATTGATGAGATCCCCTCCTTGGTCTTCTCTTCTCCAGACTAAAAAGCCCAAATTCTCTCAGCCTTTCCTCCTAAGAGAGATGTTCCAGTCCTCATATCATCTTTGTAGCCCTTTACTGTACCCTTTTCCAGCAAGTCCCTGTCCTTCTTCAACCAGGGAGCCCAGAACTGGACACAATATTCCAGATGTGGCTTCACCAGGGCAGATAAGGATAGATTGATCTAAGGTATGTGTATATAACTTGTATCCTAGGCTTATAGAAATAAATCTAGATCTGCAGCCTGAGGTATTAAAAGGTCAGGGACCTCAGAAGACATATTTTTGTTTAAAATATGCATTTCAATTAAAAACCTCCACAAGCCCAGAGGATCATGGGAAAACCAATGGAAAAGAAAGATGAGCAGATGATGGGAACTGCTACACCACCATCAATATTGATAAGGAGTTTATTTTAGAGACTTATATTAGTCATCCAGTTACACTGGATGTGTAACCAGTAATCACCAGTCTGAATCTGCATGCAAGCATGCTTCAGCCACCCATGACCACAATCCAGATCCAGACAGGAGACAGCCCCACCACTCCTCTCCATCAGATAGAATCTGTGCTAAGTTTGATGTACACACAGGCTTGGGCATTCAGGATACACTCAGCAAGAGCCACGACAGGGAAGAGGCACAACTCTCTATGTAGCTTATTTTTCAGACACCCCAGAGTCACAGTGGCCACAGACCTCAGCCAGCCTTTGCCCATGCACTGCTGCTTCCCCCCCACCTCCCCCTTGAAGAGTTTGTTCAGAGCCAACAAAAAGGGATTTGGATCATGACATGGCACTGTATTGTATTTTCATTAATTCAACTGCATGTCCGTCACACATTTGCTGGGTAAACATCCCACCACGCAGAGTATTCCTGCTCTAAGGTGTCTCTCACCACTCCAGTAAGAAAGCCTCATGTGACTGTAGCTAACAAATTCCCTTCAACACGTTCTCAGCAAAAGGCATTCATTTCACTGCCTTTTCTTTTTAACTCACACATCAGGAAGGGATGCTTTCAGGTTTGGTCTTTTAGTGCTGAGAATAGGGTGGGGAAAAAAATAGACAACACCCAACCTTCAGCATTTCAAAGCATTCCCAGCTCCAGCCTGAGAAATGCTGCAAGCAGGTTTCAAGCCCGTGTTGTTGTTCTCTGCAACACGTCCACTGTTTCTTGCTCCTCTCCCAATTGCTCATCAATGTACCTTCACTCAGCACGCCGTGGCTATGCTGCACTCCCCAGCAGTGCTGATCAGCCTTCATACTTTATTGAATTTCTCCAGATACTTTATTCTCCTCATGCTATTTCCACCTGCATAAACCCCTAAAATCGACATCAATGCATCGTCCTCTGACCCAGCTTAGTTCAACTTCCCCATGCAAACAGGGGTGAGAAGCTCTCTTTTCCTTGCAAAACATCCACCTGAGAGAAACCGTTTGCCTCATCATCCCTCATTGCTTTTCCATTTTAGCCCCCAACAACCAACCCACGCCTGCAACAGAAAGACACTCTGGGTCATTAGACTCCCCACTCCTTACTCACCCTACGGGAGGAAAAGGAGGGAGGCTGTTGAACCCCATTTTGCTCCAGCAGTGGAGCAGCAGCAGGCGGGGAGCGGAGGGCGGTGTGTGTTTGTCTCACGTGTAGCTACCTGCAGCACAGCCCTGGATAGCCGGGGCCATGCTGCAAAAAAAATCTCTTCTAGCCTCCCTCGGCGTGTGACGGGATGGATCTGAATGGCAGCAGCACGTGATGTGCACACGAAATATTAATTAATCACTTACCTTTTCAGCCTGCACGCCGCTCTCCTCAAACCAGACGGTTTTTCATTGAAAAAAAGGGAGATGCAATCTTCCCAACTCTACCTGCACGCCACTCGCCCCGACCCCACCTCTGCACCCGCTGCTGCTCCCCAGCGCTGACCGCTGCTGCTCCGACTCTCACCAACGAACAACCAGACCTCGGCGAGAGGCGCAGCCCGCACCGGGCCGGCCCACCCCGCCGGGGGGCTGCGGGGTGCGGGCGCAGGAGGAACCCGTCGGGGGGCTGAGCGGGGCCTCACCGGTGGGCTGCGGGGCGCTGGCTCAGGGGCAACCCGCAGGCAGCGTGCGGGGGGGCCCCACCACAGGGAGCAGCACTCACCGCCCCCCACCCCGCTGCAGCCCCCGGCCCAGCTGTCGCCGCGCTGCCCGCCGCGGCGCGGGGCTCGCCCGGTCCCCGCCCGTGTGCGGCACCGCGCGGTGGGGAGCAGGGCGCGAGGGGCGTGGCGGCGGGGGGGGGGGGGGGGGAGGGTCTCGCTGCGATTTCCACCGAGACGCCGCGACCCGCCGACCCGCCTCGGCGACATGTCGCGGGGCGTCGCCCCCCTCACCCCGAGGCTGTCGCGGCGGGACACACACCCCGCACACACAGTCCTTACCTGTCGCGACGGCGTGGCGGGGCTCGGCGGCGGCCCGCGCCCCCCTCCCAGACGCACCGCCCGCGGCCGCGGCTGACGAGCGCGGGGCGCCTCCCTCTCACCACATCGCCGGGAACCGCCGGGAGCGCGCACTCAAAGGGGAGGGAACGAGGAAGGGCTGGGGAAAAGGGGGGCGGCCGGTCTCGCCCCTCCTCGGAGGCGCCGGCTCTGCTGCTCCCTCACCGCCCAACTGCCAGCAGCGACCCGCGCCCTTCCTTCTCTCTCGCTCTCCTTCCTTCCCTGACCGCGGCCTCCCCCGGGGAGCGGCAGCCCCCGCGCCTCTGCCCCCCGCTCAGCTCGGCTCGGGGCGCGCCGCCGCCACCTCACGGGGGCGCGCAGATGGGGGAGGGGAGCGGGCGGGGCGGGAGGGAAGGGGGAAGGGAAACAGCGGGCGGGAGTGCGCGCCCCCAGGCTCCCTCCTTCCCGGCCTCCCTCCGCGCTCTGGAGGTGAGCGGCCCGGGAGGGGCGGGGCTGATACTTATTATTCATTAGGGGAGTGGTTATGTAAATGAGCCGCCCCGCTCCGCCCGAGCACAACCTGCGCCCCGGGAGGTCTCCTTAAGGCAGGCAGGGCCTTGCCGGGCCGCCCGTACCTGTGCGCGGCCGCTGCGGAAGGCGGGGAGCGGCGGGATGCGCCTTAATCACATCCGTGATCGCCGCCTGCGATAAAGGCAGGCTCCGGCGTGGCCGCAGCAGCGCCCGCGCCCGGCCAGCGGGAGAAACTTTATCGCAGGAGGAAGGCAGCGCTGTGGCGGCGGCGCCGGGGCCGTGTGGCGCGGCAGCGCTAACGCTGCGGCGGGGCGAGCGCCTCCTGTAACGGGGAGCGCGGTGGCGGCGGAGCGGGGCCCTTCTCGGGAAAGGCGGCGGTGCTGGATGCGGAGCCGCTTTCGGATGGGAAGGGGAGGCGGCGGCAGCGGGCGCAGACCCGATCTCTGAGGGGGGAGGCGGTGGGCGAGCCGTCAGCGCCCGGCAGGCTCCCTGCGGGGCGGCTGCCGCTGTGCACAGGCTGTGCGGCAAAGCAGCGAGCAGCCCCCGGGCGGCTCCGGGCGGCCGCGCCGCGCTGCGGGGACCTGAGCTCCAGCGGCTCCGGCATCTGTCAGCGCCTCCAGCAGGGCCGAGGCGTTAACGCCGCGCTCCGCCGCTGGACCTGTTCCTGCAGGTACCGCTCGGAAGGGAGCGGGGCTGAGCGAAGGGATTTTTGGAGCATGACGGGGCCATGAGGCGATGAGAACGCGATCGGCGCAGTCGGCCCCGGTGCCCGTGTGCTGCCCGTGTAGGCAGAGCTGCCCTGGGTACCTCCCGTGCGTGTAGGCTCTTCCCTCGCTGTCAAAACACCCCCACAGCTTTCTACTGGTGTGTGTGTGGGGGGTGTTAACAGAAGAATCCTGGGGACAATACCTGAGAACCAACACGTTTCACTCATCCTCCTCTACAGGAGATCAGATGGTTGAAAACCAAGTGCCAAAGAACACACACGAAAAGCAATGTTACCTGTTAAAGCTAATGCAAACCCTTTAAGTTAGCTAAATAACAAACTTCAAGATACACACAAACCCCATTGCTTCACTGTGCACTGAATCAAATACGTGACAGAAACTTGGGGGGTCTCATCAAACTAAAAATCAGCATTGTTTCTGCAGAAACTAGTATATGGCAAGCACAAATTTGGGGGTTATCTGATTATTTCCCTTTAAGGAAACTAATAGTTATTTCTTAGTCAACAAAATAATCTTTTCAGTCCTATACAAGATGTTCCTTTTAATTAGATTAATTAAAAGTCCCCACACTCCCTTGGGGTGGATGCCTTGTTAAACCTTCTGGGTGCAGATTGCTCGCCTCCATCTAACCCCAGAGTGGTTTCAAGCTTTACATCACAGCTGCCCACGGTGCCAAATTAATGACCGAATAAATGAGGCAAGAGGCTAATCTTCAGCTGTGAGTCAAGAAGACGGCTTGTGAAAGAAAAATAAACTGCAGTAGAAAGAGTCCTACCTAGGAAGTGTTAATAAAACTGGGAGGTAGCTCTGGTCTGGCCTTTGTGTGTGTAAACAAGAAGCCAACTTTCTGGAATTAAGTTGGATCAGGGTGAGTGGTTGTATGTCATCTGCATCATCCATCCCTTCAGTGCTGGGGTACTGCTTGCACAGGAGAGAGGCATCACATGAAACAGTGCAACAGGCACTTGAAAAGCCCACACAGTAGGAGAATCTTCCAGAAGTTCTTTTTCATCTCAATCTGTGGCCTCCTGACTCCTTCCTTACCTCCAGCAGCAGGGCTTTCTCTTGGGAACTGCCTAACTTCTGATGCCCTTGAGGCTTTTTAAGCCACATGCACCAGAGGGGAGCATGCAGCCAGAATCGTTCCCATTTTTCCTCCAGCAACTCATTAGCATAGCAGATCAGTGACTCTGCACAGTTACAGCACCAAGGAGGAATAATAGTTCCACCTACAAGAAAATATTCTCAGAACTGATGTCAACTGCTTTATGTACTTACCCCTGTCACGCCTGAGAAAACAGATTTCAAGACAGAGGTCTGTGAAAGAGGGAGGATCTGATGCTTCCAAAGACAGTTGAGAAGTCAAAGAGAATGAAATCATGGTGGGGGGAGGAACACAAACCAAAAAAAACCAGCTTCCCAGTAGACAGAGAGGAGGCAGTAGCTAAATGCTTAGATGTGTCCAGTCCAGACCTTGCCTTGGTCATGTGTGTGAACACCAGAGCAATGGCACAGGGTCCGTTTCCCACCCTGCCCTCTCTGGCCATGGCCAGGAGTAGATGCTTCAGCATGGGTTAGCTGAAAGTTGCCCAGAGGCCCATCAAGCCTCACCCTGAATATAGAATCAGAATCAATAAGGTTGGAAGAGACCTCAAGGATCATCAAGTCCAACCTGCCACCCAATACCTCGTGACTACTAAACCATGGCACCAAGTGCTACATCCAATCCCATCCTGAACACCTCCAGGGATGGGGACTCCACCACCTCCCCAGGCAGCACATTCCAATGACCAATGACTCTCTGGGAAGAACTTTCTCCTCACCTCCAGCCTAAACCTCCCCTGGTGCAGCTTGAGACTGTGTCCTCTTGTTCTGGTGCTGGTTGCTTGAGAGAAGAGACCAACCCCCACCTGGCTACAACCTCCCTTCAGGTAGTTGTAGAGAGCAGGAAGGTCACCCCGAGTCTCCTCTTCTCCAGGCTAAACAACCCCAGCTCCCTCAGCCTCTCCTCACAGGGCTGTGCTCGAGGCTTCTCCCCAGCCTCATTGCCCTTCTCTGGACACCTTCAAGTCTCTCAATGTCCTTCTTAAACTGAGGAGCCCAGAACTGGACACAGACTCAGGCTTTGGCCTAACCAGTGCTGAGCACAGGGCATAATGACTCCTCTGCTCCTGCTGGTCACACTAGTCTTGATGTAGGCCAGGATGCCATTGGCCTTCTTGGCCACCTGGCCACACTGCTGGCTCGGGTTCAGCCTACTGTCCAGCAGTACCCCCAGGTCCCTTTCTGTTTGGCTGCTCTCAGCCACTCTGACCCCAGCCTGTAGCACTGCCTGGGGTTGTTGTGGCCAAAGTGCAGCACCTGGCTCCAATCACCTCCCTGGGCAACCTGTTCCAGTGTTCCACCACCCTCATGGTGCAGAACATCCTCTTCCCTAACTTCAAAGCATTGTCCCTTGTCCTATCACTACAGGCCTTTGGAAGCAGTCCCTTTCCCACCTTCTTGTCAGCATTAGAACCACTCATTCAGGCATTTCTTTGGTGAACCAGGGAGCAAAAAGAATCCCCTAAACCCCTCAATCAGCTCTTTGTGTTTGTGTTTGCACTGCAAGCTGACATGAATTTTCCACAACAGGAAGGGAAGAAGTTGGCTGTAATAAACAAGATGTCTCTGAAATAGCCAGAATCCCCCCAGGAAGATGTAAAAACACTTGGTCTTTTCAATCAATACCCTATCAGGTCATCTCCTAGATGGATTCTATTAAGTACAACCGTATGAAAAGAAACAAATACTGCTTACAGTGTTTGTTGTCTAAGAAATACACACCATGGAGGGGAAAAAAGGTTCCTGTAAATGGGAGATGTTCCTTTTCTTCACACTGCAGCAGCCTGCAGGAGCATGGGGTCTGCCACCCCTTCAGCAGCTAATGAAAGGCACAGCTACTCGTGTCGCCTGGGGAGATTTGAGAGAGATTTGGGTTGCTGTTTTGTTGGGTGTTTTTTTTCAGAAGGGAAGGGGAAATTTCTGGTTTGCTGGCTGTTTGATTGGGATTTTTGCCCTTTTTGGCAGGAGCACGGTGAGCTGTGGGCAACTGCCCCTAGTTTGTCTACAGCTAAACAAACGTGTGCTTCATGAGCCTTCTTCTGGCGTCTTCGCGCCAGCAGTGCCCTTCATCTGAGCTGAAATTTGGGCTTGCTAACAGGGCTTCAGAGAAGAAACAAGTAACAGGATGAGTAAAAATAGCTTCATTTTCCTGCATGCACCTGTTTTGGAGTGAGAAGATCAGGCAACAAAAGGAACTGCACTTTGGAAATCTCAGACTTAATACCCAGGTTCTGGTTCTTCCAATAATAGAAGGCAACAGAGACAAGACTTCTTCAGCTCACAGAGCTCTGTCTCCTCAGGAATATGCATCACCAAACCTCCAAACTCCCTTCCACGCTGAGAAAAAGAGTGTTAAAGGCTATGTGGAAACAAAGAGCTGGTGACATATGCTACAAACCGACATCAAACGGTCCTGCCTGTAACAGGAAGCAGCTCGCAGCCGTTCCCATTTCCCTCCTGCAGCAGATGGAAGCACAGAAGAAAAAAAACCCAAGCTGCAGTCTTAGATGGAGTTAAAAGGTGTTTGGCCAAGAGATGATGAGCTTGTGCCGTGTGCCCGAGGTCTGCTGGAACAGGAGATTACTGACCTCCAGGAGGATTTCATTCTGTTGATCAGAGACCCTTTGCAGAAGGTCCTGCCCACTGTCCTCAGGAAATTGTCAGCGACGACAACAGCACAACAAATGACAGAGTGAAAGGAGGGTGTTAGACGAGATGTTAGAGCCTTGTGTGTGCAGCAGCAAGCACAGAGTGCTGCTCAGTAGGATGAGCATGTCCCCTGTCTAGCCAGTGTTTCCTCCTACCCAAAAGCTTTTCAGCTGCTGCCTGATGCTCTCTCGTGTTTTCTCTTGGCAAACAGGTAGTTGAGAGTCCTTAATCCACCAGCCAGATGCAGGCAGCTCGGCCCAGAATCCTGCCTGTTAACAGAAAACAGCTATTGTTAGAAGAAGAACATTGCATGTCAAACTGTAATTGCAGAGCTGCAGGAGAGGCCGTGCTTCTGCAGCTCATCATTTGGCAGCAATGCCAGTCTCACCATTTCATCTTCCTGAGGGGCCCTGCAAGAGCTTTCATGATTGCACGCGATGGAGAGAGCATCTTGACCCCAATAAGGCACCTCTGGCACACGGGGGTGCAGCCATCAGAGAATGAACAGAGGAAAACCCTCATCACTGTCCCTCCTGCTCTGTTAATGCTACACAATCAGTGTGGTCTTTGAGGACAAAAGATGCCAGGATTTGTGCATGCACCAGCCCAAGCTACAAGACCAGCTTTGGGTATTTCCCCATTGCACCAGGACCAACTTAGCTCAGTTTAAAGAGTCAATGCCTGCAGATGGCAATCAGGCAAATGCTCATTTGGGGTAGGAAAAGCTTCACACTATTTCCTACAGCTTTGTCACAGCTATTTATAGGCTATGTTCAGTGGCTACTGTAACATGGGGTCAGATTACATGTGATGTTTATGCTCCTGAATAAAGATAAAGATACACTGAGAGCAGCTAGAACTGCATTTCCAGTCTGTCTCTGTCCATTAATTAACATTCCAGCACCTTATCCTTTGTAGCTCATGCTCCAGCCTTCTGGGAGGGTACTATATATGAGCTGGTGTTTGGCTGTGGTGGTCTCAAGCCACAGGCAAGACAAGACCTGTTGACAGACCAACTAGTGGAGCTGGAAACCTTAGCAAAGCTTCTCTGGTGTCGGTTTGGTTTTTTTTTTTAACTTTTGGTACTTCTGCAAAGTCCAAAGTTTGCTGCTCAAGGAGTTGTGCACCCCCAAAAACTCACCTCACAGTTTTAATGACTCCAACCAGGAGACATTATTTTCAGTAGTAAATCTTGTCCAAAGTGCCAGGAAAAGATGATCAATTCCTGTGTGATTTTCTGCCTGTCCCACCTATGATTGATTCATAGAATGGTTTGGATTGGAAGAGACCTTAGAGATCATCTAGTTCCAACACCCCTGCCCTGAGCAGGGACACCTCCCACCAGCCCAGCTTGCTCAAGGCCTCATCCAACCTGGCCTTGAACACCTCCAGGGAGGAGGCATCCACAACCTCCCTGGGCAACCTGTTCCAGTGTCTCACCACCCTCACTGGGAAGAACTTCTTCCTAAAGCACCGAGACACAAGGCTCAGATCGCTCTGTCCTTGAGCAGCACGGCTTCAGCTTTTCAGGTCCATGGAGAATTAACTAAAAATGATGATCACAACTCTCATCATTAAAACATTCAAACACCCTACAACTGATGCAAATCATCTGTGTTCTGTTGTCCATGTGTTGGTAGGTCACTGACTCAGTCTGCAGCACACACCTGGGATGCCCCTGAGGAAGGCAGCATTGCTCACTGTCACAACCAGGCTTGGGAAACCTTCAGAGAAACATCAATTCTAAAGCCATGAGAAGTATTTTACAAGCCAACAAAATCAGTAAGGCTCCTCGAAGTAAAGCTGCCAGAAGTTTGATAAGTTGATTTGATATGCTGTGTTTAAAGAGCACGGGTTTAGTCCTAGTCAGTTTATGAAAGGAAAGAGCTTGGGTTCGCCTCATTTGTTCCTGTCAAACACTGTAACTCTGAGTGCTGATACAATAAATGATATGCAGTGAAAGGGCTAAACCAGTCCCATGTATTGCATTAACCCCAGCAGTGCTAACAGGACGTGCCAGGCTCTCCTCCAGCAGGCCACATCTCCTGTGCAACACCCTGTGCATCAGTATGGATTTTATATTGCTTGCCTACACCAAAGCCCAAAGTGCTGCATGAGCAGATTTGTTAACGGAGCAGCAGCACTGATGGAGGGGAAGGAGCACATCACAGCAGAGCAATGCCTCCTCCGCTGCATGCTGGCCTTTAGTTTAGGAATACTGAGCACACTGAGGTCCTCAGGGTCCTCTCTATGGAAAGAGAGGGTTAGGGGGAGCTGGTGATCTCAACTAAGATCTAGGAAGCATCCAGGTCCACAAAGCTTAGAGGTTCCTCAGCTCCCACTGAAACACATCACAGGGACAGAAACTGCCACATCTTGCAGAAGTGAATCTCGCAGCAGGAGATGGGGAAATGACTCTCAACCAAAACCTGCTCCAAGTCAAACCAGCATGAAGAGTGAAGAGGATGTCTCTGTGAAGAGGATGTCTCTGTCCAGAGTTTAGAGCCAAGAGCTGCTGATTTTTGTGTGAGAATATTTGAAAAGCATGACTCCTATTTCCAGAAGGATCTTCCAGCTCTGAGGCACTATCCCGAGAGGGCATCATTATCACCAACCACAGCAACGCTCCAGATCCCTTTCTGGTGACATTCCTAAACTGTTTGCTCCACCCTGATTCATTCTAGGAAACTGATAAGACAGCTGTGAAAATACAGCCTGTGAAGCACTCCCATACTACAAACCACCTGGCAGAATTTGCACTTTCTGCCCTCCCCAGGGAATCAGGATTGTTGTTTATTCCACATGGCCCACAGTGTAACCTTCTCCTAATTAACCCAACTGGTCTCATTCAGTAGGTGTGTACTGATACAACATTTTGGCTCCCACTCCTCAGCAAAGCAGCTGCCTCCAAACCATGTGTGGGCTAGGCTCAGGAGGTTTTTGTGTTATGAAAGGGGGTGTGGGTCTTTCCTTTCATGAAAACACTCCTGATTGTCACTGTTCCCCTCCAGTGTCTGCTGCCACCCTTCCTGCATTTCTCACTTTGCAGCTGCCCTGTCACTAGGTGAGGTGAGAGGGCTGGATTAGAATGAAGCCATGTTCTGAACCAGCCCTTGAATGTCAGTCAAGGAGGACTTCTGGAGTAATAAGGGTTTACAGCCTCTGCTGCTTCAGCCAGCAGTGTGGCCAGGTGGCCATGAAAGCCACCAGCATCCTGGCCTGGATCAGCAGTAGTGTGACCAAAAGGAGCAGAGCAGGGATTGTCCCTGTACTCAGCACTGGTGAGGCCATGTCTCCAATACTGGGTTCAGCCACGCTACTCCAAGAAGGACATTGAGGGCCTGGAGCAGGTTCAGAGAATGGCAGTGAAGCTGATGAAGGGTCTAGAGAGCAGGACTGGTGAGGAGTGGCTGAGGGAATGGGGACTGCTGAGTCTGGAGAAGAGGAGGCTGAGGGAAGACCTCATTGCTCTTTGCAGCTCCCTGAAAGGAGGTTGGAGCCAGGTGGGGGTTGGTCTTTTCTCCCAAGGAACAAGTGATAGGACAAGAGGAAATGGCCTCAAGTTGCCCCAGGGGGAGGTTTGGGTTGGACACCTGGAACAATTTCTTACCCAGAAGAATTGTGCAGATCTTGCCCAGGCTGCCCAGGGCAGTGGTGGAGTCCCCATGCCTGGAGGGGTTTCAGAGCTGTGCAGATGTAGTGCTGAGGGCCACGGTTTAGTGACAGTGCTGGGTTCATGGTTGGGCTTGATCTGAAAGGTCTCTTCCAACTGAAAGCATTCTGTGATTCTGATTGCAGGTGCTGGCTGTGAAGATCTACAGAGCTCCTGTGCTCACCCCACTGCAGCACTGCTAACACTCTATGGCCTTTTTTTGTTCAGAATCTTGTCTCAGGGATGTCAGAATACCAAATGGGGTTGGGGCAGCATCCAGAGAATATGGATGTTTATGACTTCATTGCCTTCTACAGCTCCCTGAGAGGAGGCTGGAGTGAAGTGGGGGTTGGTCTCTTCTCCGTAATATCAGGTGATAAAACAAGAGGAAATGGCCTGAAATTGTGCCAGGGGAGGTTTAGGTTGGAGATTAGGAAACATTTCTTTCCTGCAAGAGTGGTCAGGGATTGGCACAGGCTGCCCCCGGAAGTGATGGAGTCCCCATCCCCAGAGGTGTTCAAGAAATCTGTGGCCATGGCACCTGGGGACATGGTTTGATGTCCATGGTGGTGGTGGGTTGCTGGTTGGACTGGAGGACCTTAGAGGCCTTTTCCAACTGAAGCAATTCTATCATTCTACAACTCTAGAAACCATTCCCCAGCCAACCAGAGCAATTAACAGCACCTGCAGCTTTCACACCTCAGAGCTGTCAGCCTGCTCTGGCTTTCCCAACCAGAACAACCCTGTCATTCTATCACCTTTTGAAGGGAAGAACCCAACGAGGATGCATCCTGCTTGGCCTGTTGAGCTGTGCTCTGTTTGTGCACCCTTCCTGCAGTCCCTCCTGACAGCTCTGTTCATTCACTGAAACTTCTTCCTGCCACCTCCCTGAGCTGCTGTTTGGTGCCATCAAGCTGTTGCTGTTCTACACCCCGGAGCTGCTTGCACTTCAGTGACAGATCCCTCTGCTACAGATGTTAGCATGGCACAGGGATCCAAACCTTCAGGACAAATGACATGACAGACACACTTGAGCTGAATTTACAGAGTGAAAAACGATGCTTTGATGCTGCAATTCCCTTCTTACAGTTTCCTCACTTCAGCTGATCCCAGCTGTCTCCCAGCAGTCATCAGCCCTACCTTTGCCTCCCTCATCTCTCTGGTTTTGCACTGATACTTACCAGCAGCCCACACAGGAGAGAGCAATTTCTTTCTCTTGGTCCAGATGTGCTGCCTGCAGCCTAGAGTTTGCAAATGGACTTACAACTTCACCAGGCAACCCTGGAGAGCTACAGATTGCTTCTGCTGCCACCAGACTTGCTGTGTGCATGCTCCTTGAGAAGGATCCCAGCAATATCTCCAAATTATCTGCATGAAAACACATCCTGGGGTGGGCAGGGTGGGCAGGGCACTGTGCCACAGCTTTCATGGAATCAATAAGATTGGAAGAGACCTCAAAGATCATCAAGTCCAACCTGTCACCCAAGACCTCATGACTAATAAACCATGGCACCAAGTGCCACACCCAATCCCCTCTTGAACACCTCCAGGGATGGGGACTCCACCACCTCCCTGGGCAGCACATCCCAATGGCTAACAACTCTCTCTGGGAAGAACGTTCTCCTCACCTCCAGCCTAAACCTCCCCTGGTGCAGCTTGAGACTGTATCCTCTTGTTCTGGTGCTGCTTGCCTGGGACAAGAGACCAACCCCTCCAGTCAAGTTCCCCACTATTTTAGCCAGAAACAGAGTGAGTGAAACACTCACCTAAAGTAAATGTGTCCCTTAGGATGCAACAAAAAAAGTATGGAATGAAGTTTCTAAACCACTGTGTTGTCTTGCAGGGTTCCTGAGAAAAGAACATTTGGGGAGTGGCTGCTGAACTGGAAGAGATGCTCTAGAGGAGCTCTGCTGCTTTGTCCCTAAGGAAGCCTTTCCACCCCTCTGGGAATATTGCTGCTTTCCTCAGCATCTCACCCGAGCTGGTTTTGAAACACAGAGAGGACTGCAAGCCAACAGAACCAATGGCAGTGTGGCTGTGTGGCAGTGTGGCTGTGTGGCTGTGTGGCTGTGTGGCTGTGTGGCTGGTACCTCACCAAACCCTTTCTGTGATTTGTTGGGTTTGGGTTTTTTTTCTCTGAAAGAGGGTGATTTGACAGGAAAACCACTCAGTGTGCAACCAATTATTGCCTGAGTCCTCCAGAACGAGTTGAAGCCCGGATCATTCAGAGCACCACTTGGGCCCCACAGCTTTGTCATGCCATTTTTTCCCCCATTAGGCAGATCTGTTGTGTAACAGCAGATACTTTGCAGTTGTTTCTTTTTCTTCTCCTTTTTGTAAAGGTAAGTCATATTTGAACAGCATCAAAAATAAGCAGGAGCTAAAATATCTGCAGCGCTGGGGCTGTGCCAAACACCCACAGATTCTGCACCCTGTACTCAAGTCTTGTCAAGCAGCTCAGCACATCTTTATTCTAATCATTTACTTTCATTCTATGCCTAACAGAGAGCTGTTCAGATTACTCAAGCAAAGCACAGCAAGGAAAGTACAGAAAACATTTGGTCAGCTCTGGGCACTTGGTGCTGCTGTCAGTGCTGTAACCTCCCCAGCATGCTTGCACTGAAATATTTAGGCATGTGTGCAGTGATACAGATAGCTCCTGACTTCTTTCACTGAGTCTTTAAATAAGTAATTGGATAACTTGGATAACTCTGAGCAGACAAGCAGCAGGAGCTGCTGGAGGTTATAGCAGGACTTGTACAGCTGAGACAGGCCATCAGTGAGGAACTCCTCCTGGCAATGCAACTCAGACCAGGGTTTTCAGCCTACCACCATTTACTGTCCTCCTCATGACCATGGATGTCTGGGGGTTGCAGAAGATTACTAAGAAAGGGCTTTTCTCCTACACGGGCAAGCTCTGCATGTCTACATAGGGACTGTTAGGTTATGTGGTATAATCCCAGCATCTCAGTGTGGTGGGGGTTGGAAAGGACCTCTGGAGATCATCCAGTCCAACCCCCCTGCTAAAGCAGGTCACCTGGAGCAGGTTGCCTTGGATCACAATGTTCAGGTGGGTTTAGAATCTCTCCAGAGAAGGAGACTCCACAGGCTCTCTGGGTAGCCTGCTCCAGTGTCTTGTCACCTCATAGTGAAAAAGTTTTTCCTTATAAAGCTACAACCAACCACCAAAGCCACCCAGAGCTGCCAGGGCTGCTTGCCTGTGCTTTGCATCCAAGAGAGAGTTTTAGCAACATTCCCTTTTGTTGTTCTCTCTATTCAGAAAACAAATGCTAAACCTTCTGGGGAATATTCGAGGGAGCCCCTGCCATCCCCATGAGCCATACCTAAGCCTCCTCAGCAAGAACAATGCTGAAACCCCCAGTTTCTGGAGCAGAGCTGAGCAGATGAGCATTGCTGAGCTGTTGGGATAGTTGTTGAGGGTAGGAGCTGCCAACCTAAAGAGGATTTTGCCTTCCAGCTAACTGATTTACACAGAAGCAGTAAAGGTCCTCCCTTGTTTCCCTGCTTCCAACTGGCCTTCCAGATGCTATTTCTGCTAAGTGTTCATGACAAATCTATCCAGCACTGTAAAAAAGCCAAAGGTTCTTTACACCACTCATTCAGCCATGTCTGCCACAGCTCCATTGAAGCTATCAGAGCTCCACTGCTGGGGCTTTTGACAGCAGAGTGTAAACACACAACTGCAGGCAAACAAGGGAAAAGTGTAATGAAAAGATAACAGCTGGAGGACACGAGTCCAGGGCAGCGTTCCCTCTGCTTTACACAGCTCCTCATTCTCCTGCAGTCACCTCAGAGCATTTCCACAGGAGCAATGTTTATGCAAACTCTGCCTCGGTGTTAATAACAACCCAACAGGTGAAGCAAAGCAAAATGAGGCCCATGGCAAAGACAGCTCAGGCATAAGTGATGAATGAAATCAAAGGGCAGCCTTGATCCCCTCCTTTTCTGTCGCTAAATCCTTGCCTTCGCAATTCCAACACCACTCTCATTGCTTTAATGCCATTTTCTACACTCTTTTCGCTTGGCTGTTCAGGGCAAACGGGAAAAGCAGATCCTGTCTCTCTCCTCCATGCTCATCAGGGGCATTTGAAGAGGTCAAAACACTGGCCACAGCCAGCTGGTGGCCAGTCACTAGTGGTGTGCCCCAGGGATCAGTGCTGGGCCCTGTGCTCTTTAACATCTTCAAGACCAACAGCCATGTTTCTAGAATGGAAAAGAGAAGACTGCTTCTATGAGGGGATGTCACAGGATCACAGTATCACCAAGGTTGGAAGAGACCTCAAAGATCATCGAGTCCAACCTGTCACCACAGACCTCGTGACTAAACCATGGCACCAAGTGCCACATCCAGTCCCCTCGTGAACACCTCCAGGGACAGTGACTCCACCACCTCCCTGGGCAGCACATCCCAATGGGCAATCACTCTCTCAGTGAAGAACTTTCTCCTCACCTCAAGCCTAAACTTCCCCTGGTGCAGCTTGAGACTGTGTCCTCTTGTTCTGGTGCTGCTTGCTTGAGAGGGGAGACCAACTCCCACCTGGCTCTAACCTCCCTTCAGGTAGATGTAGAGAGCAAGAAGGTCTCCCCTGAGTCTCCTCCAGGCTAAGCAACCCCAGCTCCCTCAGCCTCTCCTCACAGGGCTGTGCTCCAGACCCCTCCTCAGCTTTGTTGCCCTTCTCTGGACACCTTCCAGCATCTCAACCTCCTTCCTAAACCGAGGAGCCCAGAACTCGAGGACTCGAGGTGTGGCCTAACCAGTGTAAAGTACAGGGGCAGAATGACCTCCCTGCTCCTGCTGGCCACACTGTTCCTGATGCAGGCCAGGATGCCACTGGCCCTCTTGGCCCCCTGGGCACACACAGGTCCTTCTGGCCACACTAGTGCTGACTCAGGCCGGGATGTCTACCTGTGGTATAGAACACATAATATCAAGAGCAGCTAATGCATGTTTTTTTCCTTAAGCAAGCATGAAATGCAGAGCCTCTGTGGCTAGATGATGAATTATGCAGTAATAACCTGACCCTGCCACAAAAATGGAAATTCAGTGGGCAGTCTGTAAACTGAAGGCTTTCCTAAAACCAGCCTGTAAATATCTGCAGAGGAAGCTGCATCCCTGGAAAACAATGAGTCATAAATCATTTTCTTCTGTTCTGTGTTTTTTATGACATACTGAGCACCAAAGGGAGCCAACATGGGTAGTAGCTGCTAGCGTGTTTGCCTTGCACCGATTTCATGTCTGAGAAGAAAAGGAATCCTTTAACAAAACAGTAGACAAATATTTGCCCTGCTGCTTCTTTCCTTTCCCCCCCTGCCCCCCCATCCCTTTTCTTCCCTCAGATGAAGTGTTCTCATTTCCAGGCACTTTATTCCCTCTGTGTCTTGGCTTTTGAAGTTGTGTTTCTCTTGCTCAGAGTTCATTAAATGAACATTTTGCCGTGAAGAGAGCCTCACATAACCTGGAACACATTCAGATGCCAGACAAGGGGATGACCATCACGTAAAGAGGGCAGAGAGTGTGAACTAATGGAGTTAGATGTCTGCCTCTTACCAGGACGGATTCTAGCAGCTCAAAAAACACAGGCTGAGTGAGGAGTGGCTCTCCAAACTTCAGTCCATTGCCCCTTGTCCTATCACTACAAGCCCTTATAAAAAGTCCCTCCCCGGCTCTCCTGTGCCCATTTCGGGTCCTGGAAGGCTGCTCTGAGGTCTCCCCAGAGCCTTCTCTTCTCCAAGCTGAACAGCCCCAATTTCCCAGCCTGTCATCACAGGGGACATTCTCCCGCCTCCTGGTCATTTGTGGCCTCCTCTGGACCCTCTCCAACAGGTCCATGTCCTTCTTCTGCTGGAGGCCCCAGAACTGGGCACAGTGCAGCAGGTGAGGTCTCACCAGAGCAGAGTAGAGAGGCAGAATCCCCTCCCTTGTCCTGCTGGTCCCACTTCTCCTGATGCAGCCCAGGATACTGTGGGGTTTCTGGGCTGCAAGTGCACATTGCCTTCTCACCTGTGGTGGGTATTTACCAAGGAGATGATCTTAGTCTTTCCTACCTGGAGGTTTATAGTTGGTAAGCAATGCATGCTCTTTAGGCTGGCAGTGCTGTGCATTTGCAGCTGTAATTGTCTTACAAACATTAGGATTTCTTTTTTCCCCCCACCCGTGGAAATTTGCTTTAGTGATGCATAGCCACACCTCCTCATGTTGATGTTAGCCTCACTGTGATCAAATATTTAAAATCCAACTAATAAACCAAATGCAGACTTGGATACCCTGCCATGCTCTGCTTTGTAATCTACAGGTCAATCACACTGACAGAATCCCTCCAGAAGTACAGAAAAGAACAGATTTTAAACTGCATTGACAGCCAGGGCCATCCCAGGCAGTAAGAATCCACTGCCCTGGTACACAGACTGGGGATAAATGGGAAACCATTGCCTTCAGGACTGCCTTTTCCTCACCTGACATTTCCTACAAAAGACTAAAAGAAGCAGTTCCAGCTGACACCAGGCTGGCTTGAAACTGTGCAGTCTGAAGATCTAGAATCCAGCCTGCTCCAGTGAAAGCTGGGACATGAGCAGCTGGTGGGAACAGAGTGGGGTGGTTGTAGTCATAGAATCACAGAAACAGCCAGGTTGGAAGAGACCCTCAGGATCACCAAGTCCAACCCAGAACCCTGCTCTACAAGGCCCATCCCTAAACCAGAGCCCCAAGCACCACATCCAAACCACCTTTAAACACATCCAGGCTTGGGGACTCCACCACTTCCCTGGGCAGCTCATTCCAATCCCTGACCACTCTTGATGGGAAACATTTTTCCTACTGTCCAGTCTAAACCTACCCAGTGGCAGCTTGAGGCCATTCTCTCTTGTTCTATCACTGAAGGTCATGAGTTCAAGCCTGCAGTGGGCAGTAGTGTCCTCCCTACTCTAGTCATGAGGTCTGTGGTGACAGGTTGGACTCGATGATCTTTGAGGTCTCTTCCAACCTTAGTGATACTGAATACTGAATACTAATTACCTGTGAGAAGAGACCAGCAGCAGCCTCTCCACAACTTCCTTTCAGGTAGTTGCAGACAGCAATGAGGTCTCAGCCTTCTCTTTTTCAAACTAAACAGCCCCAGCTCCTTCAGTTGCTCTTCACAAGATGTTCTTCACTGAGGGAGTTGTTAGCCATTGGAATGTGCTGCCCAGGGAGGTGGTGGAGTCCCCATCCCTGGAGGTGTTCAAGAGGGGATTGGATGTGGCACTTGGTGCCATGGTTTAGTTGTCAGGAGGTGTTGGGTGACAGGTTGGACTTGATGATCTCTCAGGTCTTTTCCAACCTTATTGATTCTATGATTCTGTGATTCTATTCTCCAGACCCTTCCCCAGCTCCTTGCCCTCCTCTGCCCTGGCTCCAGCACCTCTATGTCTCTCTTGCATTGATGTGCCCAAAACTGGACACAATACTCAAGGTGTGGCCTCACCAGAGCTGAGTACCAGGGGTCAATCACCTCCCTGCTCCTGCTGGACACACCATTTCTAATCCCAGCCAGGATGTCCTTGGCTTTCTTGGGCCCCTGGGCACACTGCTTGAAGGTAAGACAGCATCATGGGGCACAGGGAGTAGGGGGAACTGTTAATAAATCTGTTGCAGGGGAATTGAACTAAATGTCAGCACCTTGTAACCTGAGTCTTATTTTCTTCTGTGTTTAATCTGTGTCTTTGGAAAAAATGGCATTCCAGTTGACTGCTGCTGATGTGTATTGTTGGTATCTGGTACCTACTGCATCCTAAATAACCACCACACCTCTCTATTTTCATTGCCACATTTAAATCAAGCCTCATATGAATAGCAGCTCCTCTCCTCTTCCTTCTTATTCCATGTTTCAGATTATTATGCAATGACAGACAGGCTGGGGTTAGTGGAACGCAGGAACAGGTTGCTCAGGGAGGTAGGTGAGGCCCCATCCCTGGAGAAATTCACGGTAAGGCTCAACAAGGCTTTGAGTGACCTGATCTGGTGAAGGATGTCCCTGCTGACTGCAGGGGCGTTGGACTGGATGGCCTCTGGAGGTCCCTTCCAACCCAGACTATTCTGATTCCTTGAAGTAGGTTTTTGGAGGCTCCAAACCTGGAAGAGTTCCAAGCTAGGCTGGATGGGGCCTTGAGCAACCTGCTCTAGTTGAAGGTGTCCCTGTCTATGGAAGGGGTGTTGAAACTGGATGATCTTGAAGGTCCCTTCCAACCATTCTATGATTCTCTCCAAACAACCAAGATCAGCTTTCACAAGCTACTCACTAAATAGGTAGGATGTGAGATGACTTCTCCTGACAATGAGCATTCCAGGGTGGGGGGAACAGTAAATGCACAGCACAGCAGCAGAGAAAATGAGAAATCCAAGCAGAGAGGGCATTCTTTGAGTGTCATCATTTGTTAGTGCTGACATCTGTGACTAATCAGAGTCAGTTTGGTGTTGATGTTAAGTTTGTCATTCGTAGAGGGATTGAGTAATGTTGAATATCAGTGTGGGCAGGTGTGATTGTTATTTACCACAAAACTGACACAAGAGACAAAGGGCCACATCTCCAGTCGGTGTAACAAGGCAGGACCCATTCCAGATCAGTGGAGTGACACCAGATGAAATCATCCAGGAACCTGCCTGGCAGTATCCAGATGAACTCTTCCATGCTGTTAAAAAAACAGACAACAAACACCAAGCCCACTAAAAGCTGTGCAGCCAAAATCAGTGTTTGCATCTCTTTCAAGAAGCACTCCAGTGCTGGGCTCCTCAGGTTAGGAAAGATGTTGAGCTGCTGGAAGGTGTCCAGAGAAGGGCAACGAGGCTGGGGAGGGGTCTGGAGCACAGCCCTGTGAGGAGAGGCTGAGGGAGCTGGGGTTGCTTAGCCTGCAGAAGAGGAGGCTCAGGGGAGACCTCATTGCTCTCTCCAACTCCCTGAAGGGAGGTTGTAGCCAGGAGGGGGTTGGTCTCTTCTCCCAAGCAAGCAGCACCAGAACAAGAGGACACAGTCTCAAGCTGTGCCAGGGGAAGTTTAGGCTTGAGGTGAGGAAGAAGTTCTTCCCAGAAAGAGACATTGGCCATTGGGATGTGCTGCCCAGGGAGGTGGTGGAGTCACCATCACTGGAGGTGTTTAGGAAGAGCCTGGATGAGGCCCTTGATGCCATGGTTTAGTTGATTAGATGATGTTGGGTGATAGGTTGGAGTTGTTTCCAACCTGGTTAATTCTATCCTATTCTAAGCACGTGCACAAATGAATGTCAGGCTTTGGGAGATAGAAATCCTGCAGCCAAGGTTAGGGTTGGCCCTGGAAAAAATAAACAGATTTGGGTTGCTTTTCCTTAGGCCTCAGCTGAAAGCACTGATCTGTGCCCCAGCCAGCAAACCACAAAAGATGGACACAACATCAACCTGGCTCTTCACAGACTACCCTTGGCCTCTCTGACAGAGAGCACCTGACAATCCGAATCACAGTATATCCTCTGCATGCTTGTCCATGCTGTCTTCTGAAGTACCCCTCAGCAGGTCACTGGAGACAAGGAGTCACAGTTTCTCTGCAACCAGAAAGCCCTCACTGCTCATTTTTCTTGCCAGGGGATGGAAACAACGGCCAGCTCAGTACCTCCTTGGAACATCCCATGCTTAATAACCTAGCTGAGGGGCTGCCACACAGGTCTCTGTGGCTTTCAAGATCCCAGGCACTTGTGGGTTGCAGGGGAAAAGAGGAGGAGTGAGTTACTCCATGTGTAAGGGCATCATGAAAACCACTCAGACAACTTGCTTGTGGATGTATAGGAGCTGGATCAAAAGAAGATGCTGGCAGGTTTTAACCACTGGGGATACCACACCATGGTTTTTCCTCACCATGTTCTTTCCTCCTCTCCAGCTGCCAGCGTGAAGAAGATCCACAACAGCCATGGAAATCCACAATACAGCTGGAAACCAGCAAATCAGTGTCTTTGCCTGTGATTTCATCTCAGCTTCCTTCTGCTGCTTTGAACGTGGGGCTGTGCTGCTGCCTCTGCCTGTGGGTGTGCAACTCCACACCTCACCAGCTCCCACCTCTGCGGCGCACATTCAGCAGGCCCCTAAGAGACACCTCCTTTACACCCCCCTTTGCAGCCTGCTGTCCCTACCCTTGGCAGGTCCACAGAGCCACTGAAGTTAACTTGATCCAAGTGCAGGCTTCTATTAGCTTAAGCAGGAGGGGTTGTGTGCTTGAAGTCAATCCTTGCAGAAACTGTTTCCTCTTCTTCAAATGGAGGTGACTGACTGTTCCTGGCAAAGCGCTGCTCTGTCTGTGTGCCTGTCAGGGTGTGTGTGGGGGGGACCTGACAGGCAACCTCGGGTAGGATATGACTACAGTATAAATATTTAACACAACTTTTACATTTTAATTCCCATCATCTGTCTTCATAATGATTCCCTGGGCTTCACAAATGCACATCCTCCTCCGCAGGGCAGGTTGCTATCAAAGGCCCTCTGAAGTACAAGGAAGATAAAAACCACAGAAGGAATCTGTATCAGAGCAGGAACCAGAAGAAACTTTCACAAAGCATTTCAACCCCTGCCTTTCAAGGAGGCTTGTCCTGCAGCATGACATCTGATCAGCTGCAGACCTGGGAAGCTGAGGTGCATCTCCTTTCACGCGGTGCAGATGGCAGCGCTCTAATTACTCCTCAGCATCACGTGCTGAGCAGAACGCTGCTTCTTCATTGGTGTTTTTACACAACTGGACTCTTGTCTTTGCCTTCCTGTCAATGTTGCCACATTGAAGGTGCAGCTAGAGGAAAGCAGAGGGGCGGGGAGGGAAGAATCCCTCTGAGAGAAGGACTCTTTCCGTAGTACTACTCCGCTGTAATTATCTCACGCCAAAAAAGACGAAAGTTGACAGAGCAAACAGATGATCAAAATCCTGGGCAATATTAAAGAGCTGCATTTCCTAGTTACAGGAGCATAGGATTGGGTTGCTTGGTAACAGCCTTGCCAGCCCCAGCCATGCTGCACTCGGAAATCAGCCATAAAAGGAACTCCCATGCCACTGCAGCGTTGCTACGGCAACCTGCAGAAGTGATGGATCCCAAGTTAGAGACACACCTTAAAGCCAGAATGGGCTTTTTCCCCCCTCTCATTTTAAACACTTTTCCAAGCCATAAATACACAGAGCCTGCAATTCTAAATAGCTCCCAGCAAGGCTAGCTTAGGAGGATTTTTGTTGGCATTCACATCGTTGGAGACATTGCACATGCAGCAAAGCAATTAGTGAGGGGGAAAAAACCAACCACCCAGACCATAATGTCTGCAGCACTGGATTGCAAGTTCATCAAAGTCCTTCATCAGCCAGCAACTACAGGAGAGCTGGGAAAGGACTTTTGACAAGGGATTCTTGTGATAGAATGAGAGAGAATAGATCTAAGCTTGAAGAGGGGAGATTAAGACTGGAGATTAGGAAGAAACTGTTTACAGTGAGGGTGATGAGACACTGGAACAGGTTTGCCAGGGAGGTTGTGGCCGTCCCCCTCCTGGAGGTATTCAAGGTTTGGAACTGGATGATCTTTAAGGTCTCTTTCAACCCAAACAGCTCTGTGATTACTGAAGGCAAACAACAATGGACAGCACATCACAGCAGATGGGAGCTGCCCTGAAGCGCAGGGAGAGCAGGGTGCTGTGCCTGGTGGATGTGAGGGACATGAAGCTGTCAGAGGTGGGGGGTGTCAGCAGGTTTGGTGTCCAGAAGCTCCAAGTTTGAGCAGTGATGCTGCAGGCTAACCCATGCCAGGCAGGGGGTGAGATCTGCCTGGCTGCAGGTGTCTGCCCTGCCAGGTATCTGCTGCCATTTCAGCCCACAGCAAGACTGCCCACATAGTCCCAGGTCTACAGCAGGAGTTTAGAGTTTAGAGCAGGAGTCTAAAGCTGAACAAGCAGGGACCACCTGCAGGCAGATGAGGCAAATCACACTTCTGGATGACTGACCATGAATTTGCTCTTCGGGATGCCTGAGTGAGCCAGGAGAAGTTGCTCAGATGGAGATACCTGTACTCGAGGCACCCACTCTTGATCTCATGGATCCTACCCTTAGACCAGGTCACTGCCCCACCACATGCAGCTGTAACACATCTGTGTCAGTCTGAAAGCCTCTCATGTCCTAAAAACCAGTCTGGTGGGGCAGACATTTACTACAGCCACATGAAAGAGTAAGTTTATTGACTCTTAGAAGTAAGTTTTCTCCTTGAAGCCAGTGGGTGATGTGGGCTTGCAGGACGTCAGCTCTGACTCACTGTGTAATCCTTTCACTTCTAGCAGCTGCTGCCCACCAGCTCATCTCTGCACAGTGACCACTCAGCTAAACCAGACACACACCTTGCCAGGAACCTCACTGCTCAAAGTCATAGAATCACAGAATGCCAGGATCTCAGGGATAGGATAGAATAGAATAGAATAGAATAGAATAGAATAGAATAGAATAGCATTAACCAGATTGGAAAAGACCTTCAAGATCGAGTCCAACCTCTCATCCAACACCATCTGATCAACTAAACCATGGCACCAAGTGCCTCATCCAGGGTCTTCTTGAACACCTCCAATGATGGTGACTCCACCACCTCCCTGGGCAGCACATTCCCATGGCCAATCTCTCTCTCTGTGTAGAGTTTCTTCCTAACATCCATCCTAAACCTCCCCTGGCACAGATTGAGACTGTGTCCTGTTGCTCTGGTGCTGCTTGCCTGGGAGAAGACACCAACCCCCACCTGGCTACAACCTCCCTTCAGGGAGTTGCAGAGAGCAAGAAGGTCTCCCCTGAGCCTCCTCTTCTGCAGGCTAAGCAACCCCAGCTCCCTCAGCCTCTCCTCACAGGGCTGTGCTCCAGACCCCTCCCCAGCTTTGTTGCCCTTCTCTGGACACCTTCCAGCATCTCAACATCTTTCCTAAACTGAGGAGCCCAGAACTGGACACAGGACTCAAGGTGTGGCCTCACCAGTGCTGAGCACAGGGCAGAATGACCTCCCTGCTCCTGCTGGCCACACTCTTCCTGATGCAGGCCAGGATGCCCTTGGCCTTCTTGGCCACCTGGTCATCTGGTCCAGCCTTTACAGATTATGGGACAGATGAAATGAACTGGCACAGGACCCTGACAGGATTAAGCAATTCAGGGAAATCCACTGCTTCCCTTGGGAGATGATTCCAGTCAGTCAGTGGCAGCTTGTAACAACATCAAGTCTGCATTCATCTCACTCTGCTGATGGCCAGATCCTCAGACAAACACCCAGTGCAAACAGTGAGGCCGGGCAGCGCTTCCCTTCCTGCCGCCCTGACACGCCAGTGCCTGGCAGCTGGCTGGGAGGGAGGTTAACAGAAGCTGAGTTCTTTCTTCTTCTTTTTTTTTCCTGAAAAGGTCTAAAATGGCCCCATGAACCAAAATTATCAAATAATTATACTCTGCCTCGAGCTGAACACAAAAAGGTTATTCACTGCAGAGCCCTAGCAACCATCTTACCCTTAAAGGAAAGGAAAGCCGCCTGCCAAAGCGGTAATGAAATGACACACAACTGTTAATTTCGTGTCTGTTTTGCAGAGGTCTGTAATAATAACCAGCAATTCCTTACAAAGCAGCCATTCTGCTGCCCTAATTCCCACCTAGGGATGGTAAAAGGCTTAACCATTCCCAAGCTGTATCTTTTAGGGAGATCAAGGCCACGATGTTCCTCAAGTCCATGTAGGCAAATAGTTGTGGGTTTTTTTAAGGGAAATAAGCACATTCAGAAGGGCTGTAGGAAAGTGCTTGAGGGAGTCCAATGGGCTAAGCAGGACCAGCAATGACATCCTGGACATACACATTCGTTCCTTCTGGGGCCCAACATGAGGTGAGGGACAGGGATCTGCTCAAAAGAGTCCAGCTGAGGGCTACAAGGATGATTAAGGCATTGGAGCACTGCCCTGTGAGGAGAGGCTGAGAGCCCTGGGGCTTTTTAGTCTGGAGAAGAGAAGACTGAGAGGGGCCCAGGGAGGTGGTGGAGTTGCTGTCCCTGGAGGTGCTCAAGAGGGGATTGGATGTGGCACTTGGTGCCATGGTTCAGCAGTCAGGAGGTGTTGGGTGATAGGTTGGCCTTGATGATCTCTGAGGTCTTTTCCTACCTTATTGATTCTATGATTTTATAAATGTTTATAAATATCTGAGGGCTGGGGGTCGAGAGGGAGGGGACAGGCTCTGCTCAGAGTCACCCTGTGATAGGACCAGGGGCAATGGATATAAACTCCAGCACAGGAGGTTCCACCTCAACATGAGGAGGAACTTCTTCACTGTGAGGGTCACAGAGCACTGGAACAGGCTGCCCAGGGAGGTTGTGGAGTCTCCTTCTCTGGAGGCTTTCCAGCCCCATCTGGATGTGTTCCTGTGTGTCCTGTGCTGGATTCTGTGGTCCTGCTCTGGCAGGGGGATTGGACTCGATGATCTTCGGAGGTCCCTTCCAACCCCTAACATCCTGTGCTCTATGATCCTGTGAGTATGGTGGCCTCAGCACCGTGCCTCATATCAGAAGGTCACCCTGACATAGTCTTAACAGCTGTGAACAGAACAGGATGAGAACTGCACTCCACAAGACAAAGCTGCACAGGTTCATGTTGCATTGAGCTGAAAATAAACAATGTCAGTGTCACCACCTGTGTGTCTTTCAAGAGGACACACATTTATTGCCAACTAGATAGGGATCTGAAAACAACAGCAAAAGCAGGCAGGATTAGGAAGAGCTCCTCTAATTGTGTTGCAACACAACGTTACCACATCATGAAAAAAGAATCCAGCTCCAGAAGCAGAAATCTCTGCACAGCTCCTGGGATCAGCCGCTCGGGAGAAAGATCTGCCTCCAAACATTGATCCTGCTGACTGACTCAGGATTGACATTAACAGGTCTGCTAGTCTCCTCCAGCTGCCAGCTGCTCTTAGGGATGCAGGAATAAACTGGGCTACAGAGATGCTTGTGGTGTCAAAAAAAGAAAGGCAAAGCAAAGCAGCACAGCACATTCCCATATGGCATCTGCTCGACTAAACCAGAGGCAGGGACACAAACGTGACGCAGTTGGAGCAGGGAGACTCTTGGGTGAGCAGCCACCAGCGTCTGGCACTGCTCCACCAGAGTGCCTGCAGCACTAAAACCTTCTCCCCTGCGCCCAGGGCACAGCCTGCTGCAGCTCTCTGTGGCAAAAGCTGCCTCCTTAGCCTGAGTCAGGGACTTCTGGTTCTAGCTCTGGAGGTGAGGAGCAGCTGAGGGACCTGGGGTTGTTTAGTCTGGAGAAGAGGAGGCTGAGGGGAGACCTCATTGCTCTTTGCAGCTCCCTGAATGGAGGTTGAAGCAATGTGGGGGTTGGTCTCTTCTCTCTAGGATCAGGTGATAGAATGAGAGGAAATGGCCTGAAACTGTGCCAGGGGAGGTTTAGGTTGAAGATTAGGAAAAATTTCTTTGCTGCAGGAGTGGTCAGGGATTGGAATAGGCTGCCCAGGGAGGTGGTGGAGTCCCCAGCCCTGAGGTGTTCAGGAAACCTGTGGCCATGGCACCTGGGGACATGGTTTAGTGGCCATGGTGGTGTTAGGTTGACAGTTGAACTCAATGATCTTAGAGGGCTCTTCCAACCTTGGTGATTCTGTGTGAAAACAGTTCTATGGTTCTGAGTCCTCACAGCACTTGGTCAGGATGGTTGCTGCAAGGGCTCAGCCCCTGGTTGAACTCCTGGGGCTTCCAGACCTGAGTGCCAGCTCCTGCTTTGCACTGAGCAGATGCGATGTGAGCCATTTGTCAGCACAATCTGAGCCCAGATCTAGGATGCAGTGATGCAGCCTTTTGTTCTGCAGTTATTTTGGCCAGCCCATGCTCTTGGCCAACGTGTCAGACCCCCATCATGGGTTTGGTCCCCAGTGCCAGATTCAGCCTGATGTTCCCTAGAGTTTGGAAACACATCCTACAACACAACACCACAGAGTCACAGATTGTTCAATCATAGAGTGGTTTGTGCTGAAAGGGACCTTACATGTCATCTAGTTCCACTTCTCCTGCCATGGGCAGGGACACTGGACATTGGAATAGGCTGTCCAGGGAGGTGGTGGAGTCCCTATCCCTGCAGGTGTTTAGGAAGAGACTGGATGGGGTGCTTGGTGCCATGGGTTAGTTGATCAGATGGTGTTGGGTGATAGGTTGGACTTGATGATCCCAAAGGTCTTTTCCAACCTGGTTAATTCTATTGTATTCTATCCTATTCTATTCCATCTCCTACTAGACCAGGTTGCTCGAGGCCCCATCCAACATGGCCTTGACCATTTCCAGGTTTGGAGCCTCCACAACTTCTCTGGGCAACCTGTTCCAGTGCCTCACCACCCTTGTGGGGAAGAATTTCCTCCTAATGTCTAATCTGAACCCAACTTCTTCCAGTTTGAAGCCCTCACCCCTTGTCCTATCACTACATGCCTTTGTACATCACACTACACCAGGAACACTTTCCTGGATGCTGCCTAATAAGCAATTCAAGCAGCTTTATATTTGTATTTACATCTGAAAGAGCTGCAGGGGGAAAAAAAAGCACCCAACTATTTGGGCAGGCTCTGCATAAATACATGAAATTGCTCCTGCTCCACTAATGAACTATTGTGTGTAATGAAATTAATCTCATTCCACCCATGATGGAGCTGCTTTAATTTTTGAAGCAGGGAAATTTAGACACATGTAATTTGTAGAAGGGGGGGGTGAGGGAGAGTCAAAAACTCAAGAGATTGGTTTCCAATCAATCAGGCAGTTGTTTTATTTATATAGCACCCTTCAGGAGTAAAAAAAATGCACGCTCTGGAAGCACTTTACAATGCAAAAATAGCTCCCCTTGGCCACCTTCCAGCAGGGCTGCTGCTGCTGACCATGCCTTGAGACACTAGTTGTGTGGCAAATGGCTTCTTTAATCACTGCTTGCTTCTTTTAATTTCTTTTTGACCCAAATTTGCCTTCTATCCTAAAGCAACAGCTACAGCCAGCCTAAGCAGATCCTTCCTGAGAGCTCATTCCCCCAGCCTGCCTGCTGGCCCAAGCCAGCTGCTCCGTGGGCTGCTGCCACACCTTCCTCACACAGCTCTGCAGGACAGCGATGCTCGTTCCCATGTTCCGGGCAGGGCTCTCTTACTGTGTTCCTGCACTCGAGGAAGAAATGGGAGTGGAAAAGGAGCTGTCTGAGCCTTCTCTGCATACCCTGGTGTGACACAGGTCCTGGTGTGCTTTATGTAACGTGCAAGCCAGATGAGCCTTGGACCCGAAGCTGACATGGAGCTTTATACAAAATCCTTGCACAGCAGCCTCGAAACCAAAGCTGAGCTACCGGAAACAAAGCAGAGCTCTGAAGAGAGCCTCAGGAAATGCAGCTCTCTGCTGACTTGTGCCAGCAAGCCCTGTACATTTCCATTATTTATACAGGGCTTTGGATGAGCAGAGCAGTGTGCACTAGGTACAGCGTAGAGTACGGGTAAGAGCCAGCTCCAAAAACGCAGCCTAATGGCATCAAAGGGGCACAGGAATCGACACAAACCACACACAGGGTGGTGTGTGGTGTTTGGGGCTGGAAAGGGACTAGGAATAGGCTCAGCCTTAAGAACCATTTGAAGGAAAAATAGGACTTTGTGAATTCTGCTGGGCCAGCTATTCCAGCACAGGGAAGGGCTTGGAACAAAGGGAAAAGCACAAAGCCAGCAGCAGTGAGAAGGGAGGGAGGGGGAGAGAAAGGATCATGAACTGTACAGACCTTAGAGGACTTCAGCAGCTAAAGAAGCTGTGGAGATACACTGGGGGGGAGCTCAAGAGTGCCTCAACAAAGCAGGAATGGATCAAGAATCTGAACCTGGCCAACAAAGCAACAGGAGATGTTTTAAACAAAGGATGTGCCCAGCTGAACTCAACCTTGGCACTGATAGGTTGCTTTTCATTGTGATTTAGAGAGGTGCCCAGGAGTGAACCTGGAGTTTAAAGCTGTGCTGTAAGATAGGATTTGAAACCCAAACCAGTGGCACAGACACTTTAATTTATGCATCTAGTCACAGAGGATTCCTTTCAAACTTTCCTGTTTGCCATGTGGGTTTGTCTCCTCTCTGTGCAGCTTTCAGAAGGAAGTGTTCAGAAGGAACTGTTCAAGCTAAAATTTAGCCTCAGATGTCACATTCTTCACCACCCAAGAACATCTCCCAGGCACTGAAACTAGATGGAGAGGAAGATCCTCAACAGGTACAATGTGACAAGGAGATTTATTCTGGAAACTGAAGGCTAAAGGTTTCTTTTTCAAGTATTTATTTTTCAAGTTGGGTTTTTGTTTTCTTTTGGTTCTGTTGGGGTTTTAAAGTACTTTCTCCCCCCCCACACACACATTCTGGACAAAACCTTGGTGTGCTACACAGCCAGCCTTGGTTAACAGAATCCTCCTCTGCAAAAGCAGCATTAATTTGGTGCCTTCACTCACCTGGTGCTGCCCTTGCCCAGGAGTGTGTGGATGCACAGCTGATGACTGTACCTAAAATCCTCTTCAGGGGAAGCGATATCCCTGCAACAATTAAGACCTTGACTACAGCATCATCTTCACTGCCTGAAGATGTTAACCTCCTCTCATCTCCACTCTGCAGAAAGCTCTTTGTCAAACTATGAGCTTCCAAGAGCCTCCTCCTGCACTTAAGCCTGTAGAATTCCTGGCATTAAGGAGAATAAAATGGAGCACTAACTGTGTGTGGAAGGACAAAGCCAGTGCAGAGCTAAGGCTGCAGTGCACACTCTGTGTGCAGTACTCATGGTTATGAAGCACAGTCTGCATTTAAAGGTGAAAAGCAGAATAGTTTAACTCTCCAGTTTCATAGAATGGTTTTGGTTGGATCATTACAAGCCCTATGAGGAGAGACTGAGGGAGCCAAGAGGTCTCTTCCAACCTGGTTTATTCTAGTCTATTCTATTCTAATATGCAGTTCCAACCCCCCTGCCATAGGCAAGGACACCTCCCACTAGCCCAGGTTGCTCAAGGCCTCATCCAACCTGGCCTTGAACATCTCCAGGGAGGGGGCAGCCACAACCTCCCTGGTAAACCTGTTCCAGTGTCTTGCAACTCACTCTAAAAGAATTTCTTCCTAATCTCCAGTCTCAATCTCCTCTCTTCCAGCTTCAACCCATTGCCCCATATCACTACAAGCCCTTGTATGATGTCCCTTCCCAGCTCTCCTGCAGCCCCCTTCAGGTACTGGCAGGCTTCTTGAAGGTCTCTGTGGAGCCTTCTCTTCTCCAGGCTGAACAGCCCCAACTCTCACAGCCTGTCCCCACAGTGGAGGTACTCCAGCTCCAGTTTCTTGCTACTATCAGTTTGTGTTAGGTCCCAAGGTGGACTTGAATGGCAGATGGTGAAGCCAGTGCAAGACCAGAACCTGAGATCTGCAGCTTCCCAAGAGAAGTCTCCAAGAGAGGCAGATCTCCTGGCTTCTGGCTGCCATTGAACTCTAACAGCAACAGGGACACACTGCTGAGCAAGGCACCACCAGTAAAGTGACTGATACCATCTTCCCTGTCTAAGCTGCTGTTAAGTTTCTCCCAACACATTTAACATCTACTTTGGGGCAGAAAATAAGGACAGTCTGGAGCCTCTCCCCCAGGAAAGGCCTTTCCCCCAGGAAGGTCTGCCAGTCCTTGTGTTACAACACATGTCCCATAGAGGTACTCTTACTGCATCTGCTGCTTGGAGAGAGAAGTGATGAGGTGCAAGGCTAGAAGAGGTGAGAAAAAAAAATGAAGAACCAGTTCCTCTTTGTTTCACAGGGAGAGTTCCTCCTGACATTTGTGTGGGAATGATGCTCAGCAAGCTGGAATGGAACGTGCCAGATCAAAGGAAGGAAGAACTTGCTCTGTGCTCTCACCTTTGGAGTTATCAGAGTGCCAAAACACACATCCATTTGCCAGGAAGAATTCAAAGCTCATGCAAGCAATGCAGATTTCTCCTCCCTCCTCTCCAGTCAGGTGGCCAGCACACAAGAGGAGGTGACACAGCAAAGAGCAGTTGGGTACAGAAAAGCCTTTCTGTGCTGAGGACTCTTCTTGAAGCGACAGGCTGTGCTCAGTGCAAGCTGAAGGCTTTGCCTGCACCTTACACTTTCCCCACTGCTTTGGGGCTGTTGTTGGGGTTCTTTTTCACACTACCTTTGGTTACTTTAAGGCATGGTGTTAACCAAAGCTACATAGATATTTTTTTCCCCCTGGGAAGAACACTCTCCTTTGGGGAAGTATCAACCAGCTAAAAGAAGAGAAAGCATAGGAATCAAAGCCAAGAGGCTCAATCACTTCAGCAGCACTGGGTTTTCAGGAGTGCAGGATAAACAGCCTGGGTTTGCTCCCAAAGAAAAGGACATTTTGTGCATATTTACTTATGTGCATGAGTGTACCTGGAAGACTCAAGCTTGTAACAGCCTCTCTGCTTATGAAAACATTGCATACAAAACGTTCAGTCAGCTTGGAAACATTTTGGGAATCACTTTCAGAGGCCTGTAAGCAAGACATAGAAAAGGAAATCCTAATGACAGAATGAGAGGAAACAGCCCTAAGTTGTGCTGGGGGTGGTTTAGGTTGGCTATGAGGAGAAATTTCTTTGCTGCAAGAGTGGTCAGGGATTGGAATGTGCTGCCCAGGGAGGTGGTGGAGTCCCCATCCCTGGAGGTGCTCAAGAAGCTGTAGATGTGGTGCTTCAAGATGTAGTTTAGTGGCCATGGGAGTTGGGTTATGATTGGAATTGATGATCTCAAAGGTTTTTTCTGACCTTAATGATTCAGTGAGAGTGTCCACAGGGGGGTCCAGGTTTCTCTTGGCCTCTCCTTATAACCTTTCTGAAAACACTTATGGCAGGCAGGGAATAAAAGAAGAATCCAGATGAACAGACTGGATTGGAGTTGGAAGAATGTAACCCTTCTCTCTGCTCTTGACAAAGGTAGTGCAGAATCATAGAATCCCAGAACTGTTAGGGTTGGAAGGGACCTCAAGGACCATCCAGTTCCAACCCCTCTGCCATGGGCAGGGACACCTCACACTACAGCAGGTTGCTCACAGCCTGGCCTTAAAAACTTCCAGAGATGAGGCTTCCACCACCTCCCTGGCCAGCCTGTGCCAGGCTCTCACCACCCTCATGGGGAAGAACTTACAAAGGACCAAGAGTAGACCAGGACTGAGCCAGTGTCACAAACTGCCACAACCACTGAGCATCCTGTTGATTGTTTTTAAAACACATTTTCTCCACTCACTGCCTGATGCTCCATTAAAATTCTTGAGGCCATACCAAAAAGAAGTTCTGCCAAAAGCTGCCCATTAACAAGCAATTAATATACAAGCTTTAAAGTACAAGGTTGCTCATGCCATCCCACAGAAAATATTCTTTGCCTGTGATTTCTCACTGGAGACATTTGCTGACAGAACATTCTATCTCTGCCAGGGATTTCAAAAAGTAGACTGGAATCTGCAGGAGGAATAAAGTCTCTACTTGCTCCCTCTCAAAATACTTGGCTTGATTAAACTTTAATCTTAAAGGCTGTTTTCTGGCCCACTTACCAGCTGATGTAGTAACAGAAAAGACACCATTAGCTGTACAGCATCTGCCCGCAATCAGAAGAGGGGAACAAGGCCATTCCCATTTACACTGTGAATATGTAATTTCTAACATGAGGACTCGAGGTAGTAAAAGAAAACAGAAAAGTTCACTTTGCCTTGCACCATTGACACTTAGATAATGTGGGCTTTCTATACCCACCAGGCAATAAAGTCCTGACTTATGCAGCAACATTTCATAGACTCACAGAATTGTCAGGGGTGGAAGGGACCTCAAGGATCAGCCAGTTCCAATCCCCCTGCCATGGGCAGGGACACCTCACACTACAGCAGGCTGCTCACAGCCACATCCAGCCTGGCTGCAAACACCTCCAGGGCTGAGGCTTCCACCACCTCCCTGGGCAACCTGTGCCAGGCTCTCACCAATTTCTTTACATTGATGATTCTCCTACAGAGGTGAAAACAGCCTTTGAAGAAGCTCTGCTTCACGTGTGACCCCTGTGAGGAGTTGACAGGGTTCTGCATTCCAGTTCCCACTCATAATAGCTACTTACAGAGGGCTGACCATGGCTATTTTTTCTTCAATCAGAGAGCAGACTGGAGGCCTGAACTGGGCTCCCCATCTGCTGCAGGGGTTACACAAACACAGGCTGGCTGGAGCTTGAGGCCAACCCACGCCGCACCCATCCTCACAAAGCAGCCTTGAACCTGCACAGCACATCCAAGAACAAAGCCCAAACCAGAAAACCCCATCAAAAGGGCCCAAATGCAACTCCACATTCCTCAGAGGACAAAGGATTGGTGTGGGTTTTCCAAAGTAAAATATAGCTTATAAGAAAAAAAACCAACCACCAAATTATGTGTTTTGCCTGGTAAAAAAAAGGAGTCGCAGACCAGAGGCAGTTCCCAGCCCTTATCTAGGAGTCCAACAGTGATGGACATCCTCCAGCTGCAGAATTCAGACCCATCAAGCACCACTCACTTAAATTGAAGCATGGAAGTTTGTTGGCTTTTATTAGCAAAGCCTCAAAGCCTTCATTGCTTCAGTTCTGAACACTGGAGGTGTTCTCAAACCTGGACAAATGACCTTTAGCATATTAAGGGAGAGAAAGCTGACAAACAAAGGCTCTTTAGGACAACTCTTTATGACAACAGGCTAGGGTTGCTTAGCCTGGAGAAGAGGAGGCTCAGGGGAGACCTTCTTGCTCTCTACAGCTACCTGAAGGGAGGTTGTAGCCAGGTGGAGGTTGGTCTCTTCTCTCAGGCACCCAGCACCAGAACAAGAGGACACAGTCTCAAGCTGTGCCAGGGGAGACACCATCATTGGAAGTGCTTAGGAAGAGCCTGGATGAGGCACTTGGTTCCATTCCATTCCATTCCATTCCATTCCATTCCATTCCATTCCATTCCATTCCATTCTAACTCTAGGTTTTCGGGGGGGCTCCTGCACATACCCCAAGCCCACTGTGCTGTTTACAGCCCAAGCAGCTACTGACAGTTACAGAGAGCAGAGATTCCACAGCGTGTAAAAAGATTCTCTCACTTCATTTGCCATCCTTGCTTCTGGCACCAAGAGGTAACAGGTTTCCTGAGCTGCACCTTGCATTCAGACCATTGTGTTGCTGAGTACTAAGTGATGGACCTATCCCCTATTCATCTGTAGAATCCCTTCTCCAACCTATTTATGCCTTTGCCCTCCATGGAACCACTTCCCTGGTTTAATTACATGGTGTTTTCATTAGTTCATTCATCAAAATGAAAACTCTTGGGATGAAATGCAGTGAATTGAACATTGATTCATTCCAATTACCCTGAGATACCCATTACATAAATTTATTTCTTCTAATTCTAAACACTGTGCCTTGTATCATAATTAATTATGCTTTAAAAGCAGCTTAGTCTTGCTCCTTCTTTGCTTTCTTCTTTTCTGACTGTTAAGTGTAGCATGATTAAGGTGCCAAGATGCAGTTTTGTCTCTAGCCAGCAGGATTTTAAACTGTCTTGTGATGAAGTGCTGCTGTTCAATTCTGTATTCATCTCCAGTGCTTCTGAACTCCATCTACTCCCATTTAGATTTGCACTTCAGCTTTCATGCAAGAGAATCCAGCTTTAGCACATGATAAACAAGTTGTGATCCTCTAAGAATACATCAGTTGCCAGATGGTGGGGGGAAAAAAAGGAACCAACCCAACCCTGAAATCAGATCTTCATGTGAAGATCCAGCTCTTAAAAGATTCTCCTAAAGGCCTGCAGAAAGCATGACAATAAATGTTGGCTTGCTGGAAGGTGTCCAGAGAAGGGCAACGAGGCTGGGGAGGGGTCTGGAGCACAGCCCTGTGAGGAGAGGCTGAGGGAGCTGGGGTTGTTTAGCCTGGAGAAGAGGCTCAGGGGAGACCTTCTTGCTCTCTCCAACTCCCTGAAGGGAGGTTGTAGCCAGGAGGGGGTTGGTCTCTTCTCCCAGGCAAGCAGTACCAGAACAAGAGGACACAGTCTCAAGCTGCACCAGGGGAGGTTTAGGCTGGAGGTGAAGAGAAAGTTCTTCCCAGAGAGAGCTGTTAGCCATTGGGATGTGCTGCCTGAGGAGGTGGTGGAGACACCATCACTGGGGGTGTTTAAGAGAGGACTGTTTGAGGCCCTTGGTGCCATGGGTTAGTTGATTAGATGGTGTTGGGTGATAGGTTGGATTTGATGATCTTTGAGGTCTTTTCCAACCTGGTTAATTCTATTCTATTCTATTCTATTCTATTCTATTCTATTCTATTCTATTCTATTCTATTCTATTCTATTCTATTCTATTCTATTCTATTCTATTCTATTCTATTCTACCCAAATCTCACTTTTCTTGGTTTCATTCAAGTTCCTGCCGTGGCCACACTGTGTCTGTGAACAAAATCACAGCTTATCCAACCTCCCAGGTCATCTGAATCCAAATGTGACTCCTCAGTGGGTCAGGTGCTGTTAGGGAAGATTGGACACCACTTGGAGCCCACTTTACAACCCCAATTTGCAAGCGTGTGTGAGGCCCCGCTGCCTGCTTGTTTGGAAACCATTATTAACAGGGTCAGGAACCTCATCACCATCACCCATTTAAATACATGGCATTCCAAAGGGACTGATAAGGCTAAGGGCTTCCCATTTTCATAGCCCTGAGCTGGGTTTTGCAGTGTTTACTCCCAAAATAAAAGAACACAAAGAAAAATCTCGGGCTCTGAAAATCATTTGATACTGCTCACTCAGGGGCACCACTGCAGATATTTTGCCACACAAGAATTCTAAAAGCATCTTAGGGAAGGCAAAGCTTCCTCTCAGGGCATATTCCTGATTACATGCACTGCAGGACAGCAGTTTCATAATGGTGTCTCTGGCTTGTATGTGCTGCACACTAGAGATTCTCTTTAGGATGCTAAACTACAACAAATCACAGACACCCCCAGGAAAAGGAGGCAGGGGGAGGATAGAAGATACAAAGCAGATCAGAGGCTGACATCTGACGTGGAAATCCAGAGATTCATGGGTAGGGTAAAGCAAGCTGAAACAGCAGCCTCAGTCATCTTGCTTGTACCAGGAAAAAGCAACTTTAAATCACATGGATAACACTAGTTGGCTTTCATCTGTTCCTCCTCTGGCTTGTCATTTGCCCAGCACAACTGCTGTGTTAGCAGGACAGCCAGCAAGGAAAATTGACTCTTGAAATGAGCCAGGCAGAAAGGGGGAGGAAAGGGCAGGAAAGAAAAGGAGGGGGGAACACCTTGAAATTCAACAAGAAAAAGAAAAAGGAAAAGGAAAAGAAAAGGGGAAAGGGAAAGGGAAAGGGAAAGGGAAAGGGAAAGGGAAAGGGAAAGGGAAAGGGAAAGGGAAAGGGAAAGGGAAAGGGGAAGGGAAAGGGAAAGGGAAGAGGACAGGGAAAGGGAAAGGGAAAGGGAAAGGGAAAGGGAAAGGGAAAGGGAAAGGGAAAGGAAAAGGGAAAGGAAAAGGGAAAGGAAAAGCCCTTGTAAAGAGTCCCTCCCCAGCCTTCTGCAGGTCCCCTTCAGATATTGAATTGCTGCTCCAAGGTCTCCCCAGAGCCTTCTCTTCTCCAGGCTGAACAGCCCCAGCCTCTCTCAGCCTTTGTAGCAGAGGTGCTCCAGCCCTCTGATCATCCTCGACACAAGGAAGATGTTTCTGTTACTCCAAAATCTGGCACCCCTGAGCAAATGGAATGGAATGGAATGGAATGGAATGGAATGGAATGGAATAGAATAGAATAGAATAGAATAGACCAGGTTGGAAGAGACCTTCAAGATCATTGTGTCCAACCTATCATCCAACACCACCTAATCAACTAAACCATGGCACCAAGCATCAAGTCTCCTTCTAGACACCTCCAGTGATGGTGACTCCACCACCTCCCCAGGCAGCCAATATTCCCTCTCCACCTAATGAATATCTTTCAACATTGTAAAATAGTTTCCTGTTTGCAAGAAGAGATTGCAGGGACAGTAAAACAAAATAAAATCAAATGATCAAAAGAAGCCTCATGGCCTGGCCTCAACAAACAAGGAAAGTCCAAATTAGGAGACACCACAGAGCTCTGGACACCTGACAGCTTTAAGAGCACTGGAGGTGAACTAAGGGCAAAGTAAAGGCTTTAAACAGAATCTTTGGTAGTGGCTGCTTTGCCCTTTTGTTCTTTTTGTCCTTGTTAGCAGAATGAGACCACAAAATGTTAGCAGGTGCCAGATGGAGCCACAGAACAATGTCTGTGTTGTACATGATGCGTGGTGGAGCACTGGAGTACTGCTGCTGCTGCATCACTGGAAGTGGAATATGTCAGAATAGCAAGAAAAGTCCTTTCTATAGAGCAGAGCAAGAAGATGCACCCAGCTTCAGCAACATGCCTAGTCCCATGCCTGCTTATGACTCACAGCAGTGCTGCCCTGAGCATATTTACCTATGAAAGATGAGCAAGATGGAATGAAATGGAGCAAAAGGTATGTCTGGATCACACCTTGGTTTAGAACTGAAAGCCCTGCAGCTCTGTGGTTAGTTTTCTGGAAGCATTCTTCACAGAATCACAGAATCACCAAGGTTGGAAGAGACCTCAAAGATCACCAAGTCCAACCTGTCACCACAGACCTCCTGACTAAACCATGGTACCAATTGCCATGGCCAATCCCCTCTTGAACACCTCTAGGGATGGGGACTCCACCACCTCTGAACTCCACCACTCCACCCTGAACCTGGGTGAGGGGCCACTGAGGACAACCCCACCTGCTCCTGGGTCACCACTGGTTTGGGTTGGAAGGAACCTTAAAGACCATCTAGTTCCAGCCCCCTGCCATGGGCAGGGACACCTTCATCTAGATCAGGTTGCTCAAAGCCCTGTCACAGGCACAAAAGCAGGAGAGCCAGCAACGCAAACAGCCTCCATCAGAGAGAATTCCCTGATGTTCCCAGCTTGCAAGCTGTGCCCCTGCTCCTGAGGAGGAATAAAGCTTCCCAACAGTAATCTGCCTGAAGAAAAATAATCAGGTAATCAGTCTGACCTTAATCACATGAGACGGGAAGATTAGCCAGGCTTCAAAAAAGATGAGCTGGGCTGGCACTGCTGATGCTGGATCAGCCCACTCTGGGCTACCCACTCTTCTTCTTTATCCAGTCTCTGAGTGTTTAAAAGCAGGGAAATGGTCCCAAGAACAATTTTAGCCAATGATGTAGTGAGGGATTAGGGCCAGGGTCCATCTTGCTCCTTTCCATGGCTGAACAGATGACATCCTGAAAGCTGAGAGCTTGTGCTGATACAAAGCTGCAAGATCCAAGCCTATGGATTGCATCTGCCCCTATGAATGAAAGGGAATGAAAGGGTTTGGAACTGGAGCAGGGGAGATTTAAGTTGGACATCAGGAAGAAGTTCTTCACAATGAAATAGTGGAACAGGCTGCCCAAGGATGTGGTTGAGACCCCATCCCTGGAGCCATTCGAGGTCAAACTTGATGAGGCCATGAGCAACCTGGTCTAGTTGAAGATGTCCCTGCTGATTGCAGGGGGTTTGGACAAGATGACCTCTGAGGGTTCCTTCCACCCCAATGCCATCTGTGAATTGCTCCATAAAGTAACATTGTGGTCTAAGTAAGCCTTCCAACAGGAAGCTCAGTCCATCCCCAAGTGGTCTTCATGGCTCTGCTCTCCCTGTCTCACTGTGGTGAGGCTGAAGACAGCTGCCAGCATCCTAGAATGGTTTCATTTGTTATTTCAGCAAGGACTTGGTGAATCATCAGGATTCCTGTGATCAGACTCCTGCTTTCCTGTCCATGAAGTGAATTCTCTGTTCGATCTCAATGCCACTAATTTCCTGCTAATGAGTAGCCCAAGCTTATTCGAGTAGCAAGCAATTTTGCAACTACAAGGTTTAGAATTAGTAAGACAAAGCTCTAATTTGCCACTGAGAGCAAGGCAGCCTTCCCTTTGAATGGAATCAATTCTAACAACACCAATACACTTGCTTTGGGCACAGGCTTTGATCAGCTGGTGTGAGAGAGGAAGCACAGGCAAGGCAGTAGGTCCTCAGCGATACTCAGTGTGTGAGGGAATCACAGAATCACAGTGTTAGGGGTGGGAAGGGACCTCAAAAACTCACCCAGTCCAACCCCCCTGCCAGAGCAGGAGCACCTAGAGCAGATCACACAGGAACACATCCAGGTGGGTTGTGAATATCTCCAGAGAGGGAGACTCCACAACCCCCCTGGGCAGCCTGTTCCAGGGTTCATAGAATCATAGAATCAATAAGGTTGGAAGAGACCTCAAAGATCATCAAGTCCAGCCTGTCACCTGACTACTAAACCATGGCTCCAAGTGCCACATCCAATCCCCTCTTGAACACCTGCAGGGATGGGGACTCCACCACCTCCCCGGGCAGCACATTCCAACACCTAACAACTCTCTCTGGGAAGAACTTTCTCCTTACCGTGAACCTAAACTTCCCCTGGCACAGCTTGAGACTGTGTCCTCTTGTTCTGGTGCTGGTTGCCTGGGAGAAGAGACCAGAGGGTTCTGTCACCCTCACAGGGAAAAAGTTTTTCCTCATGTTTCCATGGAACTTCTTATGCTTCAAGTTCCACCCAGTGCCAGGCAGGATGGGCTCAGCATCTCAGGTAGCAAGCAAGAGGAAAGCACTGCAGCATCTGTCACAACTTGTTTCCACTTGGTTGTAAGCCTGAGAGTAGTTCTTTAAAGGTGGCTGTTTCTAAACTATGCATCTTTTTAGTTCATTATCTAAAACCTCTTCCAACCCAAGCTGTGTATCCACTCTGGGGTTCCCCCAGTTCAAGAGAGACAGGGACCTGCTAGACAGAGTCCATTGGAGAGCTACAAGGATGATGAAGGGACTTGAACATCTCTGCTATGAAGAAAGGCTGAGAGCCCTGGGGATGTTTAGTCTGGAGAAGAGAAGGCTGAGAGGGCATCTGATCAATGTCTATCAATACCTGAGGGGTGGGTGTCAGGATGAAGGTGCCAGGCTCTTTGTGGTGGTGCCCAGTGACAGGACAAGGAACAAGAGGTACAAGCTGGAACCCAGGAGGTTCCACCTCAACATGAGGAGAAGCTTCTTTGGTGTGAGGGTGACAGAGCCCTGGAGCAGGCTGCCCACAGAGGCTGTGGAGTCTCCTTCTCTGGAGACTTTCAAAACCTTCCTGGAAGTGTTCCTGTGTGACCTACCCTGGCTGATCCTGCTTTGAATCTCTGGAGGTCTCTTCCAACCCCTAACACTCTATGGTCCTGTGCTGTAACAGTGATAAAAGGCAAGAGGAGATCACACAGCCTCCTTTCCACCAGCATCCTGGTTCTGTACAGAACTGCACTTACTTTATCCAGGGCTTAACAATATTTCAGGACTTTAACACAAGCATTTCAAACAGCACCATCACGATTAGAACTCCTGCTCCTACCCTCAAAATGTTACTTACAATTAAGTAGCACTTACAAACCTTCCTAAGGATGAGGCCCCAGTAGCCCACTTGCTGTTTAAATACAGTAAAAGACTGTGACTACTAATTGCTTACTAAGCAGCCACAGCTATTCAAGAGAGCATCTGGAGCCTCTTCTGCTTCATGCATCATCAGAATAATTCTCAGCTATATTCTGAATGCTAGCCTTTATTTCTGGTAATTATGTAAGAGGCAGAGGGATCACATTATGAATTTGAGAGCCAAGATGAAGTAAAGATGGCAGTTAAGTCATCTGTTGATTTGCAGATTGGGCCAGCTTGGTACAGAGTCACTGCAAGTAAATTTAGAGCCCTGCAGAGCTGGTTGCAGAGTCCATCCACTGACTCGCTACAACTTGGACAGATTATTTCAGATCTAACTGAACCAGGCAAAGGAAAGATGCAGAAGAAACACCCAGAGAAAAGGCAAGAGTGTGATCTCGTTCTGCTGAAATGTCTGTATCTGTTTGCAGCTGCTCTCTGGCTGTCAATAATTTAAAAGCCTAAAGAGGAGGAGGGGAAAGCTGAGCAGTGCAGGAGCTTTTGTTAGGGGCAGCACAGTGCAGAGTCTGTCTGCAGCGTGTCAGTGAAGGGACTTTCTGTGGCAGGCAAGTCTGCTCCCTCAGGCAGGTGCAAACTGTAATATTTATGGGCAAGACTCTGAAGCTGCTGCTTATGCTTTTCAGAAGGCACAGAGAATGGCTACCAGAGTGAGGAGGGGAACTGGAACATCATCTCTCTTGTGAGGAAAGGCTGAGAGAATTGGAGCTTTTCAGTCTGGAAAAGAGCAGACTGAGAGGGGATCTCATCAATGCTGACCAATACTTAAAGGCTGTCAGGAGGATGGGGCCAGGCTTTTATCAGTGGTGCCCAGGGACAGGGCAAGGGTCAATGGGCACAAACTCAAACATAAGAAGTTCCATCTGAACCTGAGGGGGAATTTCTTTAATTTAAAGGGTGACAGAGCCCTGGGGCAAGCTGCCCACAGAGGTGGTGGAATCTCCACCTCTGGAGACATTCAAAACCCACCTGGATGTGTTCCTGTGTGACCTTCTCTAGGAGGACCTGTCTTGGCAGGAGGGTTGAAGTTGCTATCATCTCCAGAGGTCCCTTTGGAGGTTTAGGCTGGATGTTAGGAAGAAGTTCTTCCCAGAAAGAGAGATTGGCTGTTGGAATGTGCTGCCCAGGGAGGTGGTGGAGTCACCATCACTGGGGGTGTTTAGGAAGAGCCTGGATGAGGCCCTTGGTGCCATGGTTTAGTTGATCAGATGGTGTTGGGTGATAGGTTGGACTTGATGATCTCAAAGGTCTTTTCCAACCTGGTTAATTCATTCTATTCTATTCTATTCTATTCTATTCTATTCTATTCTATTCTATTCTATTCTATTCTATTCTATTCTACCCCCTACCATTCTGTGATTCTGTAACATAACTATTACCACTGACTTCATTATGGTTATTCACTTTGCAAGCAAGTGCTGATCTGCAAGGGAGTTGCAGCCTGGGTCTGACAGCACAATTTTTGGCAGAAAGAGTATTTTAAAGTCAATAAAGGTTGCAGGAATTAGCATTTGTTTGAAGGCTTTCAATCAAGCCTCAGCATTTCCATTAACTCCAGAAAAAAAAACCCTGTTTCTGACCAAGCTAGATTCCCAACTCAGTCTGCAAGGGCAAACTTCATAGCATGCATTCAAATAAAGAGCCAGTGAGAAAACCCACAGAATGCTAGGGGTTGGAGTGACCTCAAAAGCTCGTCCAGTCCAACCCCCCCCTGCCAGAGCAGCATCACCTAGAGCAGGTCACACAGGAACACATCCAGGTGGGGTTTGAATATCTCCAGACAAGGAGACTCCACAACCCCCCTGGACAGCCTGCTCCAGGGCTCTGTCACCCTCACAGGGAAAAAAATTTCCTCTAGTTTCCATGGAGCTTCCTATGCCACAGCTTCCACCATTCCCTTGTGCTGGCATTGGACATCCCAGCAGAGCCTGGCTCCAGCCTCTTGACACTCACCCTTTACATCTTTATAAGCATGAATGAGGTCACTCTTCAGTCTCCTCTTCTCCAAGCTAAAGAGCCCTCAGCTCCCTCAGGCTCTCCTCATGAGGAAGATGTTCCACTCCCCCAGTCATCTTTGTGGCTCTGTGCTGGACTCTTTAAAGCAGTTCCCTGAGGTCCATCTTGAACTGAGAAGCCCGGAGCTGGCCACAATATTCCAGATGCAGCCTCACTAGGGCAGAGTAGAGGGGGAGGAGAACCTCTCTGACCTACTAACCACAGCCCTTCTTGTCCACCCCAGTGTCTTTTATTCACTTCTTTTGGGAGTAGTACTACAAGTCCCAGCCAAGATCCAGAGGCTGGACAAATACATCGTGCTCATGTATCTCCATATGACCCAAAACTGAGAATTTGTCCACTTCCTGAGTTGAGCAGTGCTTTAGCTTCCTGATTTTCAGTGGAAGCAGTGGGGTCTAACTTCTCCAAGAGCTTTCTAGTAACTGCACCTGGAGCTTGACTCTGGTTCCAGAGCCACACAAACACAGGCACTTTGTACACTGCAAAACCATAGAATCATAGAATCAATAAGGTTGGAAAAGACCTCAAAGCTCACCAAGTCCCCCCTCTCAAACACCTCCAGGGATGGGGACTCCACCACCTCCCTGGGCAGCACATCCCAGTGGCAAATTACTCTTTCTGGGAAGAACTTTCTCCTCACCTCCAGCCTAAACTTCCCCTGGCACAGCTTGAGGCTGTGTCCTCTTGTTCTGGTGCTGCTTGCTTGAGAGAAGAGACCAACCCCCTCCTGGCTACAACCTCCCTTCAGGTAGTTGGAGAGAGCAAGAAGGTCTCCCCTGAGCCTCCTCCTCTCCAGGCTAAGCAACCCCAGCTCCCTCAGCCTCTCCTCACAGGGCTGTGCTCCAAACCCCTCCCCAGCCTTGTTGCCCTTCTCTGGACACCTTCAAGTCTCTCAATGTCCTTCTTAAACTGAGGAGCCCAGAATTGGACACAGGACTCAAGGTGTAAATTCTTGTTGTCAAACAGGGATTTTTGTCTGGCACCAAATCTCCAGCCCTGTGTTATCTGGCCTGGTCAAGCAGCTCCTAGGGAAGGTTTAACAGGTCAGAAGCAGAAGGTGTCTTTACACCTATTACAATTGGCAGGGCTCTGTTTCAGATCCTGGCAAATAATAGTTGTGCTGTGCCTGGCTGGTGCACACTCTGCCTCTGCTCCCTTTCTCCCCTTATCCCACCTTGCCAAGCATTTGTGCAGGACAGAGGCTGCTATGTCATGTTATTTTTGTGCTATTGTGTGACTTTTCTACACTGAGGGTGCTGAAACACTGGCCCAGGTTGCCCAGAGAGCTGGTAGATGCCTGGAACCGTTCCAGGTCAGGCTGTCTGGGGCTCTGAACAACCTGTTCTAGTTGCAGATGTCCCTGCTGGCTGCTGGGGGGGTTTGGACTGGATGACCTTTAAAGGTCCCTTCCAACCCAAAGCATTCTGTGATTCAGTCTGTATTACCCAGACACTCCTATTATTTTTCTCTTGAGAGAATGCTGAGGCAGGTGAGTCTGAGGGTTCTGATCAGCTTCCCTCTGATCAAACTAATGGTGACAGCGTTAAAGCAGGAAAACCAACCCCCAAACCAAATAGCTGTGCAGTCAGAGTGGTCATCAGCACCACTCTGCAGTCTCACAGCAAGACCTCTTGCACTGGTGACAGCATTTCTGCAGTGTTTTGGCAGGCCAGTAACTGGAAAACGAATCAAAGCCATTTCTAAGATGAGTTTCCCTCACAAGTAAGGAAAGGAGAAGAGAAAAGGCCACGAGAAGCAATTAGCCTGCTCATGCTATAGATTTTTAACTCTGGGGTTAGCAGTGGGCATCCTTAAATAGAAAGCTCAGCAGCAATAAATCATTCCAGTGTTTGTTATTTATATTTACCAGGATTATTGCATTACCAGATCAGATAATTATCCCCATCAGTGGCCAGCTTAGTACTTCAGTGGGCTGACTCTTTTACCACATGATGTGCCTCACAGAAAAGAAGGATTATGACAACTCAGGCATGAGATCATAACACCCAGGTGCGCAGCACAGGAAAATCTCTCTTATTGCAGCCAAATAACATGTTTTGTTCCTTAAGAATGTCTGAGATGACAGAAGCAGAACAGAGAGCAGGCTGAACAGAAGCAAAGCCACCAGGTAAGGCAAATGTGGAGTGGGGGAAGCCCAAAGATCTGTTCTGGCCACAGGCAGTTATGACACATCATGGCCAAGGGTGACAGTCATCAGGCAGGGACCTAAACTGGGGTCACATGGAACTGGCAGTGCAAGAGCTTCCATTTCAGAATCATAGAACCAATAAGGTTGGAAAAGACCTCAAAGATCATCAAGTCCAATCTGCCACCCAACACCTCATGACTACTAAGCCATGGCTCCTAAACCATGGCTCCTAAACCATGACTACTAAACCATGGCTCCTAAACCATGACTACTAAACCATGGCTCCTAAACCATGACTACTAAACCATAGCTCCTAAACCATGGCTCCTAAACCATGACTGCTAAGCCATGGCTGATCACCTGCCTTAGAAACCCAAAAGAAGAACAATCAAAAACGCAGGAGAACTAAGTTGAGGATAACAACTTGGGTAACAAATGCATCTTCTTCAGCTGTCACTGCACCCACTGTGTCTTTCCCTGCAGCTCCAGCATGGGCCAGACTTGTGCTCCTGACAAAGCTGTGCTGTGCTTCCACAGCAGAGTGAGGAGAACATAAAGCCCTTGAATAGGGCAAGAAGCCATGGTAGGTGATATGCTAGGAAAGCACTCAGGGAATGGCTGGATTAGCATCAGGGAGTCAAGGGGATCACCCTCATTCAACAGTGATGCAGAGCTGCCTTTGTTGTTGCTCTCCATTTGTCCATCATCTTGTGGACCAGAACTGCAGTTGTATATTGCTTGCTCCTCAGCTACAACTTCCTCATCCACCTGTAGGATGATCAGCTACAGGACCCTGGGTCTAACCATCTAAGCCCTACAAAGAGAGGCTGAGGGAGCTGGGGTTGCTTAGCCTGGAGAAGAGGAGGCTCAGGGGGGACCTTCTTGCTCTCTCCAACTCCCTGAAGGGAGGTTGTAGCCAGGAGGGAGTTGGTCTCCCCTCTCAAGCAAGCAGCACCAGAACAAGAGGACGCAGTCTCAAGCTGCACCAGGGGAAGTTTAGGCTCAAGGTGAGGAGAAAGTTCTTCACTGAGGGAGTTGTTAGCCATTGGAATGTGCTGCCCAGGGAGGTGGTGGAGTCCCCATCCTTGGAGGTGTTCAAGAGGGGATTGGATGTGGCACTTGGTGCCATGGTCTGGTCATGAGGTCTGTGGTGCCAGGTTGGACTTGATGATCTTTGAGGTCTCTTCCAACCTTGGTGCTTCTGTGATTCTGTGATCACACCTCACCAGGTAACCACTTTCCTAAGAACACTGCCAGAACAGAGGCTGCTGCTGCAAGCATCAGGTTGTTCCCCAACCAGCTTTTAATGTGCTGAGCTCAGGGTGTCTCTGCCTCTTGCTCCTCACAGTCTGTTTTCCATTTGCTGTCATCACCATAAGGAGAATCTCAGCGTTTAAACTGCATTAAACATGAAACCTTGGTGCTGCATCTCTCATCAGGGTATGACATTTCTCAAACCAGACATGGCTCACAGCAAAGGTTAATCTCTTTTCCAAAACATTGTTTGGGAGTTGCATTGCACTCATCCTAATGCAAAGGAGCCTTGGAAGCTGGGTGACAGACTCCAAACATTAGGGAAATGGTCAGAGTGTATTAACCCAAGGAGTTCTCTGGGAAATCACCATCTTGTGTATTGATTTGCCAGCTAACAATCCAGAGAATGAAAGTCAAGAAGGTTTAAAGCTTCCAGTGGAGTTCCCAGGAGAGCTAAGCAACACTGACCATGCCCAGCTGCATCTGAGCGCTCAGCACAGTCAGATCTCTCACTTGTACCTAAACTCTCTCTCCAGAGCTACAAACATTACATCTGCCCTTGCCTATGTGTCTGGGGAATGGAGACTCAGAGAGGAAATTTCACTGAGGCAGGAAAAGGAGCAGGAAACCTCAGTTCCAGGCTGCTGAAACTTAGATCACTGCAGGACTTTGCCAGTCCCCAGCAGCTGGATTACAACTGCAGTAACTTCCTCTTTACAGAGAATCATAGAAGGTTTGGAAGGGACCTCCAAAGGTCATGCCCCTCTGCAGGCAGCAGGGACATCCTCAACTACATCAGGTTGCCCAGAGCCCTGTCCAGCCTCACCTTGAATATCTCCAGGGATATTGTTTTTCACTCCAGGCAAAGTGAATACTATGAGAAGGAAAAGTCAAGAACTCCTAGAGACAGCGGCTTGGTGGACAGACCATCTGACAGACCCAGCTCTCCATCCTGAGAGAGCAGTCTACATACTAAACTAGTAAAGAAAGACAGGGTTGGGGTGGTGCTTCCCTGCTTTCCTGTGCTATGGGAGAAAGCACACAATCATAGACCTCTAAGGTCACTAAGTCTAACTGTCAACCCACCACCACCAGGGCCACTAAACCATGGCCCCAAGTGCCATGGCCACAGATTTCTTGAACAGCTCCAGGGATGGGGACTCCACCACCTCCCTGGGCAGCCTCTTCCAATCCCTGACCACTCTTGCAGCAAAGTAGTTTTTCCTAATCTCCATCTAAACCTCCCCAGGCCACTTCCTCTTGTCCTACCACCTGACACTACAGAGAAGAGACTGCCCCTCGCCTGGCTCCAGCCTCCTCTCAGGGAGTTCTAGAGAGCAAGGAGGTCTCCCCTCAACCTCCTCTTCTCCACACTAAACAGCCCCATACAAGAAGCATGGACCCTGTTCCCAGAGAGGACTAAAGGGTGTGAGTCACCATGCTTCAGATGTGGAGAAACTGTGTCTTCCACAGTGTGAAATTCAGAGAGTCAATGCTGCCCTACGTGGTTGAGCCTGCTCTCAAATCAGGTCACTACATTTAGGTCAGAGTCATTCCCTAATGTGCAGAGGATTGGCAAATGCAGATGATACTCCTTTGACTTGGCTGGATTCAGCCTTTCCTATTCTCCCAAGCAAAGCATTCTTCCTTGAACTTGGCAAACATGAAAGCAGGCAATGAGGGAATGTTTTGGCTGGCTCTGCATGCCTCTCCCATGCACTTTCTCTTTTAAGTGACATTGCTTTTGTAATCATCTCCTTCTGGTTTCGATGGGTTTTTCAGAGAGCAGTTTGAGCAGGCTGCTCAGTTGCCAACCTGGCTTCTATTTTGGTTGCTACACTGCCATCATCAGTGTATTAGGTGAACAAAATAATGCACAATTAGGATTTCTGACTCACAGGGGTTGGTTTGGTTGTTGGTTTGGGTTGTGGGGTTTTTTTGTCCATACTCCAGTGGTTTGATTTCCTCCTCCCTCCTTTTTGTTTTGGTTTGGGGTTTTTCTGCCCCTGCCCAAACCCTGCTCTGATATCATAGAATCATAGAATCAATAAGGGTGGAAAAGGCCTCAAAGATCATCAAGTCCAACCTGTCATAGAATCAGTCAGGGTTGGAAGGGACCACAAGGATCACCTATTTCCAACCCCCCTGCCATGGGCAGGGACACCCCACACTAGATCAGGCTGCCCAGAGCCTCATCCAGCCTGGTCTTAAACACCTCCAGGGATGGGGCCTGTCACCCAAGACCTCATGACTACTAAACCATGGCACCAAGTGCCACATCCAGTCCCCTCTTGAACACCTCCAGGGACAGTGACTCCACCACCTCCCTGGGCAGCACATCCCAGTGGCTAAGAACTCTCTCTGTGAAGAACTTTCTCCTCACCTCCAGCCTAAAATATGGATTGACCAAGGCAAAAAAGAGCATCCAAGTGCTGGTAAGGGAGTCAGGGAAAGGGTCTGTGCCTGGCCCCACTTTCCTGGAAGTTCATCGTAGCCTCTCAGCCCAATGTCTGCTGGCTATTAGGTTAGCTATTAGGAAGCATTTCCTCACAGAAGGGCTGATTAGGCACTGGGCTGGACTGCCCAGGGAGGTGGTGGAGTCACCATCACTTGGGGGTCTTTAAGAAAAGCTTGGATGTGGCACTTGGTAGCAGGGTTTAGCTGACGTGGTGGTGCTGGGTCACAGGCTGGACTTGATGATCTCAGAGGTCTTTTCCAGCCTCAATAATTCTGTGGTTCTGTGACTCTGGATTACATCTCCACCACCGCAGCCTGACAGAAGCAGAGTGAGAGAGGAAAAAGCTGGAGTCAAGGACATGACATCCACATGCTGTGCATCTGAAGAGGCTTTCCTTCTGCCTGTGGCCCAGCTGATCATGTGAGCAAGTGCTGATGGCCAGCTGCAGCCTGTCTTCAAGTTAAATTTCCTCTGCAAGGAATTCCAGGATGTCTTCTCCCAGACTGCTGCACAGTAAGTGGAGACTCTCGAGCTGCTTCCAAAGGACAAAGCCCAACTCTGAACAAAATCCTACTGCAGACACAGTCCCTCTGTCCTCTGAGTGACTCCTGCAAGTTGCTCTTCACTAAGAAATGTTTCTTAGGGTGGGTTTGGGGAGGTTTTTCTTTGCCTTTTCGAGTGCCAATCAATCAATTACAAAAGTGAACCTGAGACAACTACTTACCCAGAAGATTTTTTTCTTCCTACCAGTTACTTGTGCTTAAATTCACTGGGAGAGGTTCCCAGGTAAAAGTGGTGTCACTGGCACTCAGTTAGGTGCAGGACAGACTAAGGCCACCTGTCTAGCACAGAGCAGTTTATGGAGGAAAGCTTCATTTCCAATGCAAAGTCTGTGCTAATTATCAACCCTCTATGCAAATAGCTTGGCTGGAAATATTTGTTCAGCCCTCTGCACACTGCAGACAAGGAAGGGACACACAGCAGTTTTGTTGGAGGGTGTGTGTGCTGCAAATCAATAGGTTCTTGATCTTTAATGCAGGAATATTCAATTATTGTAATTTTGCAGCCTTTAATAAAGCAAAGTCTGTGAAGTAGAAGGCTCCAGAGAGACCTTGAGCTGCCTTCCAGGGTCTGAATAGGGCTACAGGAGAGCTGGAGAGGGACTTGTTAGAAAGGCACAGACAGGACAAGGGGTGATGGCTTCAAACTGGAAGAAGCTGGATTTAGATTAGACATTAGGGAGAAATTCTTCCCTGTAAAGGTGGAGAGGCACTGGAACAGATTGCCCAGGGAAACTGTGGAGACTCCAAGCTTGGAAGTGTTCAGGATCAGGTTGGATGTGTCTCTGAGCAACCTGATCTAGTGTGAGGTGTCCCTGCCCGTGGCAGGAGGGTTGGAACTGCATAATCCTTGAGGTCCCTTCCAACCCTGACAGGTCTGTGATTCTATTTGCATGTGCTACTTCTGGTGAGGTCACAAGGAGCAAGATCTCTGAGGAGGCTACTGTAACTGCACTTGGTTCAGAGGAACAAGCAAGGGGACTGCTCCTGGTTGAGATTCTGCTTGTTCAAGCCTTTTTTTCCCCTTCTCCCCTGCAAGGCTATATCAACACAGACCATTATGTTTGCTCAGTACTTCACAGGAAAGGGTGGTGAACTGAGCACATTCACAGTTGGTTTATGATTAGAGCAGAGTGAAAGGCAGTGTGGTCCTGAGGGAGCTGATGGCTGGTGAGTTTCACAAGAGCTCTACCAGTTAACCCCAGAAATGTGTGGCTGTTTCACTTCAATATGCCAGAGGGCTCCTGTCCCAACAAATTCATTTGGCTTGCACACTTTTCATACATTGTACTGCTTGATAACTCTTTTACAGTATCTGCAGGGGGCCTGCAAGAAGGCTGGGGAGGGACTGCTCAGGATCTCAGGGAGTGATAGGCCTAGGGGGAATGGAATGAAGCTGGAGGTGGGGAGATTCAGGCTGGAGGGGAGGAGGAAGTTCTTCCCCATGAGAGTGGTGAAGCCCTGGAATGGGTTGTCCAGGGAGGTGGTTGGGGCCCCATGCCTGGAGGTGTTCAAGGCCAGGCTGGATGAGGCTCTGGGCAGCCTGATCTAGTGTGGGGTGTCCCTGCCCATGGCAGGGGGGTTGGAACTGGCTGATCCTTGTGGTCCCTTCCAACCCTGACTGATTCTATGATACACCACGCAGCTTCTCATGAAACAAAGTTAACCCTCCAGACACTTCTATTTATCTGACTTGGAAACTGTTTGGTGAGGATTCAGGTTGTTTGCATTGTCTAATCCTTGTTTCCAGAAGAAGCATTTCTCTTTACTAAATAAACTTCCTTCTGGTTATTGAGTGAATTCAGTAGCCACACAGTTAATGGAGCTATCTCCTGCTTTATCGTGCCTGGATCACACAAAGCTTCAGGAGTTTTAATTACCAGCATGCACTATTTGTTCTGTTGTTTCCAAAGGGAAAGGAGAATGCTTCATGCATTGCCAATTGAATTCAATTGAGTCCACTTACACCTTTAAACCACAGCACAGCTTCATTCAGTCTGGCACTTGTCCTTGTGTTTGGTTTCCCTTTGTCCGTGCCATAGGTAATATTTCTGTCTCCATGAGAAGGGAAGGGAAGGGAAGGGAAGGGAAGGGAAGGGAAGGGAAGGGAAGGGAAGGGAAGGGAAGGGAAGGGAAGGGAAGGGAAGGGAAGGGAAGGGAAGGGAAGGGAAGGGAAGGGAAGGGAAGGGAAGGGAAGGGAAGGGAAGGGAAGGGAAGGGAAGGGAAGGGAAGGGAAGGGAAGGGAAGAGAAGAGAAGAGAAGAGAAGAGAAGAGAAGAGAAGAGAAGAGAAGAGAAGAGAAGAGAAGAGAAGAGAAGAGAAGAGAAGAGAAGAGAACGGGAGAGGATAGATAGGATAGGATAGGATAGGATAGGATAGGATAGGATAGAATACAATAGAATTAACCAGGTTGGAAAAGACCTTAAAGATCATCGATTCCAACCTATCACCCAACATCATCTAATCAACTAAACCATGGCACCCAGTGCCTCATCCAGGCTCTTCTTAAACACCTCTCATGATGGTGACTCCACCACCTCCCTGGGCAGCACATTCCAATGGGCAATCTCTTTCTGGGAAGAACATCTTCCTCACCTCCAGCCTAAACCTCCTCTGGCACAGCTTGAGACTGTGTCCTCTTGTTCTGGTGCTGATTGGCTGGGAGAAGAGACCAACCCCCACCTGGCTACAACCTTACTTCAGGGAGTTGTAGAGAGCAAGAAGGTCTCCCCTGAGCCTCCTCTTCTCCAGGCTAAGCAACCCCAGCTCCTTCAGCCTCGCTCCTCAGACCAGGTAGTCTATATTTCTGCCTTTATTATCTACCCTCCACCCTCTCATGCCATTGCAACATAGTTTGCACAGTACCTTTTTGGTTTACTGCAGCATATTCTACACAGGAACTTTGGGTTTGGTGTTTGGGGTTGGTTGTTTTATTTTGTATTGTTTTGTTGCTTTGGTTGTTTTTTTTCCCCCTGTGAAAAGAGTAATTTTCTAATTTGCCTCAGAATAGATGAGAATGAGGATTATTTGTGGCTTATTTGTGATCAACAGCTCCCTCTAGTTTTTGTCCTGCTCTGTTTGGTGTCAGCAGGGAATTGAAGCTAGAATAAATCTTCCCCCCCCCCCAACACAAAGATTGATCTTGGTGTCTTGACTTCTGCATTCTGAAACACAGTGTTTATCATTTATATATATAAATATATTTTTGGGCCCCAAACTGAAAGCCAAATGGAACTAAAAGAGTGGAACTAAGTATATTAAACTGGACTGTGAGATTAGAAGATTGTCCTCACTTTATGGCTTCAGCACAAACAAACACTGACAGCATCTGGGTTAAAAAGAGAGGAAATTACAGTGCCCCTGATAAAAGAATCTAAAGCATTTTAAAGCTGAATAATGTGGTTCTCATTTCCTAATCTGAGGATACAGAAGACAATTATTTATCTTCCCTGGCTAAAGCTTAAAGCCCAAGCCAGCAGCTGAGCACAATCAGCTTTCCAGTATCATAGTATCATGTATCAGTCAGGGTTGGAAGGGACCACAAGGATCAGCCAGTTCCAACCCCCCTGCCATGGGCAGGGACACCCCACACTACATCAGCCTGGCCAGAGCCTCATCCAGCCTGGGCTTAAACACCTCCAGGGACAGGGCCTCAACCACCTCCCTGGACAACCCATTCCAGGGCTTCACCACTCTCATGGGGAAGAACTTCCTCCTCCCCTCCAGCCTGAATCTCCCCACCTCCAGCTTCATTCCATTCCCCCTAGGCCTATCACTAATAGGCTTTATCCCTCCAGTAAGTGACCCTGAGCTTCACTGACAGCTCACACGTTGAGCTGCCTTGGCCAGAGCTTTGAAGCAGCACCAAACCCTTTGAAGGAGACCTCTGGCCCCACAGCAGCAAGCAGAAGAGAACATCCAGACTTTTCAGATGCTCAAATCGAAGAGTGAAGGTATGGTAGGGTTACTATGGGATGGAATGCCTTGTCCATAGGTGTATAGAACCATAGAATGGTTGGAGTTGGAAGGGACCTTAAAGATCATGCAGTCCCATTCCCCCTGCCATGGGCAGGGACATCTGCAAGCCCAGGTTGCTCAAGGCTCCATCTAGCCTGGGAGGAGGCATCCACAGCCTCACTGGGCAGCCTCTTCTGGTGTCTCACCACCCTCACTGTAAAGAGTTTCTTCCTACTCTCCAGACTAAATCATCCCTCCTCAACTTTCAATTCATTCCATCTTGTCCTATTCCAATGAACCCCTGTAAGCAGTACACTGCTGGCCAGCTTAGAGTCCCCTGTCCAGTCCACTCCTCCCACAGGTATAGCCTTTTGCTCTGCATGCCAACAAAGGGCACAAGATGTAGCAGTGACCTTGGTCTGCAGCCAGCCCTTGGTATTCACTAGAAACACTGAAGTGTTCTCACTGCTAAAGCAGCCACTGTGGGCAAACTCAGCTGCAGAGGCTGGTGCAGCTGCAGAGCAGAGGCTGGTGCAGCTCCTGAGCAGAGACTGAGCTGAGAAGTAAAACCACTGAGCAGAATTAGTTCTGTTCTAACCCAAACCAGGACACTCAGTCTCTAATTCCATAACACTAAGGCTGTGATGATCCTTTTCACTGCAGCATTTTTTACTTTAAACTCCTGCCATGAGGTTTGCAAGATGTGTCACATCACATTTTAAAGGCACACCAGGAACAGGTCACTAATCTTGATGACACAATATTTTCTACTTCTAATTGAAACATTGCTATACTGCTTCAAACCCAAACCCAGGCTGTTGAATGCAGAGTTGTGATACAGCTTAATGAAATAATTGTCATCAAAATATGCAAGTTGCTACAGAAAACCATAGAAATAATAAGGTTGGAAAAGACCTCAGAGATCATCAAGTCCAAGCTGTCACCCAACACCTCCTGACAACTAAACCATGGCTTCAAGTGCCACATCCAATCCCCTTCCAGTGATGGTGACTCCACCACCTTCCTGGGCAGCACATTCCCATGGACAATCTCTCTTTCTATGCAGAATTTCTTCCTAACCTCCAGCCTAAACCTCCCCTGGCACAGCTTGAGACTGTGTCCTCTTGTTCTGGTGCTGCTTGCCTGGGAGAAGAGACCAACCCCCACCTGGCTACAACTTCCCTTCAGGGAGGAATTGATTGATTGATTGATTGATTGATGTTAAACCCACAACCATTCAGGGAATGGAGGTGCAGACCCTCACCAGAGCCATACATGACCCTTCTGAACCTACAAGAAGCAAAGAACTTCAGGAGTCCCTTGCAGCTTTTGATTAATGTCAGTAAGATTAGCATGCTTCTTTTGGGGAGTGTTAGGTGATTGCCTTCAGAGGAGCTTCTGAGCAAAAGATTTTCCCTTCAGTTACTGCTTTATAGAACAATCCAAGTAGGTGCTGTGCTCATCCAGCAGGTTAATGTGATCAGACATAATCTGGTGAGTATTTACACAACTCCACCAATAAGCCCTTGTCTCAACATGTGACACCCCTCCTCTTTCAGCTTCCTCTCTGTATCCAAGGATATTAAGCCAAGTTATGTAAAAACATTTGCCTGTGACCAGTACAAAAAGCTGGATGTGCATGAAGGTTTGGTGCATTAGCTTTTTCCCCCCTCCACCCCACACTTGGGATTAACATAGCTTTTTAAATACACAAGTTGGAAGGCTGGTGCTTTGGCTACTCCTTTTTGCTTTGCACATCAGTCTAGACTCAATGCCTCAAGCATGGCTGCTCCAAGAGTGAAGCTTCATCATCTCAGAGTCACAGAAACAGACAGGTTGGAAGAGACCCTCAGGATCACCAAGTCCAACCCAGAACCCTGCTCTGCAAGGCTCATCCCTAAAGCAGAGCCCCAAGTACTACATCCAAACGACCTTTAAGCACATCCAGGGTTGGTGACCCCACCACCTCCCTGGGCAGTTCATTCCAATCCCTGACCACTCTTGATAGGAAAAATGTTCCTAATGTCCAGTCTAAACCTACCCAGTGGCAGCTTGAGGCCATTCCTTCTTGTTCTATCACTAAATACCTGTGAGAAGAGACCAGCAGCAGCCTCCCTACAACCTCCTTTCAGGTGCTTGCAGGTAGCAATGAGGTCTCCCCTCAGCCTCCTCTTTTCCAAACTAACCATCCCCGCCTCCGTCAGTCACTCTTCATCAGATTTATTCTCCAGTCCCTTCACAGCTTCCTTACCTTCCTCTGCCCTGGCTCCAGCACCTCCACATCTCTCCTGTATTGAGGTACCCCAAATTGGACACAGCACTCAAGGTGTGGCCTCAGCAGAGCTGAGTACCAGGGGTCAATCACCTCCCTGCTCCTGCTGGGCACAGCATTTCTTATCCCAGCCAGGATGCTTTTGGCTTTCTTGGCCACCTGGGCACACTGCTGGCTCCTATTCAGCTGCTTGTCCATTAGCACCCCCAGATCCCTTTCTGCCAGACAGCTTTCCAGCCACACTGCCCCAAGCCTGCAGCATTGCTTGAGGTTGTTGTGACCAAAGTGCAGGACCTGGCACTTGGCCTTGTTGAAGCTCATGAGCTTGTTATAGTCCTGCCCTCAACCCTGTTAGTATGGTTGGGATGTGTTAATTGGAGAATTATTTTCAGCCTTCAGCACTCAATATTTGTGAGCTCAACCCAATTTGGAGCATCCAGTGGCATTGGAAGTCACTGTGCTTTATCTCTGGGCAAGGAATTCGCCAAAGACCAGCTTTAATTTGAGTGTTACTGACAAATGGGTACAGCTGCCTGACAAAAAAGACCCTCAAAATGCTGCCAGCAGAATGACAAAGGTCAGGGCTGTCCCCTGCAATAGAGAGGGCAGAACTGTTTTGTGAAGCAGGGAACATATGAAGTGTTTCAGCATCGAAGCACCCTGGCCTGCTCTGAATGGGTCACATTGTAGTTGCCCTGATGATATGAACATGCAAAAGGTCACAAGTCCAAATTAGACTTGCAAGTTAGCAGATGAAACAAACCCAAACTGGAAACCTTCCCTTCTGTATCTGTTTGTGCCACGCTGGTGCTCCCTTGCATTACAGAATCCCAGCTTTCAGTTTTATTCTTGTAATGGTGATGTCACTCTGGCTAGTCAGCTGCAGACCAAAGAGTTGGAACAGAAGGCCTTGCTTTGGGTAGTGAAGGGTCCCCCAAAAGAAGCTGAAGAGAATGTAAACCACAGAAGATACTGAAGAATGTGTTGTGGGAAACTGATTTCAGTTGATGCTAAACAACCTGGGTGAAAGATCAGAGAAGAGCAGGAGGAAGGTTTCTATTTATAGATTCATGGAATGGTTTAGGTCAGAAGGGAACCTAAAACCACCCAGTTCCAAACCCCACTGCCATGGGCAGGGACACCTCCCACCAGCCCAGGTCGCTCAAGGTCTCATCCAGCCTGGCCTTGAACACCTCCAGGGAAGGGGCAGCCACAGCCTCCCTGGGCAACCTGTTCCTGTTCCCTCACTGTAAAGAATTTCTTCCTCATCTCCCATCTAAATCTGCTCAAAGCCATCACCTTGGCTTGTCCTATGACCACAAGCCCTTATAAGAAGTATCACAGAATCACTAAGGTTGGAAGAGACCTCAAAGATCACCAAGTCCAACCTGTCACCACAGACCTCCTGACTAAACCATGGCACCAAGTGCCACATCCAATCCCCTCTTGAACACCTCCAGGGATGGGGACTCCACCACCTCCCTGGGCAGCACATTCCAATGGCTAACAACTCCCTCAGTGAAGAACTTTCTCCTCACCTTGAGCCTAAACTTCCCCTGGCACAGCTTGAGACTGTGTCCTCTTGTTCTGGTGCTGGTTGCCTGGGAGAAGAGACCAACCCCCACGTGGCTACATCCTCCCTTCAGGTAGTTGTAGGGAGCAATGAGGTCCCCCCTGAGCCTCCTTTTCTCCAGGCTAAACAATTCCAGCTAAACAAGTCCCTCCTCAGCTCTCCTGTAGCCCCCTTCAGATTCTGGAAGGCTGCTCTAAGGTCTCCCTGGAGCCTTCTCTTCTCCAGGCTGAAGAACCCCAACATTCAGAGCATGTCCCCTACTTTCCCTACCTTATGAGAAGAGCTTCTTCCTAAGATCCAGCCTAGCCCTACCCTCTCTGATCACTCAGTCCCTGCTGCGTGCAGGCAAAGCTCTGCAGCCACGTTCCCTAGGCTTTGAGTGAGCACAGGATCAAGTCCATATTTGTGCAACGTTGCAGTTAGCTGAGAGGCAAAAAAAAGGGGCAATTTAGGAGGAAATATTTGTGCCTAAAATTAAAAACCCAGTTACTTCTCACTGTCAGTTTTATCTTAAGGACAACTAAAGCCTCCATGATTTACATAGCAGCCGCTCAAGCAAGTTCCAACCTAACAATGTGCAGGAGCAAATTCTCAGCAAACAATGTGAAATTTGCCAGGATTAGCTAATCAGTTTATTGTTTCAGTGAAGTCAGTCAGCATGTGTGCCAGCAAGTTGCTTTTTTTAAAGTGATATTCCATTTTTAAGCACAAAAGCTTCCCATATTTATAGCACCAAGATTGTTCACTAAATACCCTAGCAGATGGATGGGTTTGCTCTTCTTGGGCAAGGACAAGGAATCAGGGGGATAAGCTAGAGCACAGGAAGCTCCACCCCAATGTCAGGAGAAACTTCTTTGGTGTGAGGCTGCTGCAGCCCTGGAGCAGGCTGCACAGAGAGGTTGTGGAGTCTCCTGCTCTGGAGACTTTCAAAGCCAGCCTGGATGTGCTCCTGTGTGAACTGCCCTGGGTGATCCTGCTCTGGCAAGGGGTTTGGACCTGAGGTCATAGTATCAGTCAGGGTTGGAAGGGACCACAAAGATCATCCAGTTCCAACCCCCCTGCCATGGGCAGGGACACCCCACACTAGATCAGGCTGGACAGAGCCTCAGCCAGCCTGGGCTTAAACACCTCCAGGGCTGGGGCCTCAACCACCTCCCTGGACAACCCATTCCAGGGCTTCACCACTCTCCTGGGGAAGAACTTCCTCCTCCCCTCCAGCCTGAATCTCCCCACCTCCAGCTTCATTCCATTCCCCCTAGTCCTATCACTCCCTGAGATCCTGAGAAGTGCCTTCCCACCCTTAACATTCTGTGAGGAAAGACTGTGGGAACAGGGCTACATCTCCAGAGATAAAACCCAAGCCCCTCAGACAAAGAGTTTCACAGGGCTGATCATCTTTGCAGCCTTATAGCACTCTAGAAATACTCTTCACAAACACAAAACTATTTTGATGTTGGTTTTGACATGTAGGGCTCTGGGTGACCTGATCTAGTTGAGGATGCCCCTGCTTACTGCAGAGGGGGTTGGACTGGATGACCTTTGGAGGTCCCTTCCACCCCAGACCATTCTATGATTCTATGAATTAAACTGGGGTCCTCCACACAACCATTCAAGAGCCAAGAGTTGGGGGTTTTAAGCTTTAAAGAGGAAATGAAATTGGTCCTTTCCTAATTGTGATTCATAGAATCATAGAATCATAGATTCATAGAATTTACTTGTCTGGAGGAGACCTTCAAGATCATCAACTCTCTTTGCTTTGCATTGGCATTTCTCTAACTCAAACCCAACACCATTCAGCAAAAAATGAGGTTAAATTAAGGTTAAAGGCCTTTAAGTGTGAGTTCATGTAGGTCTGAGCTAATCCCACTTGCACCAGCATTATTTCATGCCTTTGACTTAATTTAGGACAGAAAATAGGCCTCAGGTATTTGGGGGGGGGGGGGAAAGGTATAGTCAAAATCAACTAATGCCCTGATCTTGTAACCTTATGTGAGGACAAAATCTTATTTCCACTCACAGTTTCACTTGCACCACCATGGAGCCTCCAGAGTGAAGGGCTGCCTGCACTTGGTCATCCATCCTTTGCAGAGGAGGAGCAGTTGTCTTTCCCTCTACACTTCCAGCCAGGGGGGAAAGAAAGTAAATCCAACACATAGAGAGCAGCACAGAAATGAAGCAAAACTAAGTGCTTGAGTTAGAAGTACTCAAGGTGAGTACTCAGCTCTGGTGAGGTCACACCTCGAGTGCTCTGTCCTGCTTTGGGCACTGCAGGGTGAGAAAGTCATTGAGGTGCTGGAGTGGGTACAGAGAAGGGCAAGGAAGCTGATGAGAGGCTTGGAGAGCAGGAGTGGTGTGGAGAGGCTGAGGGAGCTGGGTTTGTTTAGCCTGGGCAAGAGGAAGCTGAGAGACCTCACTGCTCTCTGTAGCTACCTGAATGGAGGCTGGAGTGAGGCTGATGTTGGCCTCTTCTCCCAAGTAATTAATGACAGAAGAAGAGGAAATGGCCTCAAGTTGCATCAGGGAAGTTTTGGTTGGATATGAGGAAGAATACACTGGCACAGGCTGCCCAGGGAGGTGGTGGCATCACCATCCCTAGAGGTATACAAAAAACAAGTAGATGTGGCTTGCTCATCATGTGCCTAATGCATTTTATCTTCATCTTCTATTTCTCTGTGAGATTCTTAACACACAAGTTTGCCTGATTACTTCACACTTGTCAGCCCCCCTCACCATTTGCTCCTGACCATCCTCCACCGTTTCAGTGGCTTTACCTTCACAGCTCTCCTGGGGTTGTTTGTTTACATGCGAGGGAGAAGCTAAGGCACAGTAAGTTATTTATACAGGATGAGTTTTAGCAGGGAATAAAACTGAACCCAGCCAACTTATCTCCCATGTGGGGATCCTAAGTATTGGTTAAATCCTCCATTTAAAACTTGTCTGAGGCTAGAAGAGCTCTGTTTCTGCTGGGACCATGGGCAATGAGGCCACTGTGAGAAATAACACAGCTATTTTTCTTTCTTTGATGTCACCACCTTAGAAGCACCACACTCATCGACCTCAGGAGCTCTCAAATTGCTGTCTGGAGAGTAAACACCTTGTTCTGAGGAAGAGAAAGTAAAAACTTCTCAGGAGCAATGAGGTTGCTATAGCCTCACCTTGCTCCAGCATTCTTTTTACAGTGCCTTGGAGTTAGAGGAGAAATATTCATCATCCAGACCACATTTTAGTGGACAAAAAGGAAGTCCATGAAAACCTAAATCCAACAATAAAAGGCTGCCATCTGCACTGCATCTCAGTGAATCCTTAAGCTGCTCCCACGTCTCTGTGTGGTTTCATCCAGTAAAAGCAGTCTGCTCGACACAGCAGAGGGAAGGACTTAGCCACAGTGAAATATGGGACAGCGATTGTGGGTAGAGGCAGGCGTGGGTTTGAAACTGCATTGCAACTGGAAATTGGAAATGAATACATTCAAGTGCACCCATGTAGCAAGAAGAAACATGATAAAGCAGCCCCAAGCAATTTAGAGATATGCTGTATGAATGAGCTGACAGCCCAAGCAGAACAGAACTCCAAATATCTCCTCGGGATAAAAGGCACAGACACACTTAAGAGGGCTGGGAGAATCCCGCAGGCTCCAACCCCACAGCAGCATCTGCAGCAGTGCCACCTACCAGGGGCAGTGGTGTGGGCTTCAGCCTAGTGACCTAACCCACAAATAAATCATCCTGACAGTTTATTTTAACAGATTCATAGAATGGTTTGACTTGGAAGGGACCTTAAAGATCATCCAGTTCCAACCCTGCCCTGCCATGGGCAGGGACACCTCCCACCAGCCCAGGTTGCTCAAGGTCTCATCCAGCCTGGCCTTGAACACCTCCAGGGAGGGGGCATCATGACCTCCATCAGAAGCCCATTCCAGCATCCCAGCACCCTCACCTATAATCAATTTCTTCCTCATCTCCAGTCTAAATCTCCCCTCTTCCAGCTCAAAGCCATCACCTTGGCTTGTCCTATAACCACAAGCCCCTCCTCAGCTCTCCTGTAGCCCCCTTCAGCTACTGGAAGGCTGCTCTAAGGTCTTCCTGGAGCCTTCTCTTCTCCAGGCTGAACAGCCCCAACTCTCACAGCCTGTCCCCTGTTTTCCCCACCTATAGATGATATTCTTTCCTATGGTTTGAAGATTGTGGCATTGCCTCATGCAAGACACAAGACGATGAGCTGCCTCTCACTTGTGAGGAGTCTGCCATGTAGCACGAAGCATGAGCAGACTGGTTTTAACCCAGCCAGCTTACATTTCTGCACTTGCAGTCATCTCCTGAGATTTATCACATTTCCTAACGTTTTGTGTGACATTTAGTGTAAGATAATCATTAGAATCTCTGAAAGCCTTTTTTGCTACCATAGCATATGGGTTTGTGTCTCAATGTTAACACGCAGCCAGCTCTGTCACAGGGTGCCCTTGAGGGCTAGAACAAGCTGCAGACCTTCTCCAGAGTACACAGCACACACACACAAAATCAGCTCAGCTGCACATCCAAACCAGGGCAGATCAAAGTGCTCATGAAAGTTTACAGTGCTGTGTAACAAGCAAGCGAGGGAAAACTCTTCACATTGAAAATCCCATAGCTTACATCAGGAGCCCAGCTGGCAGCACAACTCCTGGCCATAGACCCTTACAATTCATAGATTCACAGAATGGTTTGGGTCAGAAGGGACCTTGAACGTCATCAAGTTCCAGCCCCCCTGCCATGGGCAAGGACACTTTCCACTAGACCAAGCTGCTCAAGGCCTCATCCAACCTAGTCTCAAACACCTCCAAGGAGGGGGCAGCCACGACCTGTTCCAGGGTCTCACCACCCTCACTGTCAAGAATCTCTTCCTAATCTCCAGTCTAAATCTGCCCTCCTCAAGCCTCAATCCATTCCCTCTCATCCTATCATGACAAAAAGTCCCTTCCTGACTTCCCTTGTGCAATCCCCTCCTGACTTTCTGGTGGGCCCCCTTAAGGCTCACACACAGAATCAACCAGGTTGGAAGAGGCCTCCAAGATCATCAAGTCCAACTGATCACCCAACCCCATCAACCAGACCATGGCACTAAGTGCCTCGTCCAGGCTCTTCTTAAACACCTCCAGGGATGCTGACCCCATCCCCTCCCTGGGCAGCACATTCCAATCTCTCTTGCTATGAAGAACTTCTCCCTCACCTCCAGCCTAAACTTCCCCTGGCACAGCTTGAGACTTTGTCCTCTTGTTATGGTGTTGCTTGCCTGGGAGAAGAGACCAACCCTCACGTGGCTCCAACCTCCCTTCAGGTAGTTGTAGAGAGCAATGAGGTCTCCCCTGAGCCTCCTCTTCTCCAGGCTAAGCAATCCCAGCTCCCCCAGCCTCTCCCCACAGGGCTGTGTTCCAGGCCCCTAATATCCAACTTAAAGCTCACACCACTCACAGCCCATGGAGCTTCCAATCACAGGAATGTCCCATGAGGACCCCCAGAAGCTGCCCTGGGGGTGTCTGGGGTGGGAATTAGAAAGCAAGGCACCTACTACCTCACACTGAGGTGGTTCCCTCTGACGCTAGGGGTTCAACAAGGCAGGGACCAGGTGGGTCAGAACATATCCCAGGAAGGAGGCACATATTCATTTGCTTTCTAGGTGCCAGTGCATCATTTAGTAGCATCCATTAGTGTTCTTCACATGTCCCTACACATGTCCTACCAGACGAGCAGCATCGATTTTCTGTCTGCCTCGTAGAGAAGCTCATGAATAAATTCATATTGTTAACAAGAGAGGCACTAGAATTAGAATTACCAATAACTGACTGTGCTACAACATCAATACCAGGACAGTATTCTTAAACTGCTCCCAACATGTGCAAAGCACTCAACACAAAAGCCAGATGGCATGTTGACACCTTGGGTTTTTGTGATTTTGAATGCAGATCTCGGAGCTGAACAAGAGTGGGAATCTCAGGAGGATCAATAAGGCAAAGTGCAAGGTCCTGCCTTTGGAGCAGGGAAATCCTCAGTATCAATCCAGGCTGGGGGATAATGAGATTGAGAGCAGCCCTGCAGAAGAGGACTTGGGGGTGCTGGTGAGTGAGAAGCTGGACAAGAGCCAGCGGTGGGCACTGGCAACACAGAAGGCCACAGAAGGCAACCTGGGCTGCATCCTAAGCTGCACAGCCAGAGGTGGGGAGAGGGGATCCTGCCCCTCTGCTCTGCTGTGGGGAGACCTCACCTGCACTGCTGTGTCCAGATCTGAAGCCCCCAGCACAGGAAGGACATGGATCTGATGGGAAGGGTCCAGAGGCCATGAATATGATCAGAGGGCTGGAGAACCTCTCCTGCAGACAGAGGTTGCAAGACTTGGGAGCTGTTTAGCCTGCAGAAAAGAAGGCTCTGAGGAGACCTTAGAGCTTCATTTCAACATCTGCAGGGGACCTACAGGAAGGCTGGGGAGGGACTGTTCAGAAGGGCCCTGAAAACCCTGATCTAACTGGAGATGTCCCTGCTGAGTGCAGGGGATTTGGACCCTTCCAACCCTGCATAATTCTCTAAAGAAAACCAAGTGAAACTGCATTTGAGATCAGAAAGCAATCACAAAGGAGTAAAAAACAGTCCTCTAAACTCAGTCCAGATCACAGAGACCTTGAGATAGAAAACAAACCAGGAACTCTTCCAGCTCAAACACAAGCTCAGTCATCTCTAACTTCATCACCCACACTGATCTCCCAGGGAACTGTTGGTTCCTCTGTAGCAAACAAACTGTGGTTCATCCCTCCTGCACCACAGAAGAGCACTTTTCAGGACCAGAGGGAAGAGCTTTGATTCTACTCAGTTTTTAGCTGACAAATCAAGACAGATTGAGCAGGTTTCAAAGTTCTGTTTTCAACATAGGTTGGTTTGATATTTGTAAAGAGAGGGCTGCAGGGTTCCCCTTTCACTTCCTCTGTCCAGCTGGGAATAAACAAAAATAGATGCTCAGCTCTTCCATCTCTGCCTCCATCCTTGCCCTCCATATGTGACTTTCAGCTGGTCCTGCTAGAGACACTTCCAAAGGGGATGGTGTTTGCATCATGATACTTTTACAAGTCACACACTCGGCTGCTTTATTGCTGAACACTAATAAACACCTCCAAAAGCTTTCAACTAAGCTTTCTTGGGCAGAGATGTGAGGGAGTTTTGTGGGGTTTATAGTTAGAGTTGGAAGCAAAACACAGATTCCTCAGTGTGACAGAGTCCACCACAACCCACAAGTGCACTCATGGGGCACAGCTAGGAAGGGCTAAGGACACAGTCATAGGACTTGCCCTTTTCATTCCCTCATAAGGCTTCCTTTTGGGATAGATCCCATTTAATCGAGTCCCTTAAGCTCAGCTTCCTTATGTATTCCAGCCACAGTCAGAAGTTCAAGTTAAGAGACACAGCTTTGTTTGTCAAAGTTATTTTTAATTGTTTGCCTGTCCTATTTTCTGTCTGTGGTCTACACACAGCAATGCCTTTGACTGCAGAGGCTCTCAAAGAGAGACAAAACGAAGGAGCAATAGGTTTTCCTGCTGCTCGCTGCAATCAGCAAGCTGCTTGCTCTGGCTCAAGAAACTGCTTGAGCAATTAGATTCAGAGATGCTACCAGGAGAAAACAATTCTGTTCCCAGCTTCCCTGCAAATAAACCAACTGTCTGTGTTTCAGAGTTTGTCAGCTGTCCCAGGGGACATGGCAGGCAGCGAGACAGAAGTTTGAAGATTAAACTTTTCCCTTCAGAAGTTAAGGGAATTCAGAGCTAGGGGTGTCACACTGTGTGGAGAGAACAACATAGACTGCAGGAACACCTGGAGGCTTTCCCTGTCTTGTGCTGAAAAGATGCAGAGTCATAGAATCAAATCGTTGGGAAAAGCTCTCTAAGATCCAGCTGTCAACCCAATACCACCATGGCCACTAAACCATGTCCCGAAGCGCCACATCCACACATGTTTTCAACCCCCTCCTGGGATGGTGACATAGAATAGAATAGAATAGAATAGAATAGAATAGAATAGAATAGAATAGAATAGAATAGAATAGAATAGAATAGAATAGAGCAGACCAGGTTGGAAGAGACCTTCAAGATCATTGGGTCCAACCTATCATCCAACACCACCTAATCAACTAACCCATGGCACCAAGCACCCTATCAAGTCTCCTCCTGAACACCTCTAGGGATGGGGACTCCACCACCTCCCTGGGCAGCACATTCCAATGGCCAATCACTTTCTCTGTGTAGAACTTCTTCCTAACCTCCAGCCTAAACCTCTCCTGGCACAGACTGTGAGACTGTGTCCTCTTGTTCTGGTGCTGTTTGCCTGGGAGAAGAGACCAACCTCTGCCTGTCTACAACCTCCCTTCAGGTAGTTGTAGAGAGCAGTAAGGTCACCCCTGAGCCTCCTCTTGTCCAGGCTAAGCAGCCCCAGCTCCCTCAGCCTCTCCTCACAGGGCTGTGTTCCAAGCCCCTCACCAACTTTGTTGCCCTTCTCTGGGCACCTTCCAGCATCTCAACCTCCTTCCTAAACTGAGGAGCCCAGAACTGGACACAGGACTCCAGGTGTGGCCTAACCAGTGCAGTGTACAGGGGCAGAATGACCTCCCTGCTCCTGCTGGCCACACTCTTCCTGATGCAGGCCAGGATGCCATTGGCCCTCTTGGCTGCCTGGGCACACTGCAGGCTCATGTTCAGCCTACCATCGACCAGCACCCCCAGGTCCCTCTCTGTTTGGGAGCTCTCAGCCACTCTGACCCCAGCCTGTAGCTCTGCCTGGGGTTGTTGTGGCCAACGTTCAGGACCTGGCACTTGGATGCAGCGAGCAGCTCACCAAACCCAGCATTTTCCAGGGCTTGGGTTAGATTAAACAAAGGTCTTTGCTCCGGAGTGCTGAAAGGTTTAATGAGCCAATCTACAGCAATTAGTGGTACCAGGCATCACATTCTGCAGGCATCATAAACTGCATGTGTAAGACTAATAGGTGAGAGCAATGTGTGAATGGCCAAAAGCATCAACTGGAGTGAAATGTGTGAAGTGCTGGAAGAATTCAGAAGGGGAGGGGGAGAAGGAGTCTGAGCAGGGTGGATTTCAGTGGTCAGGAAGGTGACTCCCAGCTAGAGAACAGTCCTGTTGATTATTCATTGATTTCACCCAGCATGCTTTTACTCCTCCTTTTGTTTTTTACCCCTAAGCACTGTTCTTGCTGTGCCTTTCCTGGTCCCTTTCAAGATGAAGATTAATCAGGGATATTATTATCAGTGTAAGTGTAGATTAGAAGTGGATTTTCACAATATGGCCTCTCTCTTTATCAGAAGATTGAAGGTAATCACAACACTTCATCCCTGCAAGTTTTTAAGGCCAGGCTGGATGGGGCTCTGAGCAACCTGATCTCATGGTGAGGTGTCCCTGCCTGTGGCAGGTGGGGTGGAACTGGATGATGAGCTTTGAGGTCCCTTCTAACCCTGACAACTCTGATTCTGTGAATACAAGTTGGGTTGGGGGGGGGGGGTGTTATCTTTTTTAAGGTGCATTCTACACTGTTTGTCAGGCAATGAGATGCCTTCTGAAGTTCTTGAGGTCTGTGATGCCTTCTGAAGTTCTTAAGTGGGCTGCATGATGTTCAACTCATTCCTTGTAAGCAAGCATTTAATACCACAAATCAACCTCCCACCCTCCACCATCAGATAATAACCAGAGAATTAACCTCCAGAAAGGACACCAGTAGGTATATGAAGGACACCCCCACCCCCCACCTAGCCTAGTGTAGCTTGTGTAAAATGCCAGTCCTCTATGTGGGAAGATGATGGCCTGTGCCAGCTTTGTTTCTTCAGTCTTTAAAGGCAGATGATGTATCAGTGAAATCCTGTGTACTTGGTTCCCTGCCAGGCCTTGTTCATTTAAATTCCTGGCTTGCCCCCAGCCTAGGGAAGTGAGTCACATTTCCCAAACCTTCCCCAAATCCTGTCCTTGTAGCATAATTTGAGTTTCCCCTCAGTGCTAGCTCACAGCATATGAGGATGTGATCCTGATCAGAAAGAGTTCCTTAGGTAGCTTGGGCGCCAGAAGAGAGGTGGTGGTCTGCTAAGCAATGAAAGAACTAAGTGGGACCTCGACTCAAGGAGCAGGTCTGAGGAGACAGCAATCCCAACAGGCAGAACTTTTGCTTCTGGTTAGTGGAGTGTGTGGGGAAGGTTCTTTTGGGTTGTGTTTTGTTTGTGGGTTGGGGTTTTTTGTTTTCCTGTGAGCAAGCCATCTGTGCACATGGCAAGCTGGGCTTTTTCCTCTGCAGAAGTTTTTGCTCCCCGTCCTCCTTTAGAGGGAAAGGGGAAAGGAGAATCAGTTTATGGGCTGGGGGTGAATCCATTCATTTTATGGCACTGGAATGGATTTCACTGTTGTCTTAAAAATAACGAGGGGGAAGATGCAAATAAACAATTCCAGGCAATTTCCTTGGCTTTGTGGGTACTGACAAGGAGTCAGACACAGGTTTATGTATGGAGTCCATTAGTGCTTTTTGTATCAAGTGTGCCTCATGATCCCTGCAGCTCACTCCACAAAAACCACAGACTTTTTGACATTTGAAAGCAAACAACAACAACAAAGCCACAACCTCCAGCACAATCCTATACCAAGCAGGATTTAACAGAGGGCTTTTCCAATTATCCCTCAACTATTACATGAGCTGAGTGTAAAAATTGCCAGGGTTTCAGATAATTCAGGAGAGTTCCAATAAAGAGATAGCAATCTGCTTTAAAATAAAAGATTGCCTCATTCCAGTTTCTTAACAGGCCTGGTGTAGTTTAAGGGTAAAGACTTTGTTCCTTGCCTTACTGCAAGGGCTGGTCTGGAGGCTGTGAAGCCCTGAGAGCATCACAGGATGTTAGGGGTTGGAAGGGACCCAAAGAGATCATTGAGTCCAACTCCCCTGCCAGAGCAGGCGCATAGAATCCAGCACAGGTCACACAGGAACACATCCAGATGGGGCTTGAAAGTCTTCAGAGAAGGGGACTCCACCACCTCCCTGGGCAGCACATCCCAATGGGCAGTCACTCTCTCTGTGTAGAATTCCTTCCTAACCTCCAGCCTAAACCTCCCCTGGCACAGCTTGAGACTGTGTGCTCTTGTTCTGGTGCTGGGTGCCTGGGAGAAGAGACCAACCCCCACCTGGCTACAACCTCCCTTCAGGGAGCTGTAGAGAGCGAGAAGGTCTCCCCTGAGCCTCCTCTTCTCCAGGCTAAGCAACCCCAGCTCCCTCAGCCTCTCCTCACAGGGCTGTGTTCCACACCCCTCACCAACTTTGTTGCCCTTCTCTGGACACCTTCCATCAAGTCAACTTCCTTCCTAAACTGAGAGGCCCAGAACAGGACACAAGTTAGCAAACCAAGGAAGAGAAGAATTGATCAATCTTCCTGGTAGGCTTTTTGGGGTTGGGGCTTTTTTAGCCTCTTTAAGTGAGCATGAGATTTTAAAGAAAGGAACATGGGAAGGAGGGACCAAAACACTGAAACTAAAAACCTCCTTCTTTAAGGGCAGCCAAGAATACCTTGTTTGCTGAGGGTTTAATCTTACCAAGGCCAGATGCATGGATTTCATTACAAGGTGATGCTAGCACTGAGGAAAGAGCTCCACACGCTCAGCAACCAAAGGAAATCTTCTGGGTGAGGTTTCAGAACCCTGTTCTTGAATTTCAGTGCACAAATTCTATCACTTCATTGTTGCTGTCAAGTTTCCACAGCCCTAGGGAGGTCAAGTCACAGCCAGGACACCACTGTGCAAGCTGTAAATAAGTTATTACAGCAAGGCCTGGTAGCACATTGCCATGGAAGTTGCCTTCTCCAGAGGTCTTGCAAAGCACAGAATTGTTTTGGTTTGAAAAGAACTTTAGATCCTTGAGTCCAACCATTCTCTAGCTCTACCAAGGCTGGGGCTAAGCCATGGCCCTCAGCACCACATCTCTGCCTCTTTGAAACACCTCCAGGGATGGGGATTCAACCACCTCCCTGGGCAGCCTCTGCCAGGGTTTGAGAACCTTTTCAGGGAAGGACTTTCTTCTAATGTCCAACCTAAACCTCCCCTGGTGCAAGTTTAGGACTTTTCCTCCTGCCCTATTGCTTGTAACTGGGGAGAAGAGCCCAAACCCTACTTGGCTCCACCATCCTTGCAGGCAGTTGTAGAGAATCTCCCCTCAGCCTCCTTGGCTTTCCTTGCCTTGGCTTTCCTCAGAGTGCCTGGTAGGAATTTCAGCCCCGAACTTCCCAGCCCTTTGAATACCAGCAGTCTTGCAAGGCCTGCATGTGAACCACATGCACACAGCTCAGCTTTTAGGGCACTTTACAGAACTGGAGCTGTACTAAAATCTGCTTGGATAGAGCAGAGAGCTGAGCCCACGCATTCCACACAAGGAGGAACTGCAGGGCTCATTTCCCCCACCCCAGGCACTTTAAAAATGGGCTGAATGGCAAGGGTGAATAATTGCTTGGAGTATTTAGAGTAATTAAGATTATAGGTGGTGTTTCTTTCTTGAGGTGCTTATATATCATATTATACTGCTGTACTTTGAGGGTATTACTTGTGATGGATTCCTAGTGATGCCAGAAGCTTCTAAAGCATATGGTTAGGTGCCTTTTTCAGCATTTCTCCTCATCTAAATAAATAATTCAGTGTGCCAGAGTCTTTCCTATCAACCAGGAGGAGATGCACAATCTGGTAGAAGTGTCTCTCTCAAATTATTTGCAGTAAACAGTGTATCTTTCCCCATCTGCATACCTTCAGGCCTTCCTTCCCCATAAAAGAAAGTAAATGGTTTCCCAGGATGCTTTGACAGGAGTGTTCACCAGCAAACTGTTTCCTAGATGATTGATTTGCCTCTATGCTGTGAAGCAGAGCAAGCCTTCAGCTTAGGCTGGGACAGGCAGACACTCATTGAAAGCCTAAAGGAGGAGGACACCGTGGCTGGAGATGTCTGAAAGGAGCACAGAAATGCAGAGGAAAAGGAGGAGTAATGATCCAACAGTTGAAAGAATAACTTGAGGAGAATTGGTGAACATAGAATCCTACACAGCTTGTCCAGGGATGTGGTTGAAGCCCCATCCCTGGAGGCATTCAAGGTCAGACTCGATGTGGCCCTGGGCAGCCTGATCTAGGGGGAGGTGTCCCTGCTGACCCCCCTGCAGGGGGGTAGGACAAGATGACTTTGGAAGGGTCCCTTCCCACCCAATGCAATCTGTGAGTCTGTGAATCTACAGGAATCCTTAACTTGTTTGGATTTGCTCAAAAGGAAATGCCTGCTGGCTGTTGGAACCTATCAGTTCAGAAGCAGATTGAAGGGCACAGCTAAAACCTACTGTAAGCTGATCAGAAAGGTAGACAATTCAGGCAGATAGGTGGTGAGATATTAATTCACTCTGCTTCCATGAATTGGTGCCATCAAGCCTTCCCCTCAAAATACAGGTCCATAAAAGGAGTTCTTTCAGCCTGGATGTTTCTCCTTTTCCATTCCATAGTTCTCTGGTTAGTTTAAATGAAGCAGCTGTGCCTGCACTAGGAACTAAACTGACATTTCATGACTTTACCAACAACTGAAAGTTCATGAAGTTAGGTTTTGGGAAAGGCCTTGAGCAACCTGCTCTGGAGGAAGGGGGCCCTGCCCGTGGCAGAGGGGGGTGGAACTGGATCTTGGAAGTCCCTTCCAACCTAAACCATTCTATGAATCTCTAGCACAAAGAATAGACTGGAGCTGGGTTGGTGTTTCTCAGGAGTACCAGAATTCCTAACCCATAAGAGGGACACCCCCCCCATGCACACCTAACCAGACCACCCAAACCAAAGAAAGGAAAGGTGTTGTGATCCAAGTCCTGTGGAGCAGGATGAATTCAAGGTTAAGGGTGATGCTGCTTCCCTTTTGGTCAGGCATTGGAATAGGTTGCCCTGGGAGGTGGTGGAGTCTCCATCCCTGGAGGGGTTCATAAAACAGCTGGCCATGGCACTTGGGGACATGGCTTAATGGCAATGGTGGTGTTAGAGTAGAGTAGAGTAGAGTAGAGCAGAGCAGAGTAGAGCAGAGCAGAGTAGAGTAGAGTAGAGCAGAGCAGAGTAGAGTAGAGTAGAATAGAATAGAGTGGGATGGGATGGGATGGGATGGGATGGGATGGGATGGGATGGGATGGGACGGGATGGGATGGGATGGGATGGGATGGACTGGATGCTCTTAGAGGCCTTTTCCAACAGTAACAGTTCCATGTTTCACAGGTTCTACCTTTTTCTCCCTTTAATTTTTCAAGGGAGACTGTTACCTCTCAGGAACACCATTAGCAGCCTGAAGATAGCTTCTCTCAAGCTTGGATTTGCACTCAGCATCCAGCACATGCATTCTGTCAGTGTCCCTGCACAAAAATCTCTCCCCTCCTCCATGCCATTCTCTCTCTCCCCCCCTTCCCCTCCCCCCCCATGCCCCCCTAATGCACTCGTGTCTACCCATCATTTTTTGTGTGTCTGTAATCAGTGGAACACAGCCATGCCTGCCTTGGAACCAGGGCAGCTCTTCCACGCCAGCAATGTTGTACAGTGTGCTTACAGGGGAAATAATTATTAATGTCTGTAGTTCCTTTCACTATTGGCAGCTGGCACTTTAATTACAGAGGCAAAAATGCAAACAAAACACTTGTTTGTGGAGAGCAAGGCAAAAATAAGTGTTTTGTCCTGGGGGATGATTAAATTCACTGGTTTAAACAACGTGTTCAATTAGAACCAGAGAGGAGAAATCTGGGGAAAGGGGGAAAAATAGTCTGTTTCCCCCCACCCCCCCATGGAATGTAGCCAGGATGCTGCATTTTATTTGTGTGATGGTGACAAGTGCCATGAACCCTGGAGGTGTTCCAGAGGGGATTGGAGGTGGCACTTGGTGCCATGGTTTAGTCATGAGGTCTGTGGTGACAGCTTGGACTTGGCTTGGAGAGCAGGAGAGCAGGAGTGGTGTGGAGAGGCTGAGGGAGCTGGGATTGTTTAGCCTGGGCAAGAGGAAGCTGAGAGACCTCACTGCCCTCTGTAGAACAAGAGGACACAGACTCAAGCTGTGCCAGGGGAAGTTTAGGCTGGAGGTGAGGAGAAAGTTCTTCACTGAGAGAGTTGTTAGCCATTGGAATGTGCTGCCCAGGGAGGTGGTGGAGTCCCCATCCCTGGAGGTGTTCAAGAGGGGATTGGATGTGGCAGTCGGTGCCATGGGCTAGTCATGAGGTCTGTGGTGACAGGTTGGACTTGATGATCTTTGAGGTCTCTTCCAGCCTTGGTGATACTGTGATACTGCGAACTCTTCAGTGCCCACAGGTGGTCAGGATCTCGTGCTGCATTTCACTGAGGGCTGACACTGCCAGAGGCAGCTCATTCCCTGTTTCATGCTCTGTTTGGGGAAAGCTCAACAGCACCTAGGTCTGCACCTGGTGCCTCGCAGTGCCAGGCTTCTCCTTAGAGACCTCCCATCGAGGAATGCAGAAAATTCCCTCCTTGCTTTTCACATTAGTGATTGTTATCTACCTTGTAGCTGATCTCAATCAAAAAAGAAAGCAGCTTCCTTCTCCCAAAACCACACACACCACCCCCACTACCCCCACCACCCCCCACCCCCCCTCAGCTCTGGGCAGGACATCTGTAGTTTTAATTGCCCCATCTGTTGTTCTCTTGGCATTTGGCTGTGTCAAATCAGTACTTCACCTTTGCTTTCTTCCTGGTGAAGCACAGCAGGCTTTACTAAGACTCACTGGAACAGACCCATTCCTCTGCTGGGACTTGCCCAGCTCCACTCTGCCCAGCTATTGTACAGTGTTACATCCCATGCTGCCTTTTCTACCTGAGGCCAGACTAGATGTTGATCTTTCAGTTACCTGTGTTCAACCCCTTCATCCTTCCCTTCTTAACAGGATATTGTCTCAGCACACCTGGCACCCCTGAATTTCTGCAGGCCAGGACTCTCAGAGAACTCAGCATTGTCCCTCCCTTCTGAGGATGATGAATCCTCACAACAGGCCACCAGCTGTGAGCATTGCTAGCCGGAAAGATGATCACCAGGAACACCATGAGTTATGACAAGAATCCAGAGATAAGAGGCGGATGGCATTCAGCAACCCAGACACTTTTTCAGTCAAGATCCCAAGCAGTTTGGGGGATTATATAGGATTATATGGCTGGGGAAATACACCTGGAATGTCTGAGGAATGAGAACCCCAAGGACTTTCTTCACTACTGCCAATTTCAATGACGTACAGACACAGCCCTAGCAGCTTCTCTAGGTGCTGTTAACTGCTCACCATCTCCTTCCAAAAGTTTTGGCAGTGATGCAGTTTAATTACATTAAGGGAGGAAATGAGAGGTTTGAGGAGGTCTTTTTATCATAGAATCACAGAATTGTTTTGGTTGAGAAGTCCTTTAAGATCATCCAGGCCAACCATTCTCTAGCTCTACCAAGGCTGGGGCTAAACCATGGCCCTCAGCACCACATCTCTGCCTGTTTGAAACACCTCCAGGGATGGGGATCCAGCCACCTCCCTGGGCAGCCTCTGCCAGGGTTTGAGAACCTTTTCAGGGAAGAACTTTCATCTAATGTCCAACCTAAACCTCCCCTGGTGCAAGTTTAGGACGTTTCCTCTTGCCCTATTGTGTGTAACTAGGAAGAAGAGACCTGGCTCAAACATCCTTGCAGGCAGCTGTAGAGAGCAATGAGGTCTCCCTTCAGCCTCCTTTTCTCCAGGCTGAACAACCCCAGGTTCCCTCAGCTGTTCCTCACCAGCCCTGTTCTCCAGACCCTTCACCAGCTTTGTTTTCCATCTCCAGCACCTCAGTAACTTTCCTGCAGAGAGGGGCCAAAAACTGAACCTAGTACTCAAGGTGTGGCCTCACCAGTGCTGAGTCCAGGGGGACTATCACTTCCCTGGTCTTGCTGGCCACATTGCTTATTGCTGATCCAGGCCAGGATGCCATTGGCCTTCTTGGCCACCTGGGCACATGATGGCTCATGTTCACCTGGCTGCCAATAAAGTGGTTTTGTCACACTCCTCCTTTTTGCAAACATCTCAACGTATGTGAAAGGTTTCCTTGGCTGTAGGTAAACACTGTTCCCACCACCTTGAGAGAAACTTCTTCCTCATCCCTCTTAAATCCCCCCCTCCACTTAAGAAGGACATTGAGACACTTGAAGGTGTCCAGAGAAGGGCAATGAGGCTGGGGAGGGGTCTGGAGCACAGCCCTGTGAGGAGAGGCTGAGGGAGCTGGGGTTGTGTAGCCTGGAGAAGAGGAGGCTCAGGGGAGACCTCATTGCTCTCTCCAACTCCCTGCAGGGAGGTTGTAGCCAGGAGGGGGTTCGTCACTTCTCCCAGGCCAGCAGCACCAGAACAAGAGCACACAGTCTCAAGCTGTACCAGGGGAGGTTTAGGCTGGAGGTGAGGAGAAAGTTCTTCTCAGAAAGAGTAATTTGCCACTGGGATGTGCTGCCCAGGGAGATGGTGGAGTCCCCATCCCTGGAGGGGTTCAAGAGGGGATTGGATGTGGCACTTGGTGCCATGGTCTAGTCATGAGGTCGGTGGTGACAGGTTGGACTTGATCTCTGAGGTCTTTTCCAACCTTACTGATTCTATGATTCTGTGATCATTCCACTCAACTCAGGCATGCAGTCAGGAAGAGTTAGAACTCATCTGTGGTGCTGTCATTTGTGACCAGAGCAGTGGGTCAGCACCATGGATGTGTCAAAACCTACTTCCCTTCTCTCAGCTTGTGATGTGCTGCAAAGCTGCAGATGAAACTTCCCAGTTAGTTGTCAGGCAAACTCAACATGAAGCTGGGACTGTGCTGTGCACCTTGCAGAGCTCTCTGGGATGACATTTCTGAGGGTTTTTAAATTCCTGGAACATCTCTTCACTGGAGCTTTGACTGGAGTTGAGCTGATCTAAAAAAAGGTCACTTCAACTGATCCAGTGGCTGCTTGTGGTTTGTCTGAAACCTTTCATCAGTCATCTTGAAACTGGAGGAACAGTGGTTTGCAGGCCTGACTGTCTGGAGTTTGGGAGGGACTTTAATTAGAACCTAGGCTCTGAGTTACTGCATTCTTGTGAGTCCTTTCTAGTCTTGCCATTTGAAATGCCCAGTCTAAAAGGACACTGACAGAGCAATAAGGATAATCCTCTTTCTTCTAGTGCTGGTGTTATGATGTATTTACCCTTACAATTAGTGGGTATTTCTGGCTTAGTTGTGGCTGAGCATCGTTAAAACCAAGACAAAACAACTCCAAAAATCCCCCAAAGGACCAAAGCAACCCCACAGTTTTCTCCTGACAAACCAAACCCAACGGGCCAGATGAGACAACAGGCAGTGTTAAAGGAGACTTTCAGAGGTAGGACAGAAAGTGCCTGTCAGTGGGGCATCCTGACCAGCACTCCCACACAAACTGCTTCTCATTTTGACTCTCAGGATAAATAATCACAGAACCTTTCCATTTGCCATGCAGAAAACTTGAGTGCAGCCACAGTGCCAGCTGAAGGCAGCAGAAAATGGAATACTTCCAAAGGTCAGGCAGAAGAAGGGGGATTCTGGCTGCCTTCTGGTAGGGAACCTGCGGGAAGGCTCCAGAGAGACTTTCCCTGAGGGTGTCTGGAGACAGAACAAGGGGGAGTGGTTTGAAGCTGAGGGAGAGCAGGGTTAGACTGGAGCTGAGGAAGAAGTTCTTCAGTAGGAGGGTGGTGAGACTCTGGAATAGGCTGCCCAGGGAGGCTGTGGCTGCCTCCTCCCCAGGGGTGTTCAAGGTTAGGTTGGATGAGGCTTTGAGCAGCTGAGTGTAGTTGAGAGGTGTCCTTGGCCACGGTGGGGAGGGGTCTGGAGCACAGCCCTGTGAGGAGAGGCTGAGGGAGCTGGGGTTGCTTAGCCTGGAGAAGAGGAGGCTCAGGAGAGACCTTCTTGCTCTCTCCAACTCCCTGAAGGGAGGTTGGAGCCAGGTGGGGATTGGTCTCTTCTCCCAGACAAGCAGCAGCAGAACAAGAGGACACAGTCTCAAGCTGTGCCAGGGAAGGTTTAGGCTGGAGGTGAGGAAGAAGTTCTTCATAGAAAGAGAAATTTGCCATTGGAATGTGCTGCCCAGGGAGGTGGTGGAGTCCCCATCCCTGGAGGTGTTGAGGAAGAGACTGGATGGGGTGCTTGGTGCCATGGTTTAGTTGATTAGATGATGCTGGGTGATGGGTTGGACTTGATCTCAAAGGTCTCTTCCAACCTGGTTAATTCTATTCTATTCTATTCTATTCTATTCTATTCTATTCTATTCTATTCTATTCTATTCTATTCTATTCTATTCTATTCTATTCTATTCTATCCTATCCTATTCTATTCTATCCTATCCTATTCTATTCTATTCTATTCTGTTCCGTTCCATTCCATTCCATTCCATTCCATTCCATTCTATTCCATTCCATTTCTTAGTGGTCTAGCAGTGCATGATCAAATGTGATCTAAATTAGCCCAACTCCCTCTCCTGCCATATAAGCCAAGGTACCTGATGTGGGACATTTACTGCACGCAGGATAAACAGTACAAAATGCTGACCATTTTCATTTGCCAGCAGTTGCCTAAACCCTCCAGGAAGCAGAGTGCCAGCTCTAGTGCCAGGTGAGCTGATGCTGCAGCAGTCAGCTGGCCTTGTTAAAACCCCTCCTAAAGAAGTCTGTCAGCAACAGGCAGACATGAAAGAGGAACCACTTTTCAGACAAACACTTCAGAGAGCAGGCTGAATGAAGCCAGAGACCCACGGGGGTAGTTCAGGGCAGCTTTTCCCAATCATTCATTACTTAGTCATTCAAATGTTTTGATACAGAATCACGGATGGTCACTTCTGAAGCTTTTTGAGTCAGCCTGCTTGATGTAAATAGATCAGAGCAAGAGGGGGAAAAAGAACAGAGGAGCAGCCCCCGAAGGTAGCACAGAGGCAGGAGGTGCTGCATCAGTGATGGACAACTAATGAGTGCTTGATCCTGGTTGTCAAATGTTTGCCATCAGTGCTCTTGCGCTGTTTGGGCTGCTGGCATTGTTTAGCCCTCCCTCCCTCGCAGGTCGGCGCTGATGCAGATTGGATGGGGAGCAGCAAGAGGAACCGCGGGAGCCTCAGGCTATGTGAGACCTTTGGGCTTTGAAAAGTATCCTCTCCACCCCCTCCGGTGTTACTCGAAGTTCAAAGGGATGGCAGAAGCTGTCTCATACTCCAGAAGCCATCCTGTGATGAAGAGGCAAAAGACCTTTAAAGCTGAAACGACCACACAGGTTGCATCAGCAAGAGGCCTCCTTTGTGCATCTCTCCTCTTCTAAAGGATCCGTTCAAAGTGGACCTAGAAATGATGAATACCAGCTCTGTATGCCAAGGTGGCTCCCACATGTATCTCAGGAGAAAACATTACTCCTATTTCAATCATGCTTCTGAAAGTGTGAGTATCCTTAAATCCACATCAATTTCTGAGGGTCTGGAAGTTTCCACCCAAGGATGAATTTTATTTTAGACACCAACAACTTCAAAAAATGAGCAGGGAGGTCATTCTGCCCCTGTACACTGCACTGGTTAGGCCACACCTCGAGTCCTGTGTCCAGTTCTGGGCCCCTCAGTTTAGGAAGGAGGTTGACTTGCTGGAGCATGTCCAGAGAAGGGCAACAAAGTTGGCGAGGGGCTTGGAGCACAGCCCTGTGAGGAGAGGCTGAGGGAGCTGGGGTTGCTTAGCCTGGAGAAGAGGAGGCTCAGGGGTGACCTCATTGCTGTCTACAACTACCTGAACTTCCTCCTAACCTCCAGCCTAAACCTCCCCTGGCACAGCAGGTTGCTCAAGGTCCCATCCATCCTGGTTTTGAACACTTCCAGGCTTGAAGCCTCCACAACTCTGGACAACCTGTTCCAGTGCCTCATCACCCTCATAGGGAAGCATTTCTTCCTAATGTCTGATCTAAATCCAGCTTCTTCCAGTTTGAAGCCATCACCCCTCACCCTGTCACTCCATACCTCTGTGACAAGTCCCACTCCAAAGCCCAAACTTTAGCTTTTCTTACCTTAGTGAAACATTCCAGACAGGAATTTTAATGAGGTGCTGGCACCACTGATTAAAAAAATATGTCCCCAGCAGTCTGAAGCAGCCTTTGCTCTGCAACCAGAAGGTTCAGTCTGTGTTCCTTCTTGGGGGGAAAGCTCCATGTCACTTTGCCGCTTCTTCCTGAACATGACTGTTAGCTAGAATCAATAAAGGCTCCTTCAGTGCTTGTTAGTCCACAGCCATACCTACCCTGGAGAATCTTCCATGAACCACGGGAGTTTAAAATGAATTAATGAGAAGGAAAGAACCGTTTTCAAAGGCAGTTAAGATGCTTCTTTGAACTGATTTATACTTATTTCCTATCACCTGGTACGTTTGGGATCATTCCATTCCCATATCTGGGAGTACCTCATTTGCTCCACAATTAACTTACTTTTGTTCTTTGCCTTGTAATTGTAAAACCTCTGAAGTTTCTAGCCACGACCTTGACTTGGCCCTCGAAGTTAAGCTATCCGCTGCAGAGCTATTCAATTCGCTTTCCATTACAAAGATATATTTCTTCTTTCCCCCCTTTGTCTCCGCTCTGATTTCGTAATGGGCATTTAAACAGAGTAAACTTCACGTGTAGATAAGTTGTGCAGACAATGATTATTGGTTAAGAGGCGATTAAGTCCCCGTTTGTGATGTAAATGCTTGCTGGATTACATTGCAGAGCAGGGACTTGTCCCTCAGCCGGTAGGAAGGGCTCGGATTGCCCTCAAAGGTAGAAACAAAATGAAAATACAAGGGAAAGGAAACTTTCTCTGGTCAATCATTTCTTAACCTTAGCAGGTTAATACTCTCCAGAGAGGTGAATTTTACCTTCTCCAGCCAAGCCAGCCACTTTTCCTTCACCTTCTAGGTCCTACTACCATTCATTGTCCAGGGAAAGGGGAATGCACATTTTAAACAGATGCTTTACCAGTGGCCGACAGGGATTTGCTGTCTCGCAGATCCCTTTAGGAAGGAGCTGCTGCTGAGGGATCAAAGCGTGATGATGCTGCTACAGAAAGGTTTCTCTGAAATCCAACACACCAGTTACAGGGGGAATAACCAAATCCAGACAGGTTTAAGACCACTTGTAATGTCTGGGAACAGTGCTAAATGCCAAACGAGTTACTGCATTCTAGAGAGCCACAGAGCGGTCCGGGTTGGAAGCATCCCCAAAGATCATCTTGCCCAACCCCCTCTGCAGTAGGCAGGGGCATCCTCAACCACAGGAAGGCTTCAGATCTTTCGTTCATAACGCAGTCAATATCCTCACAGCAAACCTCTTGCAGCTGGAGGAGTTTGGTTCTTTGTTGGGCTTCGGTTCCACCGCCACCGGTGCTTGCCGGAGGAGGCTCCCGCCGGTGCTGTCAGCTGGGGCTGCAGTGACACCTAGTAACTGCCTGCCTCATTGCAGCGCAGGCTTCTCCAGCCTTCCAAATTCCTCGTCCTCAGCAGGGCTTACCTTTTGCACGTCCAGCATATCACCTTCGACGGCCACGACCGCAAGCTGCTCCTCACAGCTGAGCACTCCTGAGCACTGAGAAGCAGCAATTTCCCTGCTTGTGCTTCAGAGTACGAAAGACTTGAGGTGAGGAGAAAGTTCTTCACAGAGTTGCTAGCTGTTGGAATGAGCTGCCCAGGGAGGTGGTGGAGTCCCCATCCCTGGAGGTGTTCAAGAGGGGATTGGATGTGGCACTTGGTGCCATGGTTTATTAGTCATGAGGTCTTGGGTGACAGGTTGGACTTGATGATCTTTGAGGTTTTTTCCAACCTTACTGATTCTATGAAAATCACACAGCAAGGTGAGGCCACACCTTAAGTACTGGGTTCAGTTTTGGGGCTCTCACTGCAAGAAGGACATTGAGGGGCTGGGTCAGGTCCAGGGAAGGGCAATGAAGCTGGGGAAGAGTCTGGAGAACAGGTGAGGAGCAGCTGAGGGAACTGAGAGTGTTAAGCCCAGAGGAGGCTGAGAGCAGACTTCATGGCTCTCTACAAGCCCCTGAAAGGAGGCTGGAGTGAGGTGGGGGTTGGTCTATTCTCCCTAGTATCAGGTATGAGAGGAAATGGCCTGAAATTGTTCCAGGAGAGGTTTAGGTTGGAGATAAGGAAAACTTTATTTGCTGCAAGGGTGGCAGGGATTGGCACAGGCTGCTCAGGGAGGTGGTGGAGTCACCATCCCTGGAGGGGTTCAAGAAACCTGTGGCCATGGCACCTGGGGCCATGGTTTAGTGGCCATGGTGGTCTTTAAGTTGACAGCTGGACTCAATGATCTTAGAGGTCTTTTCCAACTGAAATAATTCTGTGATTTTTAATTACTTAGTGATAGTGTCACTTCTAAAAACACCTTCCTGTATCATCCTCCCTATGGCCAGTGTGCCAGCAGGTCATTCCCCAGAAGAAATACCTCTGCTAGTTACCTTACTGAGCAGGCTGCATTCACTTCTTCTGCAATTCTTCTTATACACCTCTTACACTATTTAAGAGTTAAAGAACAACTTCAACACAACAGGCTTGACAAAAACCCATCAGATAGCAAACTGCTTTTTCAGCTGTACTGTAAATAACAACCCAGGTAAGCTCAGAGAGTAGAGCTTGGCAGTTCTTGCATGATTTACAACCAGTCACTTGCAAAGGTTTTCCACAAGCTGATGACAAACTCAGCGTGAGCTGGCAACAGGCGTTGGCAGCCCAGCAGGCAGCTGTGTGCAGCAAAGCAGTGAGGGCAGCAGCACAGGGAGGGGACTCTGCCCCTCTGCTCTGCTCTGGTAAGACCCCCACCTGGAGCGCTGCATCCAGATCTGGGGCTCTCCAACACAATGACATGGGACTGCTGGAGTGGGTGCAGAGGAGGCCATGAAGATGCTCAGAGGGCTGGAGAACCTCTTCTATGGGGACAGGCTGGGAGAGTGGGGGCTGTTCAGCCTGGAGAAGAGAAGGCTCCAGGGAGACCTTAGAGCAGCCTTCCAGTAGCTGAAGGGGTCTACAGGAGAGCTGAGTTTTTAGGACATAATCAATAGAAATGCCATGGCGACTTCACTACCAGTTACCTTGACCTCTGAGCTTTTAAAGTAATTAGCAGTCACTCCCTGGACTTTTAAAGACATCAGTAGGACTGCACAAAGGCCTGTGTGGCCCAGGCACTTTTGTTTTGGCTTTAATTAAAGTAGGAGAACAGTAGGGGTATATAAGAGACAATGAAAAGGGTCCTCCATACAAAGGCTTTTTGGTGGCATTCCAAAATTTGGTGGCATTTGGTGCCTGACTTTTTATAAAAGCTTGTGGTTATAGGACAAGGGGTGATGGCTTTGAGCTGGGAGATTGAGGCTGGAGACTAGGAAGAAATTCTTGACAGTGAGGGTGGTGAGATACCAGAACAGGTTGCTCAGGGAGGTCATGAATGTCCCCTCCCTGGAGGTGTTCAAGGCCAGGTCCAATGAAGCCTTGAGCAACCTGGTCTAGTGTGAGGTGTCCCTGCCCACGGCAGGGGGGGTTGGAACTGGATGATCTTTAAGGTCCCTTGCAACCCAACCCACTCTATGATTCTATGACATTAAAACTTCCCAGCAGCTATGTAAGAATGACAGAATTCCCATTCTAGGAGAAGAGGTCCTGAGGCACTGGGTGCTCCAGAGATTCCACAGCGTTTAGAAGACATTTATGTGCAGGGAGGTGACCACACATCCCCTCTTGCCCTGCTTTCCCACAGGCTCTAAACCTGAAATAGCATCAATAAACCCCTTTGGAATGCTGGGGAAGCTGAGGTACCCTGCTCAGAAGGGACTGCACAGGTGCCCCAGAGCAGAGCAGCAGGCTGGCAGTGTGGATAATTGGCAATCAAAATAATTATTCAGTGATTGTTCTCTTCTTCCAAGCTCCAGAGAAAGCAACATTTCATCTTGCTCAGGCAGGGTTGCTCTCCTTGGTGAAATAAGGTATTCCAAACCACCCTTCTTCCTTCATGTACAGCTTCTGGCTGGGGAAAAACAGACAAACCCTCCTGAGGTTGGAATGCCACCAAAAGCCTTTGTATGGAGGACCCTCTTCATTGTCTTTTTTATACCCCTACTGTTCTCCTACTTTAATTAAAGCCAGAACCAAAAGTGCCTGCGCCACAGAGGCCTTTGTGCAGGCCTACTGGTGTCTTTAAAAAGTCCAGGGAGTGACTGCTAATTACTTTAAAAGCCCAGAGGTCAAGGTAACTGGTAGTGAAGTCGCCATGGCATTTCTATTGATTATGTCCTAAAACTGCCTCACCTAATTGGAAACAGTTGTCTACCGAGTTGGGGGTTTCAGTGACCTCCTTTAACCTTTAAAATCACAAGCTCTGGAGATGCCTGTGGTTCCTTTGCTGTGTTTTGACTCACACACAATACCGACATTCTTAGCTTCCGAGGTTTCTTCTTGATTAGAGCTTTGAGCTTATAAAGTGCCCTGATCCCGGACACAGCTTACAGCCAAAAGGTCCAGAGCGCACTTTTGTATCTGCTGATTGAACGCACATGACAACAACCCAGGGAGTGCTTCTCTTTCAGCTGGAGATGGATGAACTTCTGGCATGTAATGGTCTCCTCTTTCCCTTAACAACTAACGAGGGCCTGAACAAAGGTGGTCTTCCCTTTGTTTTGGGGAAGACAATGGAGGCAGAAGGAAAGCAGCTCCTCAGAGCTTGGTTTGGAACAACGGCTGAGCTGAAGCCATGCAAAGCAGCTAGCAAACACTGCTGCTGTTTGGAAGCAAAGACAGGAAGGAGCCTGAAGGCCAGCAAGGAGCCCGGAGTTATTTGTGTCAGCAAAAAAACAACCCAACTTGGGATTGATGAGCACAAATGTGCTGGGTGAATTCTTTCAAGCTGCGCTCAGATTTGTGCATGAACCCTCTGAATCATTCTCTGATAAAGACATCTCCACACAAAGCTGAAATACATGACTCAGTAAGTCAGAATTCTTTGTGCTGGCTGTGATGAGAGGCTACAAGGCTGCAAGTTTTAAGGCACTTCATAGCCCCTGTGCTGCTTGCTTAACACTGTGCTGGGGATTGTCCATCACTGGAAACCTGAGCTGCAGCTGCGGCCACGCTCCCCCGGCTCCAAGCTGCTCCTTACAAGCTATGAATTGGAAGGTAAAGCATGGATTGGGAGGTAATTATTAAACATGGGCTGTAGCTGATAACATGACTGATAACCATCCCCAGGGAAGAGTACCTGGCGTAGCTGTGATCATCCCTGTACAAAAGCCCTGACTAAGAAGGCTCTGTGTTCACAGAGCACTGCATTCCTCCTTCAGCCAGCAAAGATTAGTAACTTCTGAGTCAGGCTCCTGCCTGCATTCTGGGAACAAGGAAACCCAGATCCTGTGGTTACTCCTTTTGCACAAACTGGTTTTTTGCAGAGTAGAGGTTTTCAGCATAGGGTGGAACGAGAACAGCTGCCAGCTGCAATTTGCCTCAAAAAGGCAGCGTCCAGTGGGCACAGCCCGTGGAGGAGCCCTGATCTTCAGTGCATCACAGCCACTGCCTGTTTGCTTTTTCCTGAATGTTTAACACTAGATTCTCACCTCCACAAACACTGCTGTGTTGGATCTGAGTGGGAAAGACCAGGCTGAGCTCAGCGGACTCCTCACCCTTTCCATGCACACTGCTTGCTGTAGCTCAGAGACCAAAGAGCTGGGGAGCCTTTAGCAGTGCCAACCACGGCTCAAGATCTCCTGCACTGCCTGCACCATAAGGCACTTCCCACACACTCTGGCTACTGGAACCATCTCAGTGCAGGGCTAAAAGCATTCAGTGCAGGTGATGAGCAAGTCCTAAGCAGCTTAGGCCTGTTTTTACCTACCAGTGCAGCCCAAAACAAAGGAATGAGCCTCTTAGGGCAGGATTCTGCTCACCTAGCATGAGGTGTGATGTAGGCACAGCAGCTCAGTTTGTGCCCCAGCCCTCCTCTTTTTGCTCAAGACAACAGGGCACTTTAGGTCACCATTCATCTGACCCAGTTTAGACCTACTAATGCCCAGTGAGTGCATCACAGGTGACTAGGAGGAGCCTAAGGATATGCCAGCAGCCCAGGGTGACTCGGATTTATCAGATGAAGCCCAACCTCGGAGCTGCAGGTGTGGTGTCTGCTGCACTCAGGCACACTACAAACTCCTCCTGAAAATAAACCCTGTGCTCTTCTTCAAAGCCCTTCCCACCAGTCCACAGCCCAGGGGCAGGCAGGAAGCACACCTGCCAGTGGCTAATTTTAGAGTGTCCTAGTTGCCAGCCTCGAAGGTGCTGCTGCCTTCCCTCTGTCTGACACCCAAGGAGTCAGTAGGGAAATTAGAGGGGATTAAAATAACGAGGCTATTTCCTAGCCTTCTCCTGATGAACCCAGCCTGAACCAGACCTCCTGGAATTTTCTAACGACTCCATTAACATGGGTGTGCTCAATTCAAGTTCAGAAGAGCAGGTAAAAAGGTGGAGACTCTTCCTCTCCATGAGAAGGGGCCCTTGGTACCTACACAACACTGTTTGCTCCAAAGGCTGCTTTCATTTTAAAGACAGAATAAAGTGCATCCTGCACTCCACTTGCTTCAAATCAGCAGTGCAAGTTTTACTGGGCTTCCTTGGAAGAGAAACTGCATCCCAGAATTCAGGTCAGGTCACCCTGAGAGCATTTAAGCTCCAAAAGGAGGACAACTCCAGTGTCCTTTCCCCACTGCAGTGCGGTGTTGCTCAGCATTATTTCCACTGCTTCTTGCAATCAGAGCAGCCCTGGCTGCACCCCCTGCAAGCTCCTCTCACCTCTCAGGTGAAAAACAGCAGGAAAAAAACATCAGTTGTTCCTCAAAAGTCATCCTTGGAGCTCCTGCGTCAAGTGCCTGCTCTGTGCTCCTCACCACATGAAAGGCAAAGCTGAGTGGCCCTGACAAACCCAAGAGCTCCTCTCTCCCTGCCACACTGGTGTGGTGGGGGAGCAGGGAAGGTGCTGGGTCTGGCCCCCAGGGAAGGGAGTAGTGGGTGTGGAGTAGCATCAGGCTACAAAAAGGTATGGAGGGGGTCTCACAGCAGAGGGAGGTGAGAAAAGCAGCACCCTGGGCAAAGATGATGCAAGCAGGGTGAAGCCTCCTGTCTGTGGTGCTGTCCCAGATGCTTGGTGCCAGCTGACACTGCCGACCTCACTGCTTCAGATGTGCTTTTGAGCAGGCCTGCAGCAGCACCCAGGAATGCTGCAGCCTGGCCAGGGTGCTCAGTGCTGTGCTGGTCTTGTCTGACTGGTCACTGCTCTGATTTGAGCTATGGGATGGAGCATCTTCAGCTGGTTTACAGCCCCATCTCCAGCCCTCATGGAGAAAGAGACAGTGCTTTCCCAAGGACCCTGCTCAGTCTGGCATCTTCCTGAGACCTGGGGATGCTTAGCCTGGAGAAGAGCAGCCTGGGAAGGGATCTGCTCCATGTTCACCAAGAGCTAAAGGGTGCAGATCATGAGGATGGGGCTGGGCTCTTCTTAGTGGTGCCCACTGATAGGACAAAGGCCAAGAGGTCCAAACTTGAACACAGGTTTCACTGGAACTTAAGGAGAAATCTCTTTGGTGGGAGGGTGCTGGGGCCCTGGAGCAGGCTGCCCAAAGAGCTTGTGGAATCTCCTTCTCTGGAGAGATTCCAAACCCACCTGGACATCGTGACCCTGGGCAACCTGCTGTGGGTGTCCCTGCTTTAGCAGGGGAGATGGACTGGACAATCCCCAGAGGTCCCCTCCAACCCCCCACCATGCTGAGATTCCTTCAACACAAATAAACACTGCCCATCCTCCTTCATCTTCTCCCTCCAGCCAATGCTGCCAAACACCATCCAGCAAGGAGAAGCCACCATCCCCAAGGTGGACATGCAATCAAGCATGCCAGGAATTAATACAACAACCCCCCTCACCTGGGCAGCCTCAGAGCCTCCTCTACTGGAGACAGGTAAGGTGGTAAACAACCCATCCCTGGAAAAATCCCAGGTCAGATTGTCTGAGGCTCTGAGCAACCTGCTCCTGCTCTCCCTGCTGGCTGCAGGGAGGTTGAACAAGTTGACCTTTTAAGGCCCAAACCATTCTATGATTCCAGCTTTACATTCCCTACTTCTTTGGCACACAGGGAAAGGAGAGGTTTTTGGTTTTCCCAAATAGAAGGAGGGGAGGAAAAAAAAACCCCAAACAAACAGAAAATAAAAGCAAGAGAAAAATAGGTGGGGAAGGAAATTTTATTTCCAAGCTTCTAAAAGGATCTTACAAACCACAGAGAGTAAAAAAGAAAAGGCAAAACTATATATATATATATATTTTATATATATATATATAATTGACAGGGTCCTTTTAAGCAATTCTTCACATTATTCTAATGGTGATAGGAGATAACCACTTAACCATCTATGTGTCTTCCCCATAATCCTGATCACTGCTGGCAGCTGAGAAAATTCTTCTCATACACAAGTTCCCCCTAGACTGTACAGATTGCTTTGCTTGAAAGCAAAAGAGAGGAAGAAAGAGAACAAGTTAATCAAGGAGGGGGAAAAAAAAACCTAACCAAACAAATAAACCAACCAAAAAAACCAACCCCCAAACCAAGAAACCAACCAACTCTCTTAAGCAAGGTGTTCCCAGGCAGGGCTGCGTGCAAGCCAGGCGTGATGCCTCCTGCACGTCTCTGGAAGCACCTTCCCAACTCCCAGCACTCCATGCTCTCCACAGCATGGGCTTTCCTCCAGCACCAGCAACTCACCACTGTCCCAGCCATATACCCTTGTGCCTTCCCTGCCTCCCACCTTGCCTGGGCTCTCAGCGCTCCTCCAAACCACCCCCAACCCTGCCCAGCTGCACCCCTTCACCATTTCATTGCCCACTCCTTCCCACCAATCCAACATCAACCTTTATAGTTTTAGGGTCTTCCTAACCAGCTCTGCTCATCCAAGAGGAGTTCAAATCCTGGACCTCCATGCCCACAGCTTCCAGCCCTCAGCATCCTTCCTGCTATTCCAAGCATCCCTGCAGCAGCGCGAGGCCAGCAGGCTCCAAGCTTGCTCACCTGCTGGGGATGAGGAGGAATTCATGCTCAGCTTCTCAGGATCTGCCACCCAAGTCAGGAAGCTATGGGCCCGTGGACAAAACCAACAGCTCCAAACCAGAAAGGAACCTCAGGAAATAAACTCAAGAGAAAGCTGAGAGAGAAAAAGAGAGAAAGAAAGAGAGAGAAAGAGAGAAAGAAAGAGGAGAGAAGAGAGAAAGAAAGAGAGAAAGAGAGAAAGAAAAGAGAGAAAGAGAGAAAGAAAGAGAGAAAGAGAGAAAGAAAGAGAGAAAGAGAGAGAAAGAAAGAAAGAGAGAAAGAGAGAAAGAGAAAGAGAAAGAGAAAGAGAAAGAGAAAGAGAAAGAGAGAGAAAGAGAGAGAGAGAGAAGAGAGAGAGAAAAT